>NC_142205.1:23956826-24266153 GCF_049639895.1 Pseudopodoces humilis
TTTTTTTTATATTTTTTTCTGTTTTGTCTCTCTTCCTTTTTAAAGTTCTGGTTTCTTGGTAGGCATCTACTCAAATTCCTATATTTATAATTGTTTTATCATGAAAATTTAAAACCTCATAAAAAATAGGATTTTTTTTTTTCAGGAAATACTGCTATGGTTGCATTACCACTTTTTTGTTTGTTTTTATTTCTGGGCAAACAATGGATTTTTACGTATTTCTTCTTAACAAACTTGTGAGTTTAAATTATTTTGAATGATCCTTAATATTTTTGATGCATATAAAAATAGCTTCTTACATTTGCTGTTATTGCCTTTTGTACTTATGAGTTTTCTCTAAGTAGTATATAGTCTAACTTACATTTTTTTCCATTTTACTCACTCTGGATGTAGCAGTGAAAACCTGCTCTTATTATCTCATATCCCAAGCATATTAAGACTGGATTCTTACTTGAATTCTAAATATCTACACTGCTGCAAAAGTTTCTCTCTCTCACGGCTTTATATGGCATCTTAACACATATTTGAAGAATGGCAACAAGGATTTCCTTCCTGGCTTTATTCCATATACACCTTTCTGGTATTATTAATAAGATAAAAATTCTCTTCCTGGAAAAAAAAAACAATCAACCAAATAAAATTTGAAAACACAAAAATTCACAAGCC
Organism: Pseudopodoces humilis; assembly: GCF_049639895.1. Classification (NCBI taxonomy): domain Eukaryota; kingdom Metazoa; phylum Chordata; class Aves; order Passeriformes; family Paridae; genus Pseudopodoces; species Pseudopodoces humilis. Next base: position 23,957,493 of record NC_142205.1, read on the forward strand.
CGCTGCAAAAACTTTAACTGCATTTTACCTCCTAAATTTTTAAGCCAGATTGTCTTATTGCTCAGCATTTATCAAATAAATAATGACCCAGCCATTGCTTTTCCATGCATTGTTTTCTTGCCTGTAGTGTTGCCAGAATCTTTTGTGTGCTCTGGTTCCCCTTCTTTAGCAGTGTGTGAACACTTGGGTCCTATAAGAACTTTGTCCATTTTATATGAATATTCAGTGTTGGAGTTACTATGATTTCTATGCTAATATTTATAGTTTCTTTTATTATTATTCCATGTGTAATCACAACCATATTTGTTACCTGCATTTTGCCATCAGATACCCCCTAAAGAGTTCAGGGGTATCTGGTCCCAGAATAAGGCATAACATATCAACTTTATAAATCCGAAAGGCTGAATTATATGTGGTAGGTGTAATCACAATTGTAAAGCTCTCTAAAATAAGCTTTCTGTGTCTATTATCGTTGGCTCAGAACTTTCTAGAAAAAATTTCCTTGCAAGTTTTCTTTATAGAGAAAGCCAATGACTTTCTGTATATAGCCCATCTTTCTTCTTCTTTTCCTTATTCTTCCTATTGTACTTATTACTTCACTTCTGTTTTTCAAATACTGCTGCAGTCAGAATGAGTCATTGGCCAAAGACAGCCACTGCCTAATACTGCAAGAGCAAATCAGGAAAACAAAACTAAGGGAAAAAAATATTTCCATTTGTTTCCTGGCATAGACACATTATCTTCAATAATGTTTTCATTGATTACACTTTCTTGCTCAGCATTTACACTAACAGAAAAATTATTATAGTCTGTAATGCAGGACTCAAGCACTGAGTGGTTTACTGCATCTATGAGCTACTTAATTAGAAGTAATTATTTGTAGACTTCCTCGATGAAAGACCTCATTATTACAACAGTCATATCATATAGGTTGTCAGTGTTTTCTGAAATACTTTGCTTAATGGGGTTGTGGACATTTCTTGTGATTTTAGTCTAGGAAAAACAAAGATTAGAAAGAAGCCCTGAAATGTGGTCTTGCAGAATTTTCCCATTGCACTGCATTGAGGCAATGCAGCAGATTGCACAGCCCAGAGCAGCCCCTCCACAGGAGCGTGGGGCAAGGACATGCTGCTGCCCAAGAACGCTGTGACAGATGCTCTGCTCCTAGGGAGGCTGTGGCAGGACCTCAGGAAGCAGAATGCAGGACTGAGACCTGGGAGCTTGGGAGCAGGTGAGTGACAGCTCTGTCCTCAGGCAGACCTCTGCAGACTGCCTAGGGTGTCAGGCTGAAGCCTTTCAGGAAGGTAGTGCCTCTTTAGAGAATGTCAGGTATTGCTAAATGGCATTAACTCATGCAAGCTGATGTTAATTTGTGGGAGGCAGGAGGATGACAGCAAGGGTTCTTTGAGGGAGCTGGAGAGCCAAGGCTGGCTCATGGAGTGAGGAGAGTCCTTACGGTGAAAGCCATGAAAATTCCTGGTGCTGTACGCTTTCCTTGCAGATCCAGATGAGATGTTGTGTTTGTTAGAGCACCACTACAGTAATCAGCCCAGAACATTTTTCCTTTTTGATGTTACAACATCTGAGGCAGGAAAACCAGCATCCATCCATCTATTTTTGGAAATAAAGCTAAGTTTACCTAAGTGATTCTGTGGGTTAACTAGAATCATGGAGAAAGATCTCAACCTGTCTAAGCAGTAAATGATCTGAACTGCTTTCTGCATTGAGATTGATGATGACTGTCAAGTCAAGCAGCTGGAGTATCTCAGACTTATTAGTAGGGGTGCGATCCATTGACTGTTCAGGCTGGGTTTCATCTGGAACTTTAACTCTCTGGCACATATCCATAAATGTCTTGTAAGGATGAAGCCCCAGCTGGCCGTGGTGGTGTTTGCTAGATTGCTGCCTGTAAGCTTAGTGCTACTGGGGATGTGATGGTAAGAGTGACTGTCACATGAAAATGCAAGTTGCAGAAAAGTGGGGATGGAGGAAAAAAAGGAGAGACTTGGGGAAGAAGGGGAAGAAGGGGAAATGGATCAATCACCTTCTCTTTCCGGAAGGAACATAAGATAATTTGTGCAGTTAGTTACATTGTTCATCTAACCGAAAACATTTAAACAATTTTAAAGTTAGTATAAAATAGCAGGGCCTAGAATAGCACACCATTATTAATTCTGAAATTGTTTCAAAGTCCCCCTTTTCCTCCCACTCTACACATTACATAGACACAGTTACTGTTATTTTTGTGCTTAACTCCCAGTATATCTGGAAGCGAACAATGAAGTATGCTCATATAATAGAATCAGGAAAAAAATACATACAGTATTGAATTCTGCTTCATTTACACAGGCCTATAGAATGTCCTTTTAGCTCTGGATTGAAACTGGCTCAACTGAAGGCACTAGCAGTCCTTTAGCTTTTTCAGTATTTGAAAGTACAGAAGTAAATGAACAAATTTCTATTGATTGCATGAAATATTGCACAATCACCTGCTTTTCACAGGAGTAGCTGTAAAGCAACAGAATTTGTCTAAGCCTGCCATCTTGCAAGCGAGAAGAAGCGGATTTTGCCAGAGAGTTCTTGCCGTGGTGCTGCTGTGTGTCCTGTGAGCAGAGAACTGGCAGCAGGTGCGAAGCTGGAGTGGCTCCTGGGTGTGCCTTCCCTGGGATGCAGCTCCTGGGTGTGCATTCCCTGGGATGCGGCCCCTCGTGTGGCGGGCTATGGACACTGCACAGCACGGGAGAGGGCAGCCAGAGGAGCCTCAGCCCCAGCAGATGTTATGACCTGTCTCTAAAGGAAGGGATGGCTGCCAGAGAAAGGGAAGAAACTGCACAATCACTCCCGTGTTTCCATCTGTGAGCTGGAATGGGGCTGAGTTCAGCAGAATTTGATCTTGTGGGATTTTGCTTTCCCTAGATATTTGGGAATGGTTGTCTGAGGCAGAGCTAATAAGAAGTCAAAACAACTCTTAGCTTCATACAGAAAAGGCATTTGTGCTTATGCCTGTGACTGAAATTGATTTCACTCACCATGAGTCAAATATGAGTCATGACGAACAGAAACATAATTCACAATTGTCTTATGATTATTTGCTCTTTCTGAAAGTCCCGCGTATAGGCTTGGTAACTTTTTTTCCTAGTGTATCAATATATTTTAGACTGTAATTATACTTTTGAACCCTCTTTTTTAGTTTAGTTTTGGGTTTGTTTTGTTTTGCTTTGCTTTTACTATATGTGATATTATCTTCAGTACCTTTGTTCTATAAGTACTCATAACTCACCATTTATACTGCCATAAAACAAGATAGGTCTGTTGTGAGGGATCAAGGTACAGTTTTGGCATAAACTAGGATGGGGCTGAGTTTTGTAATAATAAGATTATAAAATATTTCAGTTACCACTTTGAATACAAGTGTATTTACTTGCGTTGGATTTCACTATGTACATTCCTTCTTAAGGAGCTTAAAACCAACACACTCATACCTGTGTTAGGAAAAGAAGGTAGGTCAAAGCTAACATGACCAACAGGCCTGGGAGGATAAGAGAACAACATGCTATTTTGTGCAGGTGGTTTACATAATCATAGAATTCATAGCTTGCTAGGGTTGGACTGGACCTTAAAGAACATTCAGTCCCAACCCCATCTGCTGCCATGGACAGAGACACCTCCCACTGGGCCAGGCTGCTTAAGGGCTTATCCAACCTGTCCTTGAACATGGCCATGAACAGGGTTGGGATGTCCTCAGCCTCCCTGGGCAACCTATTCCAGTGCCTCATCATCTTCACAATAAAGAATTTCCTCCTTATATCTAACCTAAATTTCCCCTCTTTCGAATTGTACCTATTACTCCTTGTCCTATCTCTATGAAATGAAATTAATATGGTTGTCACTAAGGAGACACATCTGTGTTGACATTCTGAATGCATGACAATGGCACTCGGTTAACTCTCAGTAAGTAACATTCCACTTTTGCCCCAAGAGATTTCTTTTATTATGGAATCTGGTTTTTACTGACTAGTATCTGATCTTAAGATGTGTCTGACTAGTTAAATTGAGTCTTAATGAAAATACAATCTTTTCAAATTTTGTAATGCTCCAGGACTGGAAGATCATTCTGCTGTTTTTTCATAGTGTGACAATGTAAAGGTGATAAACACAGTCTGGGAATGAGGTGACTGTATATTTTTTTAAAATCCTGGGTCAGTGCTCACCAATTTGGGCCATGTGATTATCTCTTGTCACATCTTTATATCACAGATCATTATACTACTACCATTTCCTGGACTAAGCCCAGTAATTTGGGTGTTCCTGAAAAGTACTCAACTTGATTTTAGGACATTAATATGTGTTTGGCTCCAATTCCTCGTATTTCATGGTGCCTGGATTGAGCTGGACACAAAATTGTCGTGTCTAAATAACATGACACTGGGCCTGGTTAGCGATTCCTGGGCTACTTTTGAGTGGCCCGTGCTCAGTCTGTAGGGCAGCCTTACGCTGAAATACAAGCACAGGTTCTGGAAGCAATCGAGGAAGAGGTGACACATGGAGCAAATAACCCTTGGCTTTCAGCTGGGCATGTTTGCACTGTGTTGTTGTGGTTGTATGACTTACCAGCGCTGGCCTGACAAAGAAACACTGGCTAAGGCTGCAGCATGGCCACATTTTTCTGCTTGGGTATTTTCTCCAATCATGAATAATTTCTTCCACTCTTTCCTGCACTGGAAACAAGCGTGCAATTCATATAAGAATGCACCTGAACTTTGTAAATCATATTCTATTACCAGGTTTATTACTACTGGATCCATTAACCTGTATTATTTTCCCAAAAATCTAGATGAATTTCTGAATCTTGTGTTACTCAGATATTTTTCAGATTCACTACTTTTCTGATTTATGTCTTGGCTGAATAGGTTGTGTTCATTGTTTCTAGATGCAAAACACTACATTTTGCAAAACTGAACTGTGATTTTGAGGTTTGGCTTCCACACAAACCTTCTCAGGCCCCCTTGCCCATTTGTTAGCCCTTTCTTGATTTTTTTAATATCGACCTCATTGATACTGTGTAATACTGATTTCTAGTCATATTTTGTCATGTTTCACTACATCAAATACCTTTTAGAGCTGTGTGGATTACATCTGCTTAGTTATTTTTAACCATCAAAGCTTAGGCTCTTAAGAAATGCAGTTAGATTTGTTTGACAAAACTGATTTACTTCCCATACACCATGTTGACTGACTGACTGATTCCTGAAATTCTTAATCAATTAAATAGTGTACCATTTCCTCCTTGAATTTATGTAGGAGTGAGGTCATGAAAAATTATGCTCTTTTTGAATCCTTCTCTTTTTCTGTTTTGCAAACACTTCTTACTGAGAAACCCATAATAGTCAGGAGGTTTGTATACAGCAGCTGGGCAGTTGAAAATGCATTAATTAGTATAATATAGCAGTGACACTTATTATTTATTATGCCATCATCAGAGAACACAATTAAGTTATTGTAGTGTTGCTATGGTTTCCAAAGGAGATACAGTGCAGACTAATTACCTCAAGATGCCAGATGGTGCTGAATAATTCCTGAGCAAATGCCTCATCACCTCTGTCTCTCCATGTTTGTATAGTAAACAAAACATGAATAAAATGGAGGCTGAGAATGTAGTGATTTCCCTTTATAGGTCTCCACAGGTTTGTGTTTGCCCTGAGCATATTTACATTCTTCAGACTGTATTGTTTAAATTTCTCCCATCTGTGCAAATATCCCAATGAATGAACTGCAAAAAAACATGTAAGAAAAGTCTGCTGCTGGACTTCTTGACTTAAAATATTTCATCTGCACTATACCTGCAGTTTCAGTATTGCATGTCACATCTATCCCAAGAATAGGGCAGATAGAAAGACACTTTATCCTGCCCACAGGGCAAGTAAGATCTAAGAGACACTTCAAGCACAGTCTATACCCAGGATTTCCATGTAGCCTGAAACACTTGCAGATCATGAGGACATCCTGCACTGTAGCAATGCAGATTAACATCATTAGGGCTGCAAGCCTATGGGGTGCTCCACATTGCAGTGTACATGCAATCACTGGGAATCAAAAACATCACAAAGCTTAAGGGCATTGATGTTTGAAGCCACTCAGTCTTACAGACAAGATTTTTGTAGATCTGTGCCTGATCTCATGACTGCTTTCTTTTATCTTTCAGTGATCACAGTTTAATTTGGTATCTGCAAAACCTTCCATTATACAACCTGAGATAATGAGTTGAGCTCCAGGTCTGCACATGTAGTATCAAAATATCAAACTAAAACTTTGCCATCAAGGGATGCAACAAAATATAAGGCCACAAAGAAAGGTCTTTGGGATAGTGTGTCAGAGAGACGCCAAAATTTCTGGCTGTCCCTAATGTCAGTGTGTATAACCTGAAGCATCAGGTCAACAGAGTAAATAGATCAGGCTTTGGACAAAGGCTTTTGTGCCCTACTTCTGCTACCAGTATCATAGGATTGTAAACATATGGCCATAAGAAACAGACTTTTAATTTAGTATATTTGGTATATATTCAGAGTTTAAATTCAGCTTTGCTGTGTGATTGCTCTAGGAAAACAGGCATCGAAAAACATAACAGAAAATGTTTCCCCTCCAAATTCAGAGCTTACCTATACAGAGATTGCTTAGGCTTTTCCAGATATTTGCAGTTATCTAACTGATATTTCACTTCTACAGAGCTGCATGGGGCATGGTTTTCTCTAAGCTGGTCTGAGCTGTTGGGACTCTGTGTTCTTTTAGCTGCTCTCCAGGGTTTCAGTGACTCCTGCTGTGGGGACTCTCATGAGCACAGCTAGCAGAGGCAGCTGCAGACGTGGCACTTCTGCTTAGAGAGCCTCTGGGCTTTCTGGGGATCAGATCCAGGATCACTGATAATGGCTGTAAAACCTCTGAGAAACTTAAGGGTGCCTGATGCTGCCAGGTAAGGATGAGACAAGAGGAGATAAAAGGGTGCACAGTGTCCACACCTAGTCCTAAGGTAAGTGCAAACTCTGGAGAAGTGAAAGGATGGAAGCTGTTGACTTTTAGCACCAAGAGGAAGGATCCTACACTATCTAGGGGCTTACAAATACAAGATAGGTCCACTACACTCAGAAGTGAAGAGGAGCCAGATATGCCTTCAAGCAAAAGATCTGGTCCACCTCTGGCTCATAAGGAAGAGTTTGGTCAAAGGAAAGGAGATACAAGAGTGGAGGAAAGGTGGTTCTGGAAATAGAATATGTTGGAATAAGGAGTGAGATCAGGTAAGGAACTCAGGAGGAGGTGAATCTTCTGATGTCAGGAGCAAAGATATCTACACACACAGTGAAACTGACTTGTAAACAGAGATCTTGGCCCATCTTCTGGGGTGCTTGAGGAGCTCTCCTAGAAAAACCACAGAGTTTTCCATCACACCTGTGTCTGAAAGACTTGGTGTGGGGTAGGGTAAAGATGGACTTGCAGCCATGTACTAAGTGGTGGTAGGAGGAGAGAGGGTGATAGAGCTCTAATTCAACAGTAGTCGTGTGTCTTGCGTACTACTTGAGTGATGCTAGCTTTGAAATTGTATGCAATAATTATCAAAAATTATGTAGCTAAATCTGTAATAGTGATATTATTTATTCATTTATTTATATGATTTATTTATTATTTTTTATTTAATTATAGTATATTATTTAATTATATTATTAGGCAATTACTTTCTTAGCAGTGTATTGCTAAATCAGTAAATGCTTAATAATTTTTTCAATATTTTATATTTTCATCCTTCAATTTAGAGTGTTAGACCCATAAAACAACAGCGTCCAAAGGAAAATATATGTAAACCAGCAAAGATGTAAATATCAACTTACTTTGCAGTGTTGGACTTTAGGTACAAAATGACTCTCATTGCCTCTCAATCTGCCTTGTCAGATTGTTGGAATATTTAAACAAGAAATTAGTTTAATCAATGGGCATTGAAATCATTGCCTCTGTTGAAGCTACATTTCTAAATGTAATTTAATTTCTTATTCCTGCATAACTTTTATTTTGCTCTTGATTTCAGCAAAGGAAACAATAATTGAAATGCCCAGATCAAAAGAAATATTACACTTTCCCCTTAAAATACTAGGTTCTTAGGAACACTGAAGACAGATAACTTTCTCAGGTCAAACTGTAAAAAAAAGCTCTGTTAAAATATCAGCCAATTCAATAGGGATATGTATGTTTCCCAAGATAACACATGAAGCTCTATAGTTAGTTTGAGGATAATACATATAATTCTTGTGTAATGAAACTATTTTATTACAGGGCCCAGAGAGGTATGAAATCACTTCTTGCATTGCACCATCTATTGATCATGAAACAGCAAATTGCATAGTTGGAAAATTTGGTGGGAAATGACTTGGTTGTGATCTATCTTGTTCCAGTCAGAGCAACTATGCATTTCTTTTATATAGCTGATAAATCAGGGCTTACTGAAAACAAATGCCCATAATGCTGAAAGTTTACAAGCTAGACATTCTAAATAATAACTTTATTTTACTGTAAGAAGTAGCGTAGAGATTTGAAAGAAGGATCAACAAAAGAGATCAGAAAGAAACAGGCAAAGTGGCAAGACTTGAGTGGTGGGGAAGCAGATGAGCAGGGGATCAGAACAGTGGAGAAAAAAAAAGACTGTGAAAACTTTGCTTAATATGCAAATGTTTCTACTTTGAATACTCTATTTGCCAGGAACTTTGAATTTGATGAAAAGACTTTCAGAGAATTTGACATAATAAAGTATTTGCTTCTAATAACATTATTGTGTATAAAACTAATGGAAATTATTATGTCAATTAATATTTTTCTCACTCTGCTTTATTTTCTTGTTAATAGTGCCTGAAAGTTAGAGAAAAATGTTTCAAAATCTGTGAGAAGTTTGGACAGGGAAAGGGAGATAGAAGGACTTCAAATTTGACACTGAAACACACATGCAAAAAGTTTGTCTTGTTGAACAACACGTGGCAAAGGGGTTGTGACACACGTGTGAAATACATCAATATGTGTTTGTTAAAAATGAAAGAACATCAGCATTATTAATTTACCGTAAGGTGAAGTGAGACTCAACTCCAGCTGATGGCACCAAATTCAATTACTGTGCACCAAGGAAACCTATTAGCTTTTGCAATCTGTCATCTCATTCGCTGGCTAGTGTAGTCTTATGAAGTAAGGGCTGCAACTATGCATAAACAGAGAGGAAACAATCTTAGTTTCCTTTCAAAAGAAAAAATAACAAGACACATTCAGACATTTCATTCCAGTGAGTGTGCATGTGTGTACACCTACTCCAGCTGTAGTCACATCAAACCAAAACTGGGATATAAACTTCATGTTTATTCAAATGAATTATTTGTCAGTCTAAACAGGATTTTACAGCACATATGTATTTTCAGTAATGCAATCATGGTATTCTTGTAAGTTATATCATCACACTATATGCTAACTTTTATCCAAGAATGAAGACTTTTTCAGGCCTATGAATGATATCAAATAATAAGGAATAACTCCTAAGAAACAGAAATATATATATAACCAAAAATGTACAAATTTCTAATGTGTTCAGATACAGTATTTGCTTAAAGCATTCCTTGTATAATTGGAGGCATAATATGTATCAAAATTGACATCCTTGTCTATCAGGAAATAAATCAATCCATATTGCATGAACAAATAATGGTAATAGAGAGCTCATAAAAACATGGAAAGGAATTCTGTGAGAATTTCTTTTTTTTTTTACTCCAGATTCAATAAATAGTATTTTTCAAAAAGTAATATTTAAAAAAAATCTTTAGGCAAATGCATTGCTAAAACTTTAGCTGAGATTCCAAAACAAAAGAACCCTGCCTTTAGTTCCTGACAGTGTTTCTGACGGGAACTTTATCCCATTTTCTCATGCAAATTATAACTTGATTCCCTGCAATACTCTCTGTTGCCCTCCACTGTCTAGCTGCTGAAGGGAGAGAGCACAAAAAGCTCCCACTTCAATCACTTTACCCTTGACTCAGTGAGGTTTTAACCCTGTGCCTAACTGGGTGCTTGTGATATTTTTTAAAGGAAAGAGGGACTGAAACAACAAAAATAAAATTTGGCAGGTGGTCTAGAGTTCAACTTTTTCATCAAGAGAGACTTGGTCCAGCCATCTGAGCGCTAACAGCGGGCTGGCTCAGGTAAATGCTGTACAGTACCACAGCTACTGTGTAGTCTTTGAGCTGCTCAGAAACTCCTTCTCCTGTTATGAGATTTAGGTCTGTCCAGGAAGACTGCAGTGCCTGAGTGCCACTGAGGGCCTGGGAAGTGGCACACATTCTGTGTTTACTTCAAAGATCAGAGTGCTGCTTCCATTAGCTGCTGGCATGCATATTGTGTTCACACAACCTTCACAAGTCTCCCCTACCCCTGTAGTAGGCAATGTGAGCATCCCTCTGAGAAAGGTCTATGTCGACCTGGGATGTAATTAAATATTAAAATGCTGTCACTAAAATGATAATAAAGGACAGATGAACTATGGATAGCTCTGTATCCAGCTTCTGTAAAGAATTTCACCCCTGAGGTCCCTCCACACCTGGAGTCCTCCCACAGCAAGGGGTGGCAACTTGCTATCCAGCTGTTCCCTGATTAAACAATGTGGATAGCTGATGAATGCATTTGCATCACATTGTGAAGATATTCTAAAACAAGGTTAAGCGCTTATCCACTGTGGTAATATGGACCCAGCAAGAATTGACAGTAGAAATCCATGTGGCTAATGGATTATCAGATGTCAAGTGTTGAGATCTCACTGAAGAGGATAACTTTTGTTGTGTGAGTGAAAGGCTATATCGTTTTCTGGCCAATCCTTACACAATAGACTGTACAGAAGAGGTTCAAGACAGGTGCACGGTGCTGTATGCACTCTTTTGCAAAGCACCCCAAAATACTAGCTTTGGCAATTCTTGAAATTTTGTTGTATCACAATGACTGGTGATCTTCAGCACAAGATTGAAAAATTTCATTACTCAAAACCTGAGTGGACATGGTCATGGGAAACTGTATAACTGCTGAAGTAAAAAGATTGTATGGAGATCTTAGCTTCTCTGAAAAAATGTGTTGGTTCTCCATGTTTTTGCAAAGAAAGGTTTGAAAATAACCAATGAGTTCAAGATCAAAGAGAAAATAAACATGCATATTTTAAAATTGTACAATATTTACCCAGTCCTCAGATTTTAGGGGACCTGACTCAGTAGTTTTGAACATTTAGGGAATGTCATTGATAACTAAGATTCATTTGTGTCACTTACTGGGTCATCCTTAAATAACCGAATTTCTGTGCTAGAGATAAACCACCAAAATGTTTCATTTTCAAAAAGGAGTCTTTGCCTGCACAGCTGATTTAGCTTTCATCTGGGTTATTTTTGTTGAAAAAAAACAAAGCCTGCTGCAGGAAAATGAGAAACTCTTCCTCAAAATGTAAGATACAGAAACATTTGTGGGAGTAAATCTTACAAATTACTTGGCCTGGAATTGAAGCCCCAGAGAATGGAGATTTTTGGATCCAATAAATGCATGCCTTTGGAGACCACAAAAAAGGCATTCTGTGACATAGTGACATAGTGACAGAGCATGTCTATGAAAATTCACTGCAGTATCAGACATCCCAGGTGCCTATTTTATCAGGAATCATTATGCTGCTCAGTGTTCCAGGGACAGTTCTGGACAATGAAATAGCTTTTGCATTCAAAGAGGTGACATTTAGTCACCAGGCATTTAACTGCCAGGCATAAAGGCCACTGTTTGTGAATGGGGTTTGTTTGATACCTGTGTGGTTAACTGGAGACTAAGGGTAAATTTGAAAATTAAATGTGCTGCAGCTCAGTCAATATCTTGAGTTCAACATCATTGATATGGGTTGAGGAGGCAGTTTGAGCTCCTGCTAAGCTTAGAATTAGGACTGCCACAAAACGTCACCAAAAATTTGGTTTGAAGTTGTGCCTCTGAGAATACTTCAAACATTAAAACCCAGTAAAATGAGAGTGTGCATTTGAATTTGTCTCTGATGAATACACATCATGAAAGAAATAGTAATTTTCATATGTGTGTTCAGCTGAAGGCTGCATCCTTTGGAGATGATATAATTCAACTCCATGGAGCAAAAAAATAAGAAATACTAAGTTAACAGTTAGAGTAAAACTAATAAAACCAAAGCAATTCAATACAAAACAAAAAGCTCTTCCAAAATGTATTCTTAGCAGAAAGCCATTTATAAATGAAGAAATGTCACACTCACAGAAAGAATCTCATAACTAAAAGTGCATTAGCAATGTGATCAGAATAATGCTGTGGGGCTGGCTACACTAAAAAAGCTTGTACAGGCAGGCTCAGGAAGCAGCCCTCAGAGGAGTCTTCTGGAAGCAGTGTTGAATGCTGTCGCTGTCTCTCAGTAGTGACAAATCAAGGTAGAGCTAGAAATACAAAGATTCAGAGAGAGAAAAATGATTTATTTTGTTTTGAAACAACTTTAAGATAAATCAGGTAAAAAAAATAAATAAAGAGATTTAGCATACATGCCTTTTGGCAAGTCAGTCATTATTCGTAAAGATAAGACAAAGAAGCCTATAGAGAAAATCACATGCAACTTAATATTTAGTGGAGGAAAAGGAATTACTATTTTTCTTCGGTTTCTTTGCCACTTTTTTTCACCTACTGGATCCTATTTTGCAAGTATAAGAAATCAGACTGATGTTGCACCAGAACCTCCTGAGATTTTAAGACGCAGAGACCATTCTGACATTGAGAATTCCTGTGGAGATGCACCATCTTCCCCTTTCATTTGCAGTCTGGTTAATGAGCCTGTAAATTGAATTAACTCAGCTGAAGTGCTCAAAATCCAAGCTGCAATGAAAAGAAGACAAGATACGAGTGGAGTATGGTGTCTGTACCTGGTAAATAAGACTGAAATAATAATAGTAGTAGTAACAATAATAGCAACAACAACAACAACAGAACATGAGACTGAAGAGATAAGATTCACTATATTGTACAAAGCAACCCATTAAAGAGTGTTAAAATATCAGTGCTGGGTACTCAGTCAGTACATCAGTGTTTCCCAGCTCTAAAGAGCAGTCTCTAAAGAGATTGAGTAGCTAAGGGTGAAGACTTCATATTTCAATTTTTTCCCTGGTGCTATGGTATGTGCATATCTTTTTGGACAATGTTTGGCATCTCTTTTTTTAAACAGCAAATGAATGGCCCAGGGAAGTGACTGCAAATTGGAATCATAAATAACTAGATTTATGATAGCAACAGTGCATTCGAGTGTGAGGAAAAAGCTGGCTCTCATTGCATCATTTGTTCCCAATGGTTTTGAAACAATCAGTGCCAGAAGAAAAAAAAAAACAGTAATCTGTCCTTCCAAGCTTTTCTTTCCTTTATAGATCAAAAAGTACCTGTTTCTCTGTTGGCAAACAGAAAAGGAAGGCCTCCCTCTGTTGCTGTGCCTCTCCAGCCACCCTGCACCTGCCTGGAGCTGCTGTGTGCCAGGTCACCCAGACTGGCTCTGACAGAACCCGACATCCCTGTGCCAGTGGGTGAATCACTGCCCAGGCTGCTCATTTGCACTGACTACACTGAATTTCTGTTGGTATAAGGCAGTGATTTCACCCAGCTTCAGAGTGGTTTCATCAGTCAGCCCAGACAAGCATTTGCTGACATTGTTTCCCTGCTCACAGTAAGGGTTTCTCTGAATCCCACTGAGTGAAGTGATTCCCCATTTGTTCGCTGAGAAAACCGAGCCTAAGTGACTTAATGATTCATCCCTCTTGCAATTACCTCAGCCATTAGACTGACTGATACCCTCTCCCTGGTCTTTCTCTGTTTGCCTCACACAGTTATGGTTCACTCTCAGGTGGAAAAGTCAAACCTCTTCCATGTCTGTGAATGGTTCTCCTGCCTCCAGATATCATAAAGATTTACCTTTGGGAAGTCATGGCTATTAAACTCTCCCCAGAGGCACGCAAGAGAAGGCTATGTTTCTGATTTCCTGAAGCTGAATGAAATGCTCTCTAAAACTGAATATATTTGTATATAAATAAATATTTCTGTCACAAAAAATTATATCCACCTTAAATTAAAAACAGCACAGCAATTCAGGGATTGGTTGACATTTCTTATCAGCTGATGGGTGTATGGGGAATCACAGTGTATGCAAATCATCTTCTTTATATAGGAGTCAATGTGATGTTATGTTCAACAACAGCATTTGGAAGAAAACCCAATTTCACAAAATTTTTTCTTGTCTCAGCTGAAAAACTGAAAACATGGAGGGCAAACATAGAGATTTATCAAGTTTCGAATGAAAGAAACCTGCAGCAAGAATAGTAGAGGTGACATCATCTAGTAACGATAGAACTAAATGAAAGTCCTTTATCTGATTTTCATCACTTTTATTTCTGGGTATGAAATGAGACCTAAACTACATTATTATATATTATTGCTAGGGTGTCTGCTATCTACTATCACAATAATGATGTGGTCTTCTGGGGAGAAAAAAATGATAAAAAGAAAGCACTGAATATATTTTTTTCTCCCATGAAAACCATAAGTGACTAGTAGTCACATTTTTGGCTCAAAAATAAATGTCAAAAGTAGTATGTAGTGGAATGTTTGAGGAAGGCACACGAGATATGTGCTTCAAATCAGATTGAGGGTTATGGTAGACATTTGCAAGCTCAGCAGCAGAATTTTCCATCTTGTTAAGATCCAGTTGTTGAAATTATTAGAGAGATGTCTCTTCCCTAATTAAGGTGGAAATGACACCATATACCAAAGTCAATAGTACAGATTTTAATTTAACGGTAAATGTGAAGTAGAGTGGGAGAAGGAGAAAGAAACAGAAAAAGAGAGACTCTGTGGATCCTGTAGATCCTGTCCTGTTTATCCCCTCTTTTGGTCTTAGCAGTGAGTGTCCCAGTATTGTCAAAATGCTGGTGTCGGTCTTGATGGGGTGGGGCAAGCTGAAGAAACACAGAGTCCACTGGGTTTATATTCACTCAGGTTTGGGTGGGAATGCCCAGGTACCCCCGCTGAGGTGGGGAGTTTCATACTGGATGTTACCTTGCATCAGGGGCACTTCAGGAGTCTTTGATGGTTTAAGGTACCTTCTAAGACATTACAGCCACCTCTCCCATCAGTGAAATGAGTCAGTCATGGCCCATTACATCAGCAGGGATGAACACTTTCAGGCTATGTGTGAATGTCCTGAGTTCTCATGAAGGGGAGTTTTCACAGTGTATGTATATGTGCATGTCTAGGTATGTATGTATGTATCTACCTATCTATGGGAGTTTTCAGCCACTGTGTAAGGGAGGACATTGGAATGATGAAAAGCACTCTTCCACCTCACAGGATTTGCCTCTCATCAGCCTTTTCCCTCACCTTGTTCAAAATTCCAACCAAGGTGTGCATGCCCTCTGCCCTCTGAGCTGTTAAACAGTCAATTCTTTGTGTCATTAAACATTAATAGTCTAGTCTCTCAAGGTCTGAAAGCAGTAACCACAATAGAAGAACAAATCTGACCCAAAAAAGGGCTGATTACACTTTGTTTTCATTGATTCCCTCAGAGTGAGAGCCCCAAAATAACTTTTGCCCATCGAAAAACATCTGGTTGGATATAAACCAGCCCAAGAACATTCCTATAACCTAAGAATAAAATTTAAGAAAACATAAGCCTACTCACAGTACTTATAAGTCCTTTTAATTTCTCTATAAGAATCTCTGAGTAATTAAATGAAAACTGTATAATTAAACTTTTCTTGCCTCCAAAGAATATTTGGGAGATATGTTTTAATTAGGCTACTTAATAATGAAGTTTAGAGCTCAGCCATAGGACTCAGATGCTGTTTAACAGAACAAAACAATGTGTGTGGGGAAGACCTCCAACTTCAAAATTTAGCAATGCGACATTCAGTGACCTACTTGAAGTTTGTCCAAAATACAGTGTAGGGCATTCCTCTCTAAAGATTTTGGAAATGGACACTTCCTGCTCACTCAAGCAAAAATGATAGCAGAAAGTTTCCTTATGTCTCCCTAGGTCCTTGTGCATATCGTAGACACAGCTCTTGATTTCTTCATTCTATAAATTACTTCATTCTATAAATTGAACAAAAAATGCACCAAATTCACTAATATAAACAGAAATATAGACACAAACCCCTTGACGTTCTGTCTAACAATTGTTTAACAGAAGTTAAATGAAATCTACAAATAAAATGAGATGACAGTGTAAAGCTCTTGTCATGAATAATTAGGCATTACAATAGCAACAGTATGCTTGGTTTGTTCTTGTCTGTATTATTTTCATTTAGCAGCTGCTATACCTGACAAACAATTGCCAGATGCAAGAGTTCCCTGGTGGGGACCTGAACGTGCTCCGAGTGTCCTCATGAACTTTATTACAGTTAAAAAGTTGTTCTGGACCTGCAGAAAAGCAGACAGATGCTTTGCTGACTTAGCAAACGGGAATATTCTTTCTTTAAAGGAATATTTAAGCGGGAAATGTACTAAATTTGTCTCAGATTTGAGAAACAATTTGGTCAGCATTCACTGTTTAAATCATCTGCTTTTGTAATCTCTAAAGCATAGAGCATGTTGTTCACAAACTTTACTTACTCATAGCAAAATGAACAAACTCAGCTTAGCATGCATGCTTTTACAAATCAAAACACCTGTTCCCCAGCAACAGGAGGGAAATCTAGGTCTTTTGGATATCTGTGTCCTGATGATTACTCTGCTAATTTTGTATTAAGAATTAGAGATAGAATATGCTTCTGATTACTACCAGTGGAACAGAGTTGGAGGCACCTGCAAACAGTCTTTTGTAGAGTGAAAAAACCCAAAAAATTAGTATCACAAGACATGTCACTGGGAATTCATGCCATCTGTCTAATGATGAATGACGCCAGTGTGGATGGTATCAAGTCAGCCTACAGACTGGCTATATATACTTAGAAACCTGCAAATACATCACACAAAATGGCCTTGCATACACTGTGCATCAAAACACAGCACATAATGCTTTGTCACAGGGTAACCTGGTCTATTAAAATGGTCATGTGTTCAGAAATCAAGGTAGTTGCTGACTTCAGCTCATTTTACTTCTTTTCCTCTTGACATTTTTTCTCCTGAAGTCTCATTTTGTGATTCAGGATCCATTTTGCTGCTATTTGAATGCTACAAATTCTATTATTTTTTCACCTTTTATTCTCTGATCCATGGGAATGTCACTAGGTACATTTTTTACAGTAATTTCAAACAGAACACTCTACTCTTTTTCAGCAAAGTGCAAACAGTCTGTGCTTCTTAATACACGTCTAGATACTCTTTCAAACATTTTGCTACAGTTTATTGCTATTGATTTGTGGTTCTTTCCTGAGGTGAAGCTGGTAGTGTATGGATGCTAACTCTGAAGCAGGGAGCACAGTGCCTGTGGAATAGCAGGCTGCATAACTTCCTCAGTCTCACCTGAGAAAGAGGCCTGGGAAATCATAAGGAGGAATTAAAACAATCCTCAGAGATAGAAGACAGCCTTGCAGGTGCTGTTTGTCAGTTCCTTGTTTTCTTGCAAGAGAAAGTCGAGGGGTGGTGAACCCCACTGACCAATGATGATGATGTGTTAGTTTACTAATAAACCAAGAGAATTTCTCCAGTTCGACTCCACAAGAGAGTCTGTGTCGTTCTTCTCGCCGTTCCCAATAGAGTGACAGGTAGCGCTCCAAACTTAGTGAAATGGAACACCTAGGACAGATTCTCTACTTGTGTAAGCTGTAGAAATTGAAGTCTGTATATGTATGATGAACTCTGACATAAGATTTAACTATATATTAAAGAAATTACATCAGAATTATAAGTGAGATTAGAGTTTCCTTCTATACTCTTCTGCTCTTTTTTTTCCCTTCCTGATACATCTATAATGGTCTCACTTGGCATAATGCGATTGCTACTTTAGCTTAGTTTTTTCATTATAAAAGTATTAAAGGCTTCACCTCACTTGACCTAATATCAGTGATTTTAAAGGTAAACATTGAGACTAAGTTTATTATCTAGACTTCCCTGCTTTGTCGTGGATGAAAGATGTGGAGTTGCCTCTGCAGGAACCTTCTTTCATGAAGTGTGAATTCTCAGATGTCAGTCTCAGGGCAGATATTTGTCTTTCAGTTTGCTATGTACAGCATCTGTCCCCTGGTCTCCATCCAGTTCTGGTATCTTAGTTCTATAGTGATATATTGAACATGATAAAATCTGTGGGTTTTATTGGCAGCCATATTATTTATCACAGCATCAGGGTAATGGGTTGGTCCAAGTCCTTGTGAAATGAAACAAAGTCACGTTAAAAGCAGTGGATGAAATAGCTTATTTACAAGTGTTTGCTCTTTTTTTTAACAGACTGCTTCTCTACTCAGGTGAGATCTCTCTAGAGACACTTGATTTCCTGTGTGCTTTGACTTTCCTGTGTGCTCCAGGGGTTGCTGGACCCCCTGGACTCGAATTAATCAGTAGCAGAACATTAGAACCAAACTGAGCAGAAACAAAATCTAACAATAGCCAAATGTTTCAGGAAGAGGAATAATTATGGACAAGTAATATCGCACTACTGCAAAACCCTACTACATTAGTTTTTAATAGATACAGCTCATTAAGTGAGATAAGCCTTTCAATGAAAAGAAATGTGTATAGGAAAGCTAAAAATTATAAACAGAAATATAACAGTTGGTAGGATTCAGCATCAAACTGCTCAATTGGAGTTAGTTTAAGCATTTAATACTGTTTTAGTGTACAGGAGGAGCAAAGATGCTTAGTCAAGTTTTATCCTTTCTGCTGTTGTTGAGAACATGTACCCAGGCAGATGGTACAAATATGTGCATCTCACGTTTTTGAGCTCTCAAATGTCTTATGTCACAAATACAACCTGTTAAAAGTCTGTAATCTGTTTACTATTGGATATGTGCACTTAGCCCCAGAGTCACATATTTGCTCACAGAAGGTCCACAGCTGGAACACCAGGATGGAATCTTATGTGTGTAAATGTGTCTGTCAAGAGGCACACTCCACATTGCTTAATTTTTTTTTTCCAGATAAAATTGTACTTACAGTTCCTTATTTGTCATAACCAGACATAAAAATACCTCCCAGTGAATAATGGAATTACCATGAAACTAAACAATAAGCTATTTTCCTACTAACAGAGAGCAAGATGTGAACAGTGTTTGGAGTGTTTTTAAAATGTGGTACTGATTAATTCTGCATTTATTCAACACTACATTACCTTTTTAAGTCACTCAGGTAGCATTACAGTATTTGCAATTCAGAAAATACAAGCTTTCCTATTGCCTGCAACAGCAGTAAAATGGTTTGTTTAAAGGATATACAGTGACAACTAGAAAAGATAAAAGTATTACAAAATTTTTGTGCAAAATATTTCTGTTATAGAAGTTCATATTTTTTAATGTGTGACAATTAATTGAAAAACAGTTGGGTTGTATTATTTAAATGGAAACTAACATGAACAAAGTCAATCACTACAGCTTTCCAAGCCACTCATATAATCATGGAAATACTACTATACAGTTAACTTTGGCATAGGTAGAAGGCTAAGTAATTTCTCCAGGTATCCTGCAGCCCTGTTTGGATAATTCTATAAAAGGTACTTTGAAATATTCGTTCTTCTAGAGAATGTTCTTTGTTCTGAGTCACATTTTAGTAATAAAGAACTGTATTTCTTGTCAAAACTCTTGTGGGCAAGTGGCTATGACACAATCAGTGTGATTCAGCATCCTCCTCCTCAAATGAGTTTCACAAAGATTCTTATAACTGTATGCAATATTAGTACAGACTTTGATACTAGATGTTTCTCTTCTTTGAAAGATAAGTAACAATGTATTTTAACTCTTGTAACTTATTATTTTTACCTATTTTTTTCTGCATTAATTACAGTAGCTAATAATACAGTGAATCATCTTATTTAGAAAGAAGTGTGACAAACACTAGTGCTATGAAATGCCACTAATCATTTTCCATCTTGTGGAAATAAGGAAATAAGATTTCAGCCTTGAAAATTGTGATTTTATTTGGGCTGAAGAGCAATATTTTCATGCCTCTTGTTCAAAATAAAGTCAAAATAACCCCCACATAACTGTTGAAAGATTTGAACCTGAATTTTCAAAATCTTGACCAGAAAGTCTCAGATGCTTGAAGCTCTGCAGCTGCTTGTGAGTGCAGGCATTACCATTCTGGGTTGGCGGAGCATCTAGGGACTCATTTCATGCCTACATCTGTTGGGGGTCAGAGACTTCAGGAAGCTATTCAGTATTCATGAGTCTAGAGAGAAAATGAAGCTGTAGAGAGTGTCTAGGGAATGTTTGTCAGGAAAGTGAGAAGGGGATTGATTTCTCAGTGATGTATTTTTCTTTACATTAAGAAAACACAGAAATAGCACTGTAAGTAGGAATCATCATGCAAACTCAGAAGCAGCTTGGGGGTTTAAGGTGCTACTACATGATATTGAGTAGACATAGCCAGAAACCTCAAGTGTGGGTTGGTTATTTTTGCATCTAGAGCTGGGTGCTGAACACTGTGCAACCGCTACTTGTGATTTGCTAGGATAGGGCAATGTGATTTCCTGCTACCCTACCCTATCCATGTTACCCTGCTTCTTAGTGTTGATCCTTGCTGCCTCAATTAATGAGCTTTCTCCTACTCCTTGTTCAGATTCCCTTGCTCAGTCCTTGACAAAACAGAACATATGCTGTGGTTGCTGTGTGGTGTTAGCAATGGCCCAGTTGTATTTAATAACATTGTGTTACTCTGTGCAACAAATTCTGACTAATTGCTGCTCCTCTGCTCTGCCAGTCTGTGAAGAGGTCAGCATTGAAAACCACCAAGCAGGAGCTCCCTGCCAAATCTCCGTAAGGTTGTACAAAAAACAAACTTTGGAGAATGAGGTTTGACTGGTAGGAATGTTAAGTGTTTTGATGAAAGAAACGTGTTCATCATTGATCCAGGTGCTGAAGTTTTTAATTTTTCCCCCAGGTGCAATGAACATAAACAGTTTTGACTCGGTAGACTCTGTGAAAAACTCTTCCTCTTTGTCTTTATTAGCAAATCAAAGTGCTTTCATATAAAATTATGTAATTGCTGTTATTTGGTTTATTACAGAATCAGAGAATGAGCTGAAAGAGACTTATAAGAATCATCAAAGTCCAACTCCTGTCCCTGTGCAGGACGTCCCAAAGGTCACACCTTGTGCCTGAGAGTATTGTCCAAACAAATGCTTCTTGAACTCCCCTTCCCCTTCCCCTTCCCCTTCCCCTTCCCCTTCCCCTTCCCCTTCCCCTTCCCCTTCCCCTTCCCCTTCCCCTTCCCCTTCCCCTTCCCCTTCCCCTTCCCCTTCCCTCTTTATTTTAATCAATGAATATAATTTCTCCCTTTCTTGCTTTCTCCCTTAGTGCTAAAAAGTACACAATGTCTTTTTAATAATTAATTAATGAGATCACTTTACAGGTTTTAGTTTAAAGGTAACCATAGCACAAATGCATCCATTATTAACTGCAGAACGGCAGTGGCTTCTTGGGAGCCCTCTTTAGTTTAATATGAGAACCCCTGTCAACAGAAAACAGCGCTGATATTGTTGTTAAGTGTGACCAACTGGCAAATGCAATGGGCACCACGCTGGAACAATGCAAACTGCTCATATCAATGGAAGAGGCAATGTTTAAAAGCGAGGTGAAGGCGGACAGCGAGAGGCTGCTGAGGAAGGTTCGGTTCCGCGTGGCGTCCTCGCACAGCGGGCGGGTGCTGAAGGAGGTGTACGCCGACGGGGAGGCTGCCGACTCGCTGGACTCCGAGTATGCCAGCAGCTCAGAGACTGACCAAACCAGCCGGCTGAGTGAGGTGGACGGGCAGCAGAATGGACACGTAGGGTCGGAGTGTGATGAAAACGACAATGAGCAGGATGACTTGCTCATTTTAGTCAGAGCCACTAAAGAGAAGGGGTTTGGTACAAAGCGAGTCAACATCCTCAGCAAAAATGGCACAGTCAGGGGAGTCAAGCATAAAGTCAGTGCTGGTCAAGCCCTTTTTGACAATTTGGCAAAAGTATTTCAGGTAGGTGATGCAGTTCTGCTGGTAAGCTGTCCCTCTGTCCCTTTTAACTCCACACATTATTCTTCCCTTTGTTCGAACTGCTCTCATTTAGGATTTCTCAATATTCTGTCTCGTTCCCACTGCTATTCACTTGCAATGAGGGGTTCGTTGGTCCTTCTACTATAAAACTGCTCCACACGCCATATTGACTGTGAACTTCTTTTCAAAATTGACCTAATGTTTGCTGAGTAGAAATACGTATGTTGTGCTTCCCATGTCTGGATTAGGAAAGAAACGTAACAGAGGATTTAACTGGGGCTTTGCTGGAGATCTCTACAGGTCTCTTGTACAGGGATGTGTCATGTTTCCACTCCTATTATATTAATTCTAATGAGTTTACGATGTTATCTACTGTCCCCTGCATGTAAATATGTATACTTGCAAATTCCATTCTGTTTAATCTGCAAAGTAGATCAAACTAGGTGCAGGGTGGCCTCAATGACGGTTTTCCCACATGAAAATTTCAGGGGAATGAAATCTTAGCTGGAGGTCTCTTTTATTAATGTCTGTTTTCTATTTGTTTTGTAAAAGGAGCAGAATATCTGTATTTGAAACAGTATATGCCACACGAATGCTTTAGTCAGAGAAACACAGGCCTTCAGAAAAAATCAAGATAAAAGTTCTAAAATATTTATCTCATATATATAATTTATCTGTATATGCCATTCAAGCCTTTCAATCATTAATATTCACACAGCAAGAAGTGTGTTACCAGACTCTTTCTGAAGTTCTTAGAACCCAGAATTATGCTTTTCAAGTAAATTATCCTGTGATGGTTTCAGGGCATTATTTTAAAACTTTTATGCAGTTTTAAAGCATGGGGAATTTGATATTACTAATGACTCTTTGCATTTTGAAATTACTTTGAAATGAGGTAATTTCATATTACATTAATAAATGGCAATAGATTAACATTCTCTTGCTTCTGGATATGAATTTATCCTCTGTGTTGTACCTAAATTAACAGTCTTTTTGTCACTATGAATGTTCCTCTAGAAATTGAAGTTTCAGAGAAGAGCTTCCTGTTTATTTTTTGTTCTTTACATCACATTACATAGCACTTAAACAGTTTGCTTTCTTTCAAGCTACTCATGGAAGAGTTTGTCCTTAATTCCTTATTCTGATAAAACTTGTAACAAACTCATTTTTTTTAAAGTATATTTGAATCAGTAAATATTAACTGAGGCAAGTTTGGGTTCTTCTTCAACTTCAATTCCACTGTTCTGTGCTATTTCACTACACAGAGTACCCAATTTCACTCCACTAGTCTTATTCCCTTCTAAAAGTTGTCTTCTGCTACATCAGTTACACAAAGCTAAGAAATCTGAATCAATTTAATAAACAGACCTATTTGAAGACACATGCACCTTAATTAGTATCCCTGCCTTACTGCTGTTTCTATCCCCAGTTTTAGGTTGGAAGTTCTTCAGGAAAGGCCCATGGACTGAATTCAATGTACTTTGATTGTAAAGCTTCTTGTATTCCTAGCAGAGTTAATGGTAGGAACACCTATTTCCATGAGGTGTTTTGCCAGAAGAAAGTATTTTCTTGCAAGGAGGCATAACCATTTTATGCCTTCAGAAAATAAAATGTATCCAAGTCTACTGCAGAATTCCTTAATTAAAACCTGTATTAAAATAATGACTAATTTAAAAGGTGGTAAGGATTTATTTTTATTGACAATATTTTACTGTGGAAGAAAGAGGAAAAATTAAATTATCAGATGAAAACAAACCGAAGAGTTTTTCATACAGCATGTAATTACAATGAAGAACTCTGCTACAGGCATTGCAAAGTCCAAAAGAAAAGGCAGGTTTTAAAAGTGGATAAGTAAAATATGTGTGGACCTGAGAAGCTTCTTCCTAGGCAGGTCTAGATAAATGATTTGCAGAAAAAACTTTATATTCTTACATTAAGCACCTACTGGATCAAAGACATATATTCAACCATACAGAGAATATAATGATTTGAGGTGTCTACACAAATTCCCATTTCCCCAGAGATAAAGTTCCAAGTCTAAT
Organism: Pseudopodoces humilis; assembly: GCF_049639895.1. Lineage (NCBI taxonomy): Eukaryota > Metazoa > Chordata > Aves > Passeriformes > Paridae > Pseudopodoces > Pseudopodoces humilis. The sequence continues at coordinate 23,981,732 of NC_142205.1, forward strand.
GAAAAAGAATGATGGTTTGCATGTCTTTTATGTCATACTCTGAGCCAATTTGTATGCCACATGGTGAGCACAGAGGAGAGCAAAACACAAAGGTTACCTTTGAGATGGATTTGAAACTGCTCAGTCTTAATGAGAAATATGATTGAAATCCATCCAATTACAAATGAAATAATGGGCTTTAGAATGAGATTAAAGGATGATTTCTGGTTTTCTGTAAGCATGTTCCAGACAATTAATTGAGCTGTAATAACAGAGAACAACAAGAGTTCTTCTTTCAAAGATTTAGTAAGATAGAAAGTTTATATAGAAAGTTAGCAGGTACAACACAGAATCCCTTGATCTGGGCATTTTTCTAAGTTACCCCCTTGATTATGCAAGGTCATTCCAAGTACATGTTTCTCTTAGACAAGCAGCAGCAAATGTATAACAGCAGTTAAGAGGAGAGTGCCCCTCCCAGAGGAGAGTCCATCTCTGTCCCTTTGATGATTCAGCAGCAGGAACTGGTATGAGATGAATTCATTGAATATCTCTCAGCATTAGTGTCAAGTCAGTATTTTTAATCTCAGAGTATGCACATGAACTCTGGACAATCCTGTATTCCAAGCACTGATATATTCTTGTATGCAAATGCTTCTTATTTAGTATTTACTATATCACTTCCTAACTAAAATGTGCATGTAAGAAGTCAAATACTGAGCATGTTTGAGTGTTCTGTGACCCTGAAACTAGGATGTGGTTTTTTTCTGCAATATCAGCATTCTAATTCTTCAGACTATATCTGCAAACTCCTGTAATATACTATTTCCCCAAATCCCTAGAGGCTTCCTGTGATAGAGGAGAGATCCTTTAAAGCAAATAACTTTGCTCAGATATTCTAGGGATAAGCAGGGATTCATTAACTGTGCTTCATTATGTTGTGCACCCAAAACCTTTGATTTTATCTGTTCAAATACCGGTGCTAAAAGCACTTGTGCATTTTAATGTTCTATGGAAATATCAGGATTTGTGAAAATTTTTTTTCACACTTTCTTACTACAGCCTTTCTAGAGAATTGGTTCAGACAGTTTCTTCTCACAACAAACTTATCTGAAAAAAAATCACACTTTCTGGAGCTTTTTTTCAATTTTAAGAGAGTGATGTAATGCAGGAAGTATTTCTAGATGAAAGGGTGCTTTTGGTTGTTGTTGCTATAAGATACAAGCCTGGTCTGAGAATGTATATCTAGTAGATGTGCTAGATATACATCCAGCTACATCTTCCCACAGTCAGCACTTCCCCCACCCGTTCAATCTGTGACCTCTCATTTCTGCTGTTCCCTGGGAAGTTGAGTCCTTCACATCACTCTGTCCCAGGACTGTCTGTGTCCCCACATGAGAGCTGCTCCAGTGCTGTGACAGTGAAAGGTCTCCCTTTAGGTCATCCCTGTGCACCAAGCCATCCCTGGGGGAAGCTGCTGCCGGGTGAGTGGGAGCAGTTGCGGCAGCTGGGGCCAGCACAGCCGTGGGGATGGAATGTGAGACAGGGTCCAGGGCTTGCTTCAGCTTCAAGGCAGAACATTCTGGGTGAAGAAAGGTGGGGAAGAGACCAGCTCTAGTGATGCTTCAGGACAGCATGGTTTCCATGGCAACCCCTCCAGCCTTTTCCTCCTTGGGTGGATGCCACAGAGAGACTGTTGACATAGCAACCACATCCTGGCAGGGTGAGGGAGTGGTGGGTGGGGTGGTGATGGGTGTTGACATAACAACCACTCAGGGTGGGGAAGGTGGGAGGGAGGTCACTGGTCATCTGTGGAGGGCCAGGACAGTCACATGTGACACCCAGCCTCCACCAGCACCTAACCTGAGCCTGGGGGTAGCCTCCCACAGTGCTGGAAATACAGGTGTCAGACAGCTGGGAACAGTTTATTTGTGAGAAACACACACGGCTGAAAATCCTGAAAAGCAGGAGGGAGCTGGAGCTCCCAGTCTCCCTGTTCATGCACCTCCTTGGTATAAATTTTCTCCTGCTGAGACTCTAAAGCTGACAGCGCTGGCAGCTCTGAAGCTGGGGACATGACTTGCCAATTGTGTCAGAAGCATAAGCCGCTTCTCTGCTTATCTGAAGTAATTCTGGTTTTATTTCAGAATACTACCAGAAATTTCGTATTCTAATATTACAACACTGTTTAAATGCCAAGGTATATGAGTATTTCCTGCAACTTTCCTTAAAAAGTAGTAGAGAAATAGTTCTTTTTTCCTTGAAATAAATGGAATTCTCTTCACAACCAGTTTTTATGTCTAAGCCATTCCTATGGCTGTGGCTGAGTCATGTAGAGCAAAAATTTTTGGGTTGTCTAATATATTACTAGGTAGTGCAATGATCATTTTATGCCAAACTGGATTTCCATCCTAATGTGCAATGTAATGGAGCTCAGCCAAAGGTTTTACACAGGTCTCTCCTCATTTTCCATGTTTCAGCATGGGTATTTTTCCTCCCATACTTACACAGTCCACTGGCCTTCCAGCCTCCTCTGAAAGGTCAGGTTCTACTAAATTAGCCACAGAACTCATTCTCAGGTAGGGCTTTCTGACGTCTATTGCAAAAGGGCAGGCCTGGTTAACAGACCTGATGAATGCCTTTGTGAGCATTGCGTCAGAGAGGATACGGATGAAGAGTCAGACATTACACACTCAGTCTTTACAATATTTCCAAACACAGTTTCTCAGGCAGAGCTCACATTTAAGGCTGTGAAGTGTAACTCATTATTCAGCCTGATGAAGAATGAGCTTATTAACATTTAGAGAGAAAGGTGGGAAAGAATAAAGAATCATGTGGAAGTTTGTTAAGAGGAGAACTTTTGGGGTGGTTAAGAGAACTTTCATCTTTCTTTACTTGCAGGTAACCTGGAAAAGTGAATATAGAGCAGGATATGCAGAGCTTACAAACCCATAGGGCTAGCTAGTACCACAAACAAAATAAAGTGAAATACAGCAGCTAAGCCAACCATCTTCTGAAGAAGTCAGAGGCTTCAAAGTGATGTTAAAGGAACAGTCCTTATGTAGTAGTAGGAACAAAGGTTTTTAGGGTGGGTGGCATACTGTATATCACTGTAGCCTCTGGAGCATATATCACTACAGTCCCCAAAAGTATGGGGAGATGAGAGAGATCTGCACTTTCACTGGAGAAGTCTCGATAAGGCTTTATAAAGAGAAAGTCTCTCTCTTGCTGATCAGCTGATGATCAGTGTTGAAACTCCAGAAATCATTTGACCATTTGAATTCCAAATCCTCTTCTGGATTTTTTGTCCAGGACTGGACAAAAATTGTAATAACTCTCCTGAACTTTGCTTTCATATTCTTCTCCATGCACACCACTCTGATTCCCAAATGGACGTAGCTTACAAATGTAAACAATGGACTGGATTTCTTGCATAGAGCATTTGCTGTAATAACTCCCTTATGTGGAGAGAGATAAATACCAGTGAGCTGCAGGTATCTGAGTTACAAACTTCAGTGTTTTTTCCTAGTGTTAGCAAGTCTGGAAAAGTAATTATTGTACAGTGTTGCACTGAAATCCACTAGAGAACAGGAAAAATTGCAATGACATAGAGGATCAAATAATTATGAAAAGCAGGTTTTTGCTTGTTACAGAAAAATCAGAGGGAGAAGAACAGCTAGATCACCACTGGAATGGGCAAAGCATTGCTTCACCACTTGCTTTGTACCTTCAGAAGGGCTTTGATCTGTGACCACACTGCATGGGACAGTGATTCAGCTGATGCTGTTGATCATGTCACAGTTATCAGAAGTGGTTTCCAGAGCAGATGTTTGAACAGATGCACTGAATTTAAAAGGGAGATGGTCAGGTCTGTGAGCTTTTAACTAGAACCTGGATTTGGTCAGTATTTAGGATATTGGTTTTTATTGCTCACATGTTGTAGAAATCAGTTGTAAAACACTGAGGTCAGACCAGTCTATTACTTGACTATTCAGGGCATTTTAGGATTTGCTTCTGTTGGATTTGAAATATATATTTGATATATACGTGATAGAATCAGTAAATATTTTAAATAATATAAATAATTTTTAACTATCTACACCTCTGAAAGTGATATACAAATTTTGAGTTAAAAAAGACTTGGCTGTCTCATTTTCAAAAAAGTGTAGATATGGGATGTCTTGGCTTCTCAATACGCTCGATGTTGGGAAGATTACCAACAAAACTATGGTTAAATGTATCAATTTTTTTAATGAATGAATCAATAACTGAAGAAAAAAAAAAATTAGGCTTTTATGCTGGCAGTCTGACCAGCATGTCCTGGACATCTATCTAAGCTTCCAGTGCACTGCATAGCCTTAAAATTCTTGCTCTGATGAGTCTTGATCCTTGTAAAGGATCCATAAATGAGGTCAGTGTCTTGAGCTGCTGGCCTTGTGCCTTGCATGGGAAAGAGCACAGCAAAGAAGGAGTGGTGTTACCACAGTAAACATGTATATACAGAATATGTAGTATTAAAGTGAATTAAGACTTTAGTTATAGATTCAAAAAACTCACAGGCCTCTGAGGAAAGACTTAGACATCAAGCTACAAAACTGAGATTCTCCAAATCTCTCTTGGTGCCACCTTGCCTCAAAGGCACCAAGAACCCTTGCTTAATGAAAATTTCACTTATGCTCTGCCTTGGCCATGTGCCTCAGCATGTCAGGATTGGCAGCACCTGAGAGTTACTTCCTACTTGTATCCTATGGGATCCATAAAATAAGGGTTCCGTTGCCTGTCCCCCCTCATGGCTTCATGCAGTTGGTGTTCCATGAGCATTCCTGGTGGATCAGCTCCTACATGAACTGCACAAAAGCATAAGCTGCTTTGTTACAAATTGTGTCTGCAGGAGGCAGTGCTGGGAGATGGACTTTGAAACTCGCTCACAAGATAGCAAGAATAAGTTGTTGGAGCAGGAGTAGAACACAGGCTTGCTGATTCTCAACTTGCCATACCAAATACTAGTGTTCTTCAGCATCATGCTTGACTTCCATTTCCTCCCTTCCTCCCTCCCTCCCGTGGTCACACAGTTCCATGTGCATGGAGGTATCCAAGAAAAAGCCTATAACCTACTTGTTAGGGAAAAAAGGTAGAGAGGAGGCTGAATCAGGTATTCAAGACATGGGAGATTGCAAATAATCATGTTCTGCTGCCTTGTTTCATCCTCTCTCTTCAAATCTTAAAATAAATTTGCTTTCTGTTTGAAAGAATGAACACAAATGCCAAATGGAAGAAAAGGCTTCCTGGTTTTACTAAGTGGGATGCCTAAGTCATATTGGCCTCAGGGAATTCTCTGAGCTGAAAATAGTCATAAAATGAAACAGTAATAGTAGGAAATGCCATATATGCTTTCCAGACCCTTACTTTTAATTATCTTTCTGGTAGATGACCTGGAATACCAGACGAGCACTGATCCTATGTACTGCTCTGGGACTCTTATATAATGTCCCTTTGTGGGACTGGTCAATAAGGTGCTCAGCCTTTGAATTAACATGGAAAATGCTTCATCTTACTTCAAACTAACTTGATAAAGGGTCATGTTACACAAGCAGCCTATCAAAAATATCTTAGGATGTTAGCACAGAATTTTTTTCTACTAATTCTCAAAGTAGAATTTTTTTTCCTGTATTGGCCTCTTACAGCAGAGATGAAAAAGATGAACTGATTAGCCTGAATCATTAATTAGTAGCAATGACTCTTTTATTTTGCTGTCTGTGAAGCTGAGCTTGGTAATTCAGCAGGAGAATAAGGAGAAAATGTGAAGTATTCTCATAAATAGGACTATCAAGAAAATTTGGGGCTATTCACCTTTTTTTGGCATGGTACAACAGGCTGCCTGCTAGTTCATTGTCCCTGAAACTTTACGTGCCTTCAACACAGCAAATACAAATTTTGTAGAACACATAAATGTGAAATAAATTACCTCTGTGCTTAATTCCTAGCATCATACTTGGTCAGTGACCCTTACTTTTGTGTACAAATAAATTACTCTGCAACCAAATATTTTGAGGTTCTCACTGCACTTGAGTGTCCTAGGTTAAGTATGTTTTACTTAAAATTTTACAAACATGGGAGGAAATATTTGGCTGCATTGGGCAAGTTTGTCACCAGAGAGCAAAACTGTGCAATTGCAAAAGTATGGTAATAATGAAGATGAAAAATAGATCCTTTATTAAAACTTAAAAAAAGATTCTAACACGTTAAGTGCACTAAAATACCATTATTTAGTTTACAGACCTTGAAACAGTTTCAGTTCTGAACTAAGATTTGAAAATACACTAAACTAGAAAATATAAATGGATAAGTGCCACAGGTATTGTGCACTGCTCCAGTCTGTCAACAGCTTGCTGTGATATTTGTCTACTAGGGTTGGCATTTTATTACATACTGCACCAAAACAAGGTACATGATTAATAGTTTGACAGAAGGAAATGGTCAGGAAAAAGACAATTTTTTTTTCTTTTCTAGAACTTTAGCCTGTAACCGCAATGTTTAGTGACATCACAATTTTGTAGCTGAAATAAAACATTCTTTAGAATGGAATTTACAACCAGAGAGAAAAAGGTATGGCTTTCATTCAGGAAAACCTTTCTAATTGCTGCAACATCCTTTGCAAGGTAGTACAAAACATGAAAATCAAGCCTCAATGAATTTTTCTAAAGCTTGTAAGAGGAATAATAGATAGGGCAGCATCCCCAGCATGTTGGTTTTGAACAGAAGCTGTAAAGTTACAGCTCCCCATCCAAACAGGCAATCTTGTTGTTTTGCTTGATGCAGTAGTTATATTGTGGAGAAGCTGGCACAGCACGACTCGTTATAGCCTCCATCATAGGAAGCAACAGAAATGGTCACAGATGAGCAGCTGGAGCCACAGAGGTAGAGACTCATTTCACGCATGGCGAGAAGGAAGACAGGAAAAAACATCATTCATTGCTAGTATGAATTGTGGAAAGCATTTTAGCAACCTTAGTACAATTTTGCTTTGGAACTTTATCTAGAGACATCATCCATCAATGTCAGATGAACATGTCCTCAATATTGCGGTAAAACCACACACAGACTCATTCTTTTTCCACTTCTCACAAAGAAATACAGAAAGACTTACTGAGCAATATTTGCACATGTTTACAACACCATGCAGTGTTATGAGCTGCATTGACAAATCAGCCAATGCTGGTATAAAGGCAAATAACAGTTTCTTTGGAATTCACCCTTGTTTTGAATAATACTGATTGCTAATTATCTAACAAGCTTTAAAACTATTAGGAGTTGTAAGGAGTAACACATTGCTATTTAAGGAAATTTTTTATCTCCTTGAAAGTTCTCTGAAACAGAAGGAATTCAGTCTCTAAAGAACTCAGTTTTTTAAAGAAAAAGCAACATTTTCCTGCCCCGCTGCTCATGTCTTGCTATTTGTTTACTACATCTAAAAGCAAGGCACTCTCCTTCCTAGCCCTACAGGCAATTGTGAAACATTTCTTTGTTGTTCAAGAGTGTCCTAAGAGGCAAACTGATAGACACAGTGAAAAATGGGAACTTTAAGCATTATTGTTTCTTTCCACCTGCCACATCTGCACCTTGAGAACTCCCCTTTCCAGGTGTTGGCTGATGAGGTCTCTGGTGAGACCCCACCTGCACTGCTGCATCCAGCTCGGGGATTCTCAACACAGGAGGGAGATTGACCTGTTGGAGCAAATCCAGAGGAGGGGCCAGCAAGTTAATCAGACTCTCTTATGAGGAAAGGTTGAGAGAATTGGGTTTGTTCAGCCTGGAAAAGAAAAGGCTTTAGAGTGATCTAATAGTGGACTTCCTGTACGTGAAGGGAATTGAGAAGAAAGATGGGGCAAGACTCTTTGCAAGAGCATGCAGTGACAGACAAGGAGGAATGGAATTCTTCAAATTCAAAGACGGTAGATTTAGATTAGATATTAGGAAAAGATTCTTTACTGTGGGGGTAGTGAGGCATTAGAACAGCTTGCTCAGGGAAGTTGTGGATGCCTGTCCCTTGGAAGTGTTCAAGGCCAGGTCGGATGAGTCTCTGAGTAACTTGGCTTAGTTGAAAGTATCCTGCCTATGCATTCTATGATTCTATGATGCTTTCAATCAGATTCACTCACATGCAGGGGGTAAATCTGGTTGTTCTTTCAAATCTCACAATGATTCAAAAATTTAAGAACCTACTCAGACCCTTCAAATTTAAATTGTCATAAAGATTTAAAAAGCTCCGTTTCTAAAGGACTTGTTCAGGAAATAGATTCTCTTCATCTAACTGGAAAATGGAAAAAACAACAGCCATGGCAGCTGTTGTATCTGTTGGATGGTCAAGCCTTTCGCAAGCCTGTCTGCCTGGTGTATGATACTCTTTTTCATCCTCATGTGGAAGATTGAGGGGTGGAAGGACGCTTTTACTGGCCAATATTTACAGCTGAATGCAGGTAATACTTTAGGGTTTTTTTAGCTGCTCCTGACTGGGAGCAGTCTTGAATCATGTAGTTCCTTCGGTCAGGTAGTTTCATCATCAGCTACTCCAGCAGTTCTCTTTTGAAGACACAACAGATGAGGGCAAGAGGTTTTAAAAAAGGAGTGCAGTCTAGTGAAATTTCTGACCTGTTTTTTATGCTTTCTCAATTATCATTTTGGAAGAAGGCAGAAATGCAATCAAGTATGGAGTTTCAGCATTGTTTGAAGACATGATATGAAGTTAGAATAAATGTTGATATTGATTTTTCTTGCTGCAAGGTATTAAATGATTTCTATGCCAAGAAGCCATTGAAATGTTATTCCAAAAGAAAAGCAGGCAGATGATTTAACAATCTCAGCTTCTTCATTTGTAGTCCTATTCCTTGAACAGAGCAATTTAACTCTAGGACATGATATAGATTCTAGGCTCACCGTAAGAACATTATTGTATGAAAAATATGATTATAAGATGTCCTGGGTTGACATTTTATTTAAAAAATACACATCTCTGAGCAAAATCCTGAATCAGGCTAGAACATAAATCTGCTTACACCAGCCTTGGTAAAAAAATTAGTCCACCTGCAGATATGCTATATACAGAATAACTAACTTGGCAGCTCTTTTCACCAACAGTTTTAGGAGCTGGTATAAAGCATACAACCTGCTGTATTCTGATTTTCAGACATTATACCTGTATGGTTAAAAACCAAATCAAAACAAAAGCTTACACCTTAGAGTCTTTCCAGCAATGAAGCCTATAATTGTGCCTCATGAAGTTGCCTTGTATTTTCCTCACAAAGTACTGGTAGATGAATCATCTGTCCCCTTTCACACATCAAGGCCAGCACCACACTATGGGCTATTCTAGGGCAGAGGTGGTTTATGTATGCTGTCTAAGAGTTGTATCTGCATAAAAATCTCAAGCTCTCAGCTTTTTTTGAAAATCTATTGCTTAAAAGAGAAATAAAGCACTTTAAGTGTGCAATGTAGGCAGATCTTTAATTTAAAAAATGGATATTGAGTATATAAGTAATAATTAACTTCTCAGGGTTTGAAGATGAAGGTACCAAATTTCTAGGTATTATTAAGTAATGAGATAGCTGAGAGCACAGTTCCAATTAGGTTAAGTAATATAGCAGGGAAACAAGGTCCTTCATCACTCACTGCTAATGCAGGACAAAGTAGTGCTCTAACTGCAAGATATTCCTTTGCATCACTTCCATGTATTGAGTGATAGGGCTCTCTGAGAGGTAAGGACTGAATCAGCACTTTGGTACTCTAATCACGCCATAACTTTCATCTCTGCCTCGTTCAAAGACCCGTGCAGAATTCATTACTGGTTGCAGAGGGCTTTGTGACCTCAGGTGAGATAGTGCTCCATGTCCACCTGACAAAAGGTTGTTCTTTTCCTCAACTTTGGTGTAGTGCAAATGACAACTCCAACCCTTACCAAATGGCCTGTTTCTATCTCTACCAGCATGAGTAACATTTTCATCTAGACTGCAAGTTGTATAAAGTGTCAGGAAAGAAAAAGTACATAATATGTCAGGTGTTTGGAGCTGAAAACTGAGGGAGAGTAGTGGTTTCCCTTATTTGCTCACCATTCCCTGGGACTCTCAGTATTTTAGTGCATCTCATTTCAGTTTCCATTTGTAGGAATATAATAAAAGATAAAATAACTTTTGACAGAAAGCTTGTTATCTGCTGAACATGAAAACTCCAGGGTATATCCTAAATCAAAACCAGAATCCATTTAACCCTTTTGCCCTGTTTTTATGCTTAGGAAGGTAAATTGTGAAGAATAATAGCAATTTTAAAATTTTCCCTGCTGATGACTGCAGCTGAGAATGGCACTTTATTTCATTTATGCTTTTACTCTCTTTAGTTGTTTTTTGAGTGAACACTCAAAGCTCTAGGCTGTAATTAATCCATGAAAATCTGAAACATTTTTCAATGAAAATGCAACATATTTTCGACCGAGCTAAGCGTGACTGATTAGGGCTTTCATGAATACCAGTTTTTACTTGCTGATTCTTTCCAGCACTAGGAAAATCACCAGTTGCAACACTGCAGCAAATATAAAGAAATAATGGACTATTGTGTTGTTTCCTATGGTATTCTGGTATACTGAAAGTCTTGGGAAAACAGTCCCATTTACCACACAAAGCAGAGCCATGTAAAATCATAAGCAGGATCTCATCAGCTAACTGGTTTATTCTCCAGTCAGAAATATGATGAATAGCATTTTTAAGAAGCTCAACAGACTAGCATACAGTTTTCATAGACCTCTAATGCCTGTCAATTAACCAAACTTACTGACATTTGGGAACTATAAAGGGGATCACTGCATACATTAACTCTACCTGGCAATGTTTAAACTTAAAATGAGTCAGAGATCCCTGTATGTATGTGTATTTTTACGTTATTATTAGCATTTATCAGTCTCTAGAACAGTCTAAAGACACCAAGGGAATATTTTAGAAAGAATGAGTAAGGAATTGGTGGAAGAGAGGAGCAAAGAGAAAGAGGGAGGGGATAGAAATCTTATTTCTTAAACTTCATCTGTCTGCCAGAAAACACTGTATGGGGTAGTCCAAAGCTGCTGCCAAGTTAAAAATAAATGGGCCAGAGCATATATTGTAATTTTCATGACAGCCATTTGCTGCTGATCACACAAGTCTGTTTCTCTGCAGTATGAAATGTTCTATTGAGTGAAGCAGCAGCTCTTACAGGCAGATGGGGTCAGGGCTCACAAAGCAGGAATCACTCAGAGCCATTCTGTTTGCTAACTTTTTCACATGATCTGAGATATCAAACACTTTCATCTTTATCTGTCTATCCTCAGCAAGTCCTGTTCTAGTTCACTTCTGACTAAAGCCATCCTTACTTACAGAATATTCTCAAAGAGGACATGAGGTGGCCAATGATTGTCTCCAAATAGACAACATAGATTCAAACACTTACAACAGTGTGATAAATAGCAAGCAAAATGAAAAGCTGCTCATGACAAGAGAAAATAGGATTTGAGCTCTACAATTGCTGTGTCAGGCAAATATATTTTGTTTCTTTTTTTTAAAAATTCAGGGTGTCGTCATGGGAAATGGTACATAAGTGAACAACAGAATTGCCACCAGTCTGAGTATGCAGTAGGATTAAACTTTCCCCTCCCAAGAGAAGTAAACATATTTGAAAAATCTTACTCATATTAGCAGAGAGAAATCCCCAAAGTAACTTAAAATGTCAACTGACAGTATGGAAAATAAATATGCCACAAAAATAAGTAGTCATGTATTCAAATATTTCATACATACATACAAATATAAGCAAGTCTAGAGGTGTTTGAAAGATTTTTTTAAGTACACTAAGTACTAAACAGAACACTTTCAAGTGGACCTACATGCTCCCTTCTTTTATTTCCAATCCCTGTTTTTTTGAGTAGAACCAGAAAACACAAAGGCCCAGAAGAAAAAAAATAAAAAAAAGCAAAAATTGAACAATTTTTTTTAAACTTGAGAAAAATTTCCATTTTATCAAAGTTCAATTTTCATTTCACTCAGTCTATTTATTCCTGTTGCTATCGATAAAAGATAGAAGAGAAATAAACATTGATCAGCTGTTGAATATTAATTGTTTTCGTACTCTTACATATAACTCTTTTCACCAAGTGGTAACTCATAACTGTTAAGCAGTACAAAATTAAATGATATAATCTAGAACAAAATTAAATTATATAATCTAGAACAAATCTTCTAAGAATGGTGACTAATTCTCAAATTTCTGGGGACTGTAATTTTTTTAGAATTGTGTAATTAATACTACCATTCTTCTCATGAGCCATCTGGGATCCATTGTTTCAGTTCTCTGGTCTTCCACACTATTAACAGCTTCAGGCAGGCAGATGTTATGCAGCTCAAGCCATACATTTTTAATTTACTGATAGCAGCATTTCCTTAGGTGACATGCTGTAGACTTTTTCCCCCTCTTTTACATTAATTACTTTCTGTTTGCAAAGTAGACTGAAATAACAGTGACCTTCCAGTTTGCCTGTTCTCAGTGTGTTGTCTCTTAGTAGACACAAAAAATGTATAAGAATGATAAACTGAACGATTTTTACTTTCACATTTAGTTTGATTTCCCAATTTCCAGACATTTTTAAATGCCTGTACCTTACATGAGTACCTGTACTCATGTCCAAGGCACAACAAAATAAATAAATAAACTGTTGTGCTGCTGTTCTGTGAGCAGAGTCTTCAGTAAACTGTCTCCAGATAAACAGCAGGAAATAGTCAATGTAGAAATTCAGCTCTTTCCTTGTCCTTTGTCATTGATTTAACAAAGTCATAAACCCTCAATGGGATAATTTAAAAGCTGAGTTCCTTTAGTTTCACATAGATCAGACATATTACTGTAGCCAAAATGAGTCTAATAAGTAATGAAAATTCAAGCCAAAATTTAAGCCTAAGTTAACATATCTCCAAATGCTCACAGGATTCATGCAACATAATGTTTACGTAGACATCATAACTGTGTGCAGTCTTGTCACAATGTCAGTCTTATCTGCCAGAAATAATATTCTCCTTGCAGAAGAGGGAACTTCCAGTTTGACCAGTGATGTGCAATGCTTCATAGCAGGTTTTTTGGACTGGGTGTGAATCTTATTGCAAATTATTTACACATAATCAAGTACTTCACAGCTTTTGTAAATTTTGTATCTGATGATTTTTAAAGGAATCCAACTTACATCAAGCAGTACAGGAGATGAGATAGAAAATGATGATGAGTGGATATTGGGATTTAATGGGTAAAACACAATAGGTTATTGGTGGTGGAATACCACTCTCCTCTCCTCTCCTCATTATTCTGTAGACATACTTGAAAAGGTAAAGCTAACCAAGAGCCAGAACTAGTGGAAACCAAGGTCATGGCAAATGATGCTGGCTGTGTTGTAGATACTGAGTTATAGTAATTAGTTTTCAGAAAATCTTGAGTGGTAATTACCCAAGGTCTGTGACTTTGAATACAGGGGATTGGCTGGAGGGAAATAAAATATGAACACTGTAGAACATAGCAGAGGAAATTCAGGAGATAAATCAAATATTTGGGGAGAAAACTGAGTTTGCCTGTGAGATGCTGGAGAAAGCTCTCTGGTATCTGGATTCATAGAGACATCTTGGAGGGAAATGAAAGACCTATGATTCCAGTTTTAGAAATATTGTTTTGGAGCCTGAGAAGATTATTTGTTGGCTGTTGAGAGACTGTAATAATTTTAAGTGCTCTGTATTTTCATTTTTAAGATGATTAGGTAAATGTGTTCACTTGGGTTCAGAGAATTCCTCAACAGAGGAGTTTCCTTCCAGGGTGGGGAGCAAAAAAAAAAAAACAACTGACTTTGAATTCAACACATTTCAGACATAAACTGTAATTAACAGAAAGAGCCAAAAGGGCAAAGTTCCTTTGAAATGATGGCATTGTACATGCTCCACGCATGGTGATGGAAGACAAGATATTTGTTACACTTTCAGTGAGTATAGCTGTCCAGAAACCAGGAAACTCTGTTCACCACAAATGCCCCTAGTTCCATCTGGGGACATCTATCTGCTTAGTGGTGTGAGACCTCTGGTGGGCTTCTGTCCCACTTTGGTTGATTCATTAAATGCTCAGCCCTGCTGAAACACAACAAGGAGGTGCTGTCTACTTCTGAGCTGGCACCATGGAAATCAGCTCCCAGCCACTCCTGCAGCCCACCTGCAGCACAGGCTTGTAATTCTGACCTTATGTAAATCTCACCAAAAGCTAAGGGCCTCCCTTAAATCAGTTCCTTAATAATTGTCAGACACCTCAAGTGTGGCAGTGGAGCACTCTTTCTTGAGAGAATAGAGCCAAAAGTGAGAGGCAGCAGAAAAAAGGCTTCCACATGCTGGCAGCATGAGAGAAAATAAAATCACTCCCGGAGGCCTGGCAAAATTGGATGCTCATGCTCATTTTAAAACTTCTTTTAAAATTAATGACTTTGATATGGGAGAGAGATGAAATCAAGCTTTCTGGGGGGGAAGGGAAGCTTACTCTACAATCTGGTCAGATTTTTGAAGTAAAGAAAGAAAAATGCATTAAGGAAAAATGAGTATTCGATTACAACTTGAATTCGGAAGTTTTGGCAAAGACAGATGAATGGAAGTACTCAGGAGGTTTTTCAACACTGTACTTCAACCACACTTGTTGATGACCAACATTGAGTTTAATCCTTTTGCCCATTCTTTTGATTACAGCTTAAAAATCTTGTATTTTAACTGAATTTTATAGTGAATTTTTTTGTAACTTTTTGTCGTGGTTTTAAACCAATAACTAAGAAAATTACTTATTTCTTGCTGTGAGATATGGATTAGAACAAGAGCAAAACAGGCATAAAACTTAAAAGGGAAAAAAAAGAAAAGTTTATTGACAAACTACAATAAGAACACCAGAATAAACTTCCAGAAAAACCTTTTCATCCCCTGTCTACCCACTATTCCCTTGTTCACATGACAAAAGAGACAAAACCTTTGGAACTTTGATGGTTAAAACAGTCCCAATTCTTGCTACAGTCTTTTCACCAGTCTTTATAGAGAAACAGAAGTTTCTTCCTGTTAATTTATGGAGTTTCTCACAAGAAAAACTATTTTTCTTATAGTTTTCCATTGCTCTAATGTTAGCTGCCCAGAGCTGCTGTTATTAGAGCCCACTCCTCCCATTTTCACATCCCAAGTGTGTATGGGCCATGAGTCTAGGGATGGGATTTTTAAGGATAAGTTATTCAAAGGCAAAAAGTCTTCTTCATCTGTTTCCGTGAGCTTCACTAGAAAACAGTTTTCTCATTGCCTCTCAAGGCTTCAAATCTTCCAGCACTTCACTGTACCATAATTACTCTACTTTTTACTCAAAATTTACACTTTGAACACTCTATTCCTCCCTATATACTGTCATGAATTAAAGGAGCGTTTTCAAGACCTTATTGTCCATTTCCATAGTTTTAACAGAAAGATATTTCAGCTTAATTAAAGCATCTTCTTAATTCTCTACCTTTTCTTTTCTTTCCTGTCACTAGTAGTTTATAAAGTCTCTTTTCATGTTGATCACTCTCTTTTCTCTGTCTGGATAAAAAGATTAATCCGCAAGTCTCATCTGGGAAATGAAAGAGTTAAAATCTTGCCCAGGCTGTTGTAGGTAGTTCTGTGGCCTCGGCCGGTGCAGGAGCTGGAGCCGTCTGCGATGGAAAGTTCCTCATGGCTGCTCTGGAGAGTGTAGGCGCCGCGCCCAGCCCGCTGCAGGTCTAGAGCCTCTCTCCTTCTTCACTCAGCAGTCTCCAGTGAATCCAGCCACAGCAAAAGCCTGCAGCCGAGCCAGAGATCGGCTCGGCCCGGCCCGGCCGGAGCCCGGAGAAAACCCCCTCCACAGGGCCCGCATCCCCCGGCCGGGAGACGCTGGGCCCAGCCCAGTCCCCGCCCGGCCGCATGGCCTGGGCAGGGAACGGGAGGCCTGGAGCTCTGCCGCCCTTCACAGCCAGGAAACAAAAAGAACCAAGAAAGCTCTGGTTTTACACTTTAAGGTAGGGTTCACAAGTTGATCCCACTTTTCAATGGCCTAAACTGCTGTCAATTCTCAGCAATGACCGATAATTGGTCAGGAGAAAAGACTCCAGGCAGTTCCCAGCAACTTAAACTTTCTTAAAGGTAAAGTAACTCCATGACACTTTTTTTAGCTAAAAGAACAAACTGTAGCATAATTTTCACCAGACATTCAGTTCTGACCACAAGGTAATTTGAAATTTTGCAAAATTTGTGAAGTTTTTTACCATTTAATTTTCCTGAATTTCACTCTTCATCTGTACCTGACTGGAGCAGTCTAGTTCTTAAGAGATGGTAATAAAATTTAATAAGCACTTCCAATCAGCATCTATTTTATGCAGTCAAAGACCCAAGAAGCAAATCAGAGAGCTAATATATCCTATAACACTGTAACACTATTGTGCAGAAGTATGGGTTTCAATTTCCTGATCCAGTGATTACATCAAACAAAGAAAAAATGTTTATATTGCCACTCAGATTGTTCAGCTGAAAGCCATTTATCAAACATAGCAGATAATCAAACATCAGGAACACTAGCTTATAAATCTCCTACTAGCACTGCACCTGTGGAAAACAAATGTTTCCCTGGTTGGATGCCAGGTTACAGCACATTACAACCAGCCTTGCAATGCAGAGTAGGCACAGAGGGGAAATATGGCATAACCCAATGCCAAGGAAAGTTCATTTTTAGGACAGGTGCTGACTGGAGCTTGAACCATGTGGAATCACAGAATCATAGAATGGCTTGTGTTGGAAGTGACCTTAAAGATTATCTAGTTCCAACGCCCTTGCCATGGGCAGGGATGCCACTTGTTAGATGAGGTTGCCCAGAGTCCCAGCTGACCCTGCCTTGCCCACTTCCATGGACTGGGTATTCACAACTTCTCTAGGCAATGTCATGTTCTGTATAAGTTAAGGTAGATCTTAAGCATGTCCATATTAAATATACTGTAGAACAGCCATGAAAAACAAAACTACTTATCAGAAACACCAGCACTTTCCCACTGAAAAACTGAGTTTGTTTTGCTGTAAAGAAAAAGTTTCGTGGTCTAGTGTTGTTTCCTGTTTCAAAGGAGCCTTTCTGAAAATATTGTTTTTATAAATAAAGTAATCCCAGCACTTTTTCTCTTGTATAACAAATCTTGTTACTCTTAAATGAATTGATGAGGGAAGAAAAGGATGATATAAGAACAGGCTGTTTGATGAACAGCATCAGAGCAATCATTAACTTTACTCTCTCCTTTCCCAAAGAGTTTGTTTCAGAGATAACAAAATACAGTTATTAACTAAGATATGAAAAAACAAGGCTGGGATGTGCCCGTGGCCTTGCCACTGAAGGCCGAGAAACACTCAAGCTCTCAGTGAAAATGAAGATCAGCGTCAGAAAAAGCAAGTGTATTTCCCATGTGGTCTGAGCCCATTCTGCTCACCTGACAAGAAAACCCTTATATTTGGTAAAATGCATACACTAGCTCCCATGGAACTTTATCCAGGTGAATAGTCACTGATGTGTAGTCAAAGAGTTATCCTCCAAGAGATAGAGAAGAATATTATGAAGTATATCTCCAGTCAGCCTTCTTAATGACAAATACTTTCCCTTTGCCTAGTGTATTCTAGGACATAACTGCTGTTTCATTCACTTTATTTAGTGAATGGCTTGTGATTTTCTCTGACCCAGTTACTTTTACAAGGCTGAATCTTGGTTACCAATTAGAACTGGTTAAAGGCCTCAAAATGTATGTATATTTTTAGCCAAACAAATAGATATAAAAGAATAATCCTAGAGTAACTAATTCTGCTGCTTATAATGATTGATAAACTCAATGGAACAAAAGCAATGGGGCAACACGCAATTCCTGATTTAAAGTGCTGCTTAATCCAGGAAATATCTGGCTACAGAGACATATTTTGTTGGAGAGATCATAATGAGGTTGAAATGTTGTATATGAGGTTTCAATCATCTATTTTGGTGTGAGATCCCACAGCAAGCTCTGGAAATGAAGGAGAATGTTATCATATGTCTTGCTGAAACTTGGCTTAGATATTTTCTGACTGCTGCCTTAATGTTGCACTGGGAGGTTCCTGCTGTAAATGGCAAAGAACTGAGCCTGTCTGTCCTCAGAAAATCATTGCATATTATTTTTCATGGTGATTGTGACGGTTGATGCAAATTTTCTGAAATAATTTCTCTGGGTAATGCTGTTAAGAAAATTGTACTATACTGAATTTTGTGTTGGACTTTTGTGAAGTGAAAGAAGTCATAAAGATGTAGTGATAGGACGAGGGGGAATAACTCCCAACAGAAATGGGGTAGGTCTGGATTAGATATTAGGAAGAAATTCTTACTTTGGGGGTGGTGAATGGGTTGCCCAGAAAAGTTGTGATGCCCCATCCCTGCAAAAGTTCAAGGCCAGGCTGGTTGGGGCTTTGAGTGACCTGGCTTAGTGGAAGGTGTCCCTGCCCATAACATGGGAAGTGCAACTAGGTAGTCTTTGAGGTCTACGTCCAACCCAAATCATTTTATGATTCTATAATTTTCTTTGGTAGTGGAAATTTCAAGGTTATTGGCAGTCCAACTTTTTAAAGGCAAAAAGATTGCCCGTGGGACCATGTGGCTGGCTCCAATATTGTACTGATATTTGTTTTGTGCTCCATAGTGTTGTGTTTCACTTGATGCCTTTATAAGGCTAATGTGAGGGGAAGAGGACACTAGCAAATTGAATCACAATCTCTGCAATGCTTAAGGGGTATTCAACTGTTAGTAACAGCTCAAATATTACCTCTCCTAGCCTATCTCCCACACAGGAGCCTGAAGGGGCTTCATACAAATGTCACAGGAAAGTCTAGGTACATCTTGTCTGGCTTCTGAATACAGGAATGTTTCAAAGAACTGCACAATGTGAAAGGAGGTCCTGATGGACCCTCCTTGTTTTGGCTTCCTGTGCCTCACCTAAACTGCTGAGAACAAAACTATTTTCAGTAGCTCCTGCCTCTTTCCCTTCAATCTTTGTAAGGAGTGTCCTTGCAGAATAAAGAAATTCTTCTCCTTCCTTACCAACCAGAGGAACATTTCCAAGGGTCTTCCCAGAGATTTTTTATTTGAGAAGAATTTCTTGGAGATGTCAAATTGGTAAATATGAGGTGAGAGAGAAGTAAGGACTGAGCAAGCAAAAGAGAAACAAGCATAATACTACAGTAATTCTTCCCAGGGGAAGTGCAGACTAGGTTAGAGTTAATCATATATTTGCTTCTGATTTTCAAATGTTTCATTTTATCCTATCATACTCTGAATGGCATAAATGTATTAATAAGAAAATACTGATAGAACTTTCAGCACTTGATAAATAAAATTCAATTAGACATGGACAGATAGCGATCTTCTTTCAACGCATTTGAACATATTTTTTGTTTATTTGAAATAAATTTTGCCCTGGCTGACTTCACAGCATTGCTGTGCCCTGTTGAACAGGAGCTGCTTTTACCAGAGTCAGAGCTAGATGTGTATCACACAGTTTGACTCTAGAGGCTACAGAGGCTACAGGATCTAGCAGGGACCATGAGCCCTGGGGAGATAACCCGTTCTCTTATCGGGGCTCAGGTCACCTGTGAGCAGGCTGTAGGCTGGTTGTGTGAGTGTGTGCTGGATGAGCAGCAATAAGGACACTGGGAGGAGAGTGCAGCTGAAGTCTTTGTTCCTTCTGAGCCTGCCGATAGCTGAAACATTACAAAGAGCAGGGAGAGGCCAGGTCGGGCCCTGCACTCCTTTGCTGTGGCATTATAAGTATTTTTTCTGCTTTGAAATGAAACACTTTGATATCTCTTGAACAGCAGTCTGTGCAGAAGATACATGGAAAAGCCTGTAGTGGGAGAAAAAGAGACATGATGTTGTGTTGTATTATTTGAGGAATGGAAAGGGTAACAACTCACATACATGTGGTCTCAGAGGATGGAAAGATTTCCTTTTGGTTTTCCACATTTTAGTATTCTACCTAGTGATTTGAGGATAAAAGGAACAGTAAAATATCACATGCAGTATTATTATTACTACTTTAGTTATTTTCCCCTGACATCCCTGGCATTGATGTACAATCTGAAAAATACACATGAATTACAAACATATATAAATACACTATACCGATATCTGAGATGCAGATATTGCATTCTGTATCTATTTTACACTACAGTTGAACAATTTTGAGGGTTTCAACCTTTCAGGGGGTAAAACTGCGCTATTTTACATTCAGCAGTATATGTTGTGTTTATAGATAAGAGATAAGAATAGCCCAGGAGTTAGAAGATCAAAGAATTCAAGTTGCTGGATCATAGCTCTTTGTAACTGTGCCCAGCTCCTCAGAGTTATCTAGCCCTATGAAATGCAAACAGAAACAAAAGAGGTGTCTCTTGCACTGTGTCACGACAGGCAGAGGAGCCTGGGCTCCTACACAGATTTTGGAAACTGATATATTCCTGGAGCTGTTGTTTGTGGGTGAGGTGAGTTACAGCATGCAGCCCAAGTCACACAAGTATTCGTGCTATTTTAAAAGCTGAGAAAAACAGTGATCTAACCACTTTTCTGGAGAATGCAAAGCTGGTATCTGTTTGGGAGTGTCCCAGACTCTCTAGCTTCCTTGTTTAGGAGTGCAGCCCTTGATGGCTTCACTTGTAAATTGATATCGGTGGGCTCATGCTGATAGTCATGAGGATGGCTGCTGGTGATATCATTCCACCGCCCTAAGGGCTACCAAAGATGACAAGTCCTACACTTTATAGTCCCTTTACACTGCCAAAACTGCATGAAAATAAGCATAGTGTTATTTTAAGAGACGGGCAGTACATGCTTTGACTTAAGTGCTTCAGTGCTGTGTTGCAGAAATCAGACTTCATTCTGTTGAGCTTTTCTAATATGCACAGTTTTCAGAATTTAACAAAGTTCAGAATTTTACCAAATATATAGCACTGGGTCCTTGAAGTCAATCAAACAGGACTGCAGTTTTAATGTAATAAAGTACTAAAGAGAGAGTGTAGATCCAAATTTATGTGTGCACTGTGCTTTGCTGTGTGAGAGCCCATTAAGGGCTGGACTGCAAACTGTGAAGTGGAAGAGGAAGGGAATGTGATTTCACATGAAGAATGCACACCATGCTTGGGGACTGCTTGCAGCAGCTTCAGTGTGTGTAAACAGATCTTAGTTGTCCAAGAAGAACGTTTTACTTTGGTAGATGAAGTCTGTGTGTTGGAAGAGGTCTTCTAACCAGCAAATTGATCTTCTTGCAAAATGGCATTGAAATTTTAATTTGAACCAGGCAACCAGCAAACAAAATGGACTTGTTCACAGCACCACTAGCATTGCTCTGTGTGGTTATGATGGCAAATTTTGTGGCTTTTGCTTGAACGTAGACCTTCAATCTTCAGCTATCTCATTGAAATGTTGCATGGTTTCATATAAACAATGACTTAATGAAAATTATGTTTTTCATAAAATGCTGTACAGTTTTGCAAACATGCATATTCTCATGGAGTATCATGTGGAAAAAAAATGAAACATTTTGGTCATAGCTTTTGGCTTTTAATTCATCTTTCAGAAAGCATTCACTACTTTTAGTATATATTTTAGAAGTCTTTTAAAATGCAAAAGCTAGTAAAAGTTTTTAAATCTTGCAGAAATTAAATGCTTAAATTTTGGTGCTTTTTTTTTCTGCAGAACTTCTTCAACAAGAAACTCATAGTTGTTTTCTTCTCTTCAATTTCTGAGTGTAAAATAAAACCAGAAATTTCAAACCAGATTGTCATCAGATTACTATTGTTAAATCAAAAGTCTTCTTGCCACTCAGTTATTAATACAAATTCAAGCTATAAATGATGCAATGCCAATTATGAAGTAAGCAGCTTAATCTAAAGTTTTTAGATGTGCAAGCATACATACAAAATTCATATATATGTATAACTCATTTTCTTCTGTTCAGCATTTTTGTCAGATCATGAATGTTGCATTTATTCACTGAAACATCTCTGACACAAGGTTTTTAATGTGCTCTAGATTCCTGCCTCAGCCTACTTAGTGAAGCAGATACTTCTGCCAGTCTGATAGTATCTAATTACAGAGCTAAGGGGTGCATAATTCAGCAGAACACTCTGAGATGTTGAAAGATGATATTGTGAGCCAGGGAAGGGTATATCAGCCCTTGATTTAGGTCACACAAGCAATTCCTTACTGCATGAACAACATGTTGAGTGTTATACCCGAACATGGTAAAAACCTTTAAAAATATCATATGTGATTAAGCATTTCAGCTTTTATCAAAGTACTATACTATTTTTTTCATCTATTATTTTGTTCTTTAAAAGAATCAAATGTAGATTTGAGAGTGATGCTTTCATTGAAATTAATGATCTATGTATATACATGGAAACAGCTGTTCTTTTCAACCAGTGGGTTAAAACACATGTTTATACTTTCTTTCTAGAGAGGATTAAAAAAAATGCCATGACTACTTTGGTAGTGTTGCTCTCATGGTTTTCATTTGCAATCAAATAAAAATTAAATTAACAGCATGAGTATAGTATTCTTACTGACAGTCTTGTCTGTTTAGTTGTTTGCAGACATGATCATGTACAAAGGTTCCCAAAAACCAATTTCACCACTGTTTTAGGAGCAATCACTTTATGCCCCAAGGGATAGGAGTGGTCCTTACACTACAATCAGAAAAGCATTGCCTTGGACCACTAATAGCTATTAGTCACACTGCAAAAATACCCATGTTAAGTGTTTTGGTCCAAAGATAAAAAAAATACTCAAAGTCAGGAAGGCAGACAAAAATGTCATAAAATGTATTAAAGAAAATCTGTAGTGTTTACAGAGTGATTTATGGCAGATATGCTGAAGAATCAATTTAGTATTGTTATTCAATAGCTAATTTTATAAATTCCCCTCACAAACAGAAGAGAAATATCTGCTCACACTGGCAGGACTGGTCAGGGCCAAGGTAACTATGAGACCAATAGAAAAACATGGACAGTTCTGCAGCTGATTCAGCGGCAGCTGCACCCAAAAGTCAGGGATAAGATAAAGTCAGGACAGTCTGAACCCAGTGATATTCATGAGAGATTTGTGGCATTTATCTGGCTTTCAGAAGCACCATGGAAACACCTGACTGTTGTACTGTTTTTTCAGAGCTACTGAGAAGTCTGTTATTATTGTCGAAGCAACAGTTATAGAGAAAATGTAAATTCTCAAAGACATGTTTTAGGAGTGTGATTCTCAAATATTTCATATTTCTGAAGCTCTAGTTATATACAAAAGATGTTTTTAAGGACACTCCAATATTTTTAAACAACATGGAGATTTTCTGTAATATATTTGTTGTACAGTTATATTGACTACTAGGATTTCTTTTAAAAGAGGTTCAGGATGTCTTATTTCAATGACCTTCTCTCTGTTTTATCACTTTGTTTTGTTTTACTGCCTATGTATTTTTTTTGGTCATATTTCCCATGTTTTTATTTTTACATTTAGTATATCTTACTCTTGCTCTCTCAGTATCCTGACACTTTAGGTTTTGGTTTATCATCTGGTTTTGGTTAGGTCTGTATTTTCAGCCCTTTTCCAGTCCCCAGCATCCTTTCATTTTGTTGCTCATCTGCTTGCTCTATTAAGCCTTTTCTTTTTCATCAGCAATTTCTTCCTTTTGTTGTGCCACTGGATAATGAGCTCACAAGTTTAACCTCATGGATGACATCCCTCAAGATATACCCAATAAAGGATTATATTTAGTTGCAACAATGTGAGATGCACACCAGTGGGATGACAGAGGGGTAGAATTCCTCGAGTTGTACATCAGGACCAGGATGGACGGCTCTTTGAACAAACTGGTCTAGTGGGGTGTGTCCCTGCTCCTGGCAGGGATATTGGAAGTAGGAGACCCTTAAGGTCCCTTACAGCCCAAACCATTCAATGATTCTATGATTCTATGATTTTCCAAAGCCCTGACTAAAAAGAAGTCTGGGAAAAGGCTGAGTCAGGCACAGAGTAAGTAATGTGGTTTCTTCATGTTCAATCACAAACAGGATTGAACTGGTGAAGCAATTACTTTTTCTCTCTAGACAGAAATAAAAGGGCAGCTGTTTCTCAGGCTGGAAGTAGCAGCTCTGCTGTGAAGTGATGCAGCTTATGCTACTGTTGTTGCTGGCTACTTGATGCTCCCAAGAAAAATGGAAGCTCTTCAGGCTGAGGCAGTAAAGCAGAATGTTCCCTTAGACTCTTGGGGAGATGGTAACAGTGGGCTGTTAAACAAAGGGCTCTAAATGATGTAGAAGATTGTTACTAAAGCAACTAAAACATTTCCTCCTGAAAACTTAAATCCCTTCCTTGGCAATCTTTCCATACAGGCACTTTCTCTGAAGCACAGCCTTTGCCCATGTGCACAGGGTTTCCTGAGTATGACACAATAGTTGCCTCCTTAGGCCAAATGGTACCCATAAATATTGCTTATAAATAAAAAAAGTAAAACTGCTTGCTACAGTATTAGAATAGTAAAGTAAAAAGCAGACCTATATTTGGAAGCTTCCAGTTGTCCCAGTGGTGATGGGCACACCTGTCTGGATTTCTGCAATTTTTATAAAGTTAATTAATTAGGAAATCTAGCAGGTAGATCCAATAGAAGATTCAGTTGCCCCAGTAACCCAGCCCTGGATCACAACCCCTTGGAGTTGGTCCTAGGGCTTCTTTGCCCCACTTCAAGTTATGACTTCTCAGATTCTGGTTGGAAAATGTTCTTCTTATAGACCCTCTTCCTGAAAATGAGACTGAACAGTATTTCAGGAATGTATTACAAAGTTAGCTTATTGTTTTAATATCCAGGGTAAAGGGTAGGAAAAGTACTGGAGCTACAGCCATGCATTAGCTATCTAAAAAGCTACAAATGTATGAAAAACATCTAAAAAGCTTAAGGATCATAAGCTTCTTGCTTCAAAGAGAATTCCACCTACAAGAAGTGCAAATAATTGGTTAATGTAAGTTGCTCAGAATCTTTTGGTACATTCATCTGTCCAACTTCCACAGCTTTACTAAAGTTTTGTCATGCCCCTTAACCAGAGAATAGACTTCTGTTTACTTCCACCTAGAGTTTTATGTGCATTTGTGAGCTGCATGAGGTGATTCTAATTTCAAGTTTGCAAAGCGAAATAGTAAAAGTTCATTTTCTAAAGTGTCTTTCTTTTCATTTGTTTACATGGTTTGTTATTTGTTATGCTTTTGTTACAGTTCTGACCTAGGAAGGAAAAGTGCAGTGTTTACTGGTTTACTTCAAGAATATATTCTGGTAATTAAATGTTACACTTTGCAACCTCTATATTGCTTAGGGAAATAAGAACTAACATAGTTTCTTACTATAAACCACCTGTTGTTCATTACCAATGTGGTTTTCAGACAGGTGACAAGCAGGATTTCTTTCTATGGTAAAAGTCCTTGCAAGGACAAGTTGTGTACATTTTTAGCACAGAAAAAAGGGTTTTTATCAAAATTTCCCTGAAGAATTGTTTAATCAATGTCCTTGATACTTTTTTGCAGGGCAAACAATGGTATTTCTTCACTGCAACATTAGGAAAATAGAAAGGAATAAACATAAAAGTGACTCTGTACACCCCTTCCACTCTTTCCGGATCACTTTACAACTTTCCATTTTTCCATCTCTTCAGCTGCTTATTTGTATGCTGTAGGGACACCACAGTCCTGATGCTTCACTAGATAATGACTGTCTGTACCTGTGCTGCCAGCCTCTGGTGTCTGGGAACAAGCAGCATTGGAGATGAGAGCTATGGAGGAACAAGAGCTGCTCATCCTGTTGAACCGTTTTGCACTTCAAAATATATTGTCAGTCCAAAGAGGAAGAAGTGAGAAATATGTGAAATTTTCTATCTAAGTAATATTTCAAGAACTTCTTTTGGTTACTTATGAAAACACCAAACTCCTCTTCCTTCAAGCAAGCCATGTGTAGTTACTAAAATATTTTGCAGTATTTATGTAGAGTACTTGCCTTTTATGCAGAGAATGAGCTAATTCTCTCACTTGGAATGTGTGAACAATATGCTGGAGGAGAGTCAATGCTGCAGCAGCATTATAACAGATTTTCAACCTAGAAAACAGGCTGCAGAAAAGTAGTCCATTTTCATAAAACTTGTTCCTAAAACTGAATTTCTGACATCCATTCTAAGAGAAAAAATATTGACCTATCACAACATGGTTCCTTTCCTGGGTGGGAGATGAAAGCCATGCCTACATATGTTGGCAGTGACACTCCCAGTGTTCTGTGAGTGATCTGTGAAATGCAAATACTTTTCCTGAGAACTCTTTACTATATGAAGAACCTTGTAAACACCTCTTCAAGCAGAATATATGCTCAAGGATATCCTTCTCAAGGGTTTTTTTTGATATTTAGGTAGTAAGATAAATCATTACTGTCCATATCACAAAATCTGCAATTGCATCTGCCTGATTTAACAATCATGTTTTTGTAGTTAATTCATGAGATGGGTAAAAAATTATCTATTCACCCATCAAGGTTCATTTTCCATGCAGTGCTACAGTGTAGTAGAGGTAGCCTTGCTTTTTATTTTGTAACTTGTGTTTTGACTCCTTGACTGAGTGATGAAATAATTATATATAATTTGCTGAATACAATGGATAATTTGGAAATCTTGGAAACTCATTACCACCATTTTAAAAAGCTGGGATTTTAGTTATATATTTGAACAAAATATCTTTGCTTAAAAGAATGATTCTCAGGCTTCTTGAAATCTACCACACTCTCTTGTGCAAATTAATTCTTGTAGTATTTACACTATCTAATTGTTGTCAACCTAGAAAGGAAAGAAACAGCATAAACTTTTACATATTAAAAAGTGGGGTAAAAAATAAAATCTGAATTGTAGTGTGAAACTTTTTTCCAGCTAGCTGCAGCAGGTATTTGATTGGATATTGAATACACAAAAAAATATACTTTTTTATTATTTGGATATTAAAGGAGTTTGTTGTGGAACTACATTAAAAATTAGGGATGCATCTGTACCTTCTGCAGTCATAATCTAGCTCAACATGGAGACCTAAAGTATTCTAAGTTAATGTTAGATCATGGACATCCTAAGGCTTAACTTAGACTCTTGTCTTGAAGCAGATTTTCAGCAACATCTTAGCTAACAAGTTTAGTCCTAGTCTGGGTACTATCAGACTGTGCAAACACAAGTGACTGTATTAACAGAATCAGACATCAGCAGAACAGTGTCAATTTATTCACATTTGGAAGTCCACCAGGATCTAAAATATATCTGTTTCTTGAAAATATATGTTGACTCACCATCTCTAAGACATTCCAAATAAGTCAAGTAGCACCTTACTTAAACAACTTAAACTGCCTCAAGTTGCTGTTTTCAAGAACTTCCTTCTTCCTGTTCCGTCTTCACATTTGAAAAAAAGTTGAATGTTGGATTGTGTTTTTAAGGTGCTGGGTTTGTTTCTTTGTTTGTTTGTTTTTAATAATATTTTAAATTAAATTACTCAATACTTGGAAGATATTAACCCTTTGCTTAATGTAATGGGAACTATTTTTTTTCCAGGTCTCATCAGTCCCAGAGTTTGGCCGCATAGTAATTTATACCACCAGTCTTCGTGTGGTGAGAACCACTTTTGAAAGATGCGAACTGGTTAGAAAGATATTTCAAAATCACAGAGTTAAGTTTGAAGAAAAAAACATTGCTCTGAACAGTGATTATGGAAAAGAACTAGATGAAAGATGCAGAAGTGTCTGTGAAGTTCCCTCACTCCCTGTTGTGTTTATTGATGGCCATTATCTTGGGGTAAGTAAAGCATGAACCTCTGTTTTACCTTACAGTTGGGAAGAACAGAAGAAAAATTCGAGGAATGAGAAGCAGGATTTTTAGAAAATTGCCTACAATGCTTCAGTGATGACAACAAGCTAAGACAGAAATCCTTCTGTAGTAAGCACTGCAGAGATCCTCGCTGATAAGTTTGATCTGAAGATGCAAAAGATAACCAAGGCTAGACTACCAGGAGGGGAATAAGAGGCAGTAATACATCTAAGATACTATCTGTTTCTTAAAAAATATCTTATTTTGTGGTTGAAACCATGAAAATCTAGAGAAATTGTTTTTTCTCCTTGTGAGAACCTGTATGTATGATTGACCCAGAAAGATGAACACACAGAGCATAAACCTGTCATTTAGTAATATCTGTGTTGAATTAGAGACTAACACTTTGGGGTGTCAGACTTCAAATATACATTTAGTTTTATATGATGTAGTCTGTATCAGGATCTGTCATCAACTGAACATATTTTAGATACAAAATTGGTTAATACTTACTTTTTAAAAAACTTAGCTGTAGAAGAGGGAGAGGAAGAGTCCAACTCTGCCCTACTGTAAAACATAAACTCTAAATGGAAAACTAAAGTCCCCATTTCTACACTAGTATTCTAGGTCTAAAAGCCTACTGACATTCAAAATGACTTTTTCATTGAACCTATACTTTTGAAATGTATTTCTCATAGACAGAAAAAAATAAAAAATAAAAAAAAGAGATTCTGGAAAGTGGCACAAAGAAAACAGTTTGAAAACTTGGAGAAGGTATTTGTCTTGAGTGGTGAAAGGCTAGCAATTAGTACCGACTGCTAGACTGTGATTTGTGAAGGCAAACTGTATTTAAACACAGTGAGGTTACTGCGTTTCCATCACTTAAAGCTTTCATTTCCACAAAACATTTAAGTAACAAAATGCAGTGTAGCCAACAAACAGGGATAATAAATATTGGGCCTATATGAACACTTTCTTCTCTTTTTCCCCATCCCTTCCAAGCTTTTCATGTGTTCTGCATGAGTTAGGTTTACCTGAGCATTATAACAAATGCATTTGCTGTCATAGACCTTGCCAGATCACTAGAGCAGCTGTAAAACCACCTGTGTGCAGAATATTAGCAGAATACTGCTTCATTGTAGAATATGCTTTTATCAAAACTCTGATTTGGAGAGTTCTCCAGCAGCCAGGAGCAAAAGTGTTACATTCAGGAGAAGTTTAAAATTCAACAGGATTCAGAGGAAGATTTGCTCATCTAATTATTATGTTAAAAGTGCAACTAGTGAGTTATGATTGACTCCAAGAAAATCTCAGTACATGTATGACCAATTTGTCAAAATAATTCAGATAAGATACTGAAATTGATTAAATAAATGATTTGCTTAACTGTAGGAAATGCCTGGATACAGTCATTTTGATATGATGAATGACCCATTAAGTTGTTTTCTTTTTGTGGTTTGTTTTTAAAGATTGTGAGAAACTTGCTTTCTAAAAGAGGACTGACCGTGTGAAAAACAGTAAAATCTCATTAAAACTCTTTAAATACTGTATGAGACTCTTTGGAGAGGTATAGAAAAGAAGACAAGTGATTTAGGAAGATAGCTTTCTATGGAAGAGACAAATCTACCTCCTATAGGTAAAAAAAAAATGAAATAATTTGGTCTTGTTGGTAACAGTAACTATTTCTATAATATGTTTTATAATAATTAACTTCTGAAATTCAAATGAAACACAGAAATCCCAAAGCCTGGTGTGTCAGTAAATAAATCATGCAATACTTTCCTCTTTTTTTTTTTTTTGAATATTTATTTCCTGAAAAATCCCTCCCTGAAGGAGATGGCATGTAGCAGTACAAGGGAGAATCTATATTGAGCTATGCAGCTTTCAGTGAGTAATAAGGAGAAAAAAACCCAGCCCTGAAATAAAATATGAACAGTTTTGAAAGGTGGAAGATTATTCTTAATGAGATAAAAGTAACAAAAGCACCAAAACCCAGCGAATGTACATCTGATAGGGCATATTGTACCCAAGTTATTCAGAAGCATGGACAAAGTTGCCTGAGCACTGCAGGCTGTGGGGATAAATATTCACAGTGCTGTGAAATTTATCATTGTCTGCACAGGGACAATGAAACAAATCCATGACTTGGGCAGTAGAAATAAAAAAATCATATTTAGCCCCTGTCAAGGAAAGTACTGCATGATGCAGTACAGCAGGGCTTTTAATCTCATTTTTTTCAGGATTGAATCGTTGTATTTCTTGACACACACTTTCTAAATATCACTCTGTCAGGAAATTGCTGTTTCTTTCTGCTGCATGTTCTTTATTGGGTGATCTAATCCCTTCTTTTCACCTGAGGTTGTCTCCATCTGAAATGGAATTATGCCATCTGGTGGGATACCAATGCAGAATAAAAAATTACTTCCAGAAAACAGAAAGCCACACATAAAAAAATGATGGAGCATTCATTTACTGTTATAAAGGCATTCAGAATTGTTAACGGTTTATGTTATGCAAAGATCCACTCTCCTGGAAAAGAGATGCAAATAAAACAGAAAAATTGATTCATTCTTTGTAAATAGGTTAACTCACAACATAATATTCTAAAAATACATGTATTTTCTTTTTCTACTTGAAATATACAATTGAATTTCGGAGTTCACTTGCCATACAAACCACCTTGATTTTTTCAGATATATGAATTTAAGACTTTTTTTTTTCTGAAGAAAATACCACCTGTTTAGTTTTCCCAGCTATAATGAATCCAAACCAGCATGAGATTAATAGTAAAATTATTTTACACATTGGTTATGATCTTCTCCAGAGTGATGAGACTGTTTTTTTAAGTGACTTTTAGAAAATACATGTGTAAAATATTTTTTTTTGTGAAAAAGGAATTGACAGCTTCCTTTTATCTGATTTCCAGTGGCCAGATATATTTAGTAGGTCTCTATAGCCTTTGTGTTTCGTTAAATGCATTCTTCTGGTATTCACTTGGTGGGAGGATATGAGTGGCTCTGTGACAGTAAAACTATTATGTAATTATTGCATTCAGTCACCTGGCCTTTTCCCACCTGTTTCCTCCATTTTTCAGTTTAAGGTGTCAGGAAACGCAGGGTTCAATTTTTACACATCAAACCTTTGACACATCAACCTTTCCCATTCTTTGCCCACCAAATCCAGACTTTCTGGTGCTGGTGCTACACTGCAGCACCATTCTTCTCTGCTTGTGGGCTGATTTCCAGGCAGTTGTTGGTACCCTCTGTGTACCTGCTGCCAAGGGGCCCCCGGCTGTGAGAGGTGTGGTGGGACCTTGCTGATGTGCTTAGCAAAATAGGAAATAGAGCACGGAATTTATCTGTGCTGCAAATGTGTCCACAAGAGGGATGTGGCAGGGACTTGATAATTTTTCTCAATATATAAGGAATGATGTGGAAGAGTGGCTGCTTCCCAAAAGCCACATGTATTCTAGTAAAGCCAAATGCAGAGCCATATATCTGTGTTTATTCCTTGATGAAATGACATCCTAGAAATGGTAATGGTTTATATTCGAGATAGGTAGCAACAGACAGGTTTATTGACAGGACAAAGGTGGGGCAGTAGAAAACTTAGTGGACCTTGTCCTAGTTCTACAGTTAATGGGAATTATATATGAGAATTTAATATTTGAAATATAATGTCAATTACTGCATGTTCTCAAGGGATAATTGGGAAGATAATTTTATTAACTAAAATGGTCTGGAAAAGTTGTTGAATGATTTAGCCAAGTCTGCTGCATTTTCTTGCCAAAAGAAGGGCAAATATCTGACTGCAACCTCTGTACTCCTCCAGCACAGTAGAGATTCAGCAGAGTTAGTAGATAAAGGAATTACAGGCTTCTGCCTTGAAATTTAACTGGGTAACAGAACTGAAAACTCAGTTTTCCCTGCTGATTCTCTAAAGATTATGCCCACTGTCCCTCATGCTCCTTTTGTTAGTCTCTGTAGGGACAGACTATTTAAGGTTTCAAGTACCTTTTTGGCTGTGGACTGAGCACAACCTAGGAAGAAAAAGAAAAGCATCACTTTCTGGTCAGAAAGCAGCCATTGATGTACTTGGCAAAAAGGCAAAAAGACTTTCTACAGAGAAAATAACCTTAGTAGGGTGTCATAAATGGACCTTTGAAAGGTTTGGTTGCCTCAGCTTAGATTTTGGGCTACACACTTGTAGTCTCAGTAGTCCCCAGCAAGGTTCTGTGAGTGGCTGGACACTTTGAGGTATATTAGAGGCACACGTGTTCCCTGTGCTCACCAGCAGCTTTTCCTGTACCTCCCAGAATCCAGGGGAGGTGCTGGTCAGGAGCTGGGGCTGACCACGGGCAGCTCAAACAATGGCACATCTGAGATGTGTGCCAACGTCTCACTGCCCCTCAGCCCTGTGCCAGTGTCCCACCAAGCTTCTAGTTAATGCTGGGAGCAAACTCAAAGTCAAAATTTAGCAATCTGGATATGCAGGGACCAGCAAACTGGGGCAGCACAATGGCATGAACTCACCATGTGGTGAAGATGAGGCCAATTTTCCCTGCCAGCAAGTAAGCCCTGTGTATCTGTACCTCAGTTTCCTCACCTTTTGTTGATTTCTGATTGAAAGTGTCTGCAAGTGTTCCACCATATATAGTGTTCAACAAATTTGGTAACATAAGTGAAGTATTCAAATGTGGCTGTGCAATTAGAAGAGAGGGGAACAAAATGTTCTGTGTTCTCCCTGTCACTTTAATTTTGTCTGCAGGTCTCTTGACATGCACTTCCAGGAGGAAAAATATCCCCAACACTTCAGGGGAGCCTTGGTTCAGGACACAGAAACCCTAAGAATAGTCAGACTAAGTTATTATTACTTATTATTTAGAGTATTTTCATTACTCTTTTTCTCCTTGTGTTATACATTAGGCATATTATGCCTTAATTCAATGCTCAGCTGTCAGAATATTTGAAATACAATTTCCTCTTCTCATTTTACTGCATTCTCTGATGCACTGTATATTTATATAATTGCAATTTTTTGACATGATAACTAGAAATATTCTGTCTGGAAACATACCCTGTAAAATAAAGGGAACACAATCAGAATTTCTAAGCTGTGTCACATTTTACAGAAAAGGCAATGTGATATGTCACCTGTTAATGAACTTCAGGCATTACTATCAGACCTGTGATTAGATTCTCCTCTCCTTCTAGCTTTACTAAGGGTGACCTAATTGCAATATAGTTAATGTGAGTCAAATTTGTCCTCAGCCTGTTTAAAATTTCAAGACCAAATCTTCTAATCATCTCTGTTTTTTTTCATGATAAAATGGCTGACATTTTTCATCTTTTTCCTAATAGGGTGCTGAGAAAATTTTACTAATGAATGAATCTGGGGAACTGCAGGATCTCTTAACCAAAATTGAGGTAATTCTATTTCTGAAAATAAATAGATGAATATACATTTGTTACTTGTAATCAAGTAGATTTTCTTTACCATTTCCCTTTTTTTCTGCTATAAACTGATGATCCCAAATGCTTTTTTTGATTTGCTATTTTTACACCCTGTTTTTGGGTGGGGGCCCTATAATGTTGAGTGTGTCCTAATCTTGGGATAAAAAGTACATTTATAAGACAGTGTCAGACTACAGGAAATTGATAATGGCTCACTGAATACAATCACTACTTCACTGCCTTTTGGTGGTTTTCTTTGTGCATTTGGTTAGTTTGTTTTTTTTCTTTCTCTCTTTTATTTTTTTTTTCTCAAAAATGAATTTGCTACAACTGCAAGAGGCAGCCAGGTTTCTTCATTACTAGAGATGCAGAAAGTGGTTCCACAAACTGTCCTCTGTTCAAGGAGGCCATTGTTTAAGAAACTGAGCTAAAGCAATTTTGCTTTGTTTTCTTGCCTTATTTAGTTATTTTAACTACATCTAAAGGTATCTCTATATTTACAAGCCTAACAAACAAAAATTAATGTAAAGATTAAAAATATTATTCCCTTAAAATATTAAGATTATTTGCAATAGTGTTCAATGAAGTAAACAATGATCAAAAATTACGAAAGACGGGAGCACACCTGAAATAAAAATAAATGTTAATTTTACATTAAATATTTCCAGTTGTTGTCCCTGGATAAGCTGATAGTAATAGGAGCTGTTTGACTTGTGAAGAAGAACAGTAAGTTTATGAGCTACAGAACATAAAGAAAAGAATGTCTTGTTTACATATTCATCTGAGTTTTCAATAGATAAATGTTATTATTAATGGGTTTGCAGAAATATTTTCATTTTTCTTGATGGTGCTCCAGGTTCTACATTCTCTGTGCGTATTTTATTATACTCTGGTAATAATTTGTCACTAATTTTTAGTGGTACAAAATTCATCAGACTAACACTAGCAGGAATTGTATGGACTTTTGTTCTTTCTTTGTGGATAAACCTGCAAATTTCTTACTCAGCAGGGCAATGCTAAAACGCACGGTGGTAAGTACCAAAATGGCATACCTTTCCTTTCTCTGATTTGAACTTTAAGGCAATCATTAGATAAACTAGACACATTTTCAGCAAATGAAACTTAAGAATGTCTTTGGAAACTCTTCTATGCTCCACTGTCTTTAATCCAATAAAAAATAGAGTAAATTTATTGTTTTACTTGGGCATTGGGACAATTGAGAGGCCTCAAGCCTTCCTTGAAGCAATTTTCTCTGGGTATAACTGCTGAACATTGATGATCCTTCTTCTTTATGCTTAAAGCTTCAGCACTCCACACCCATAAATTTGAATGCACCGTTTCCTTGAGTACTACTTGTCAGAAGCTATGAATTGTTTTTGGATATCATCAGCTTTAACTGTAATAGGTATAATATGCTCAGTATGAACATGCAAATGCTGAAAGTCATAATATATTAATATACAGCATAGAAAACATAACATCAGCATAAACTGCCTGGAGTTTGGATTCATTCATCACAGTACCTCCTAGATTTAATCTACCTAAACAACATCCAAGTAATGCATGCAAGCTATCCTTTAGCTTGCTATTTTGGCAAATATAAATGAGGCAGGCTCCTGAGGTAAAAAGTGACCAGTGGACCTGCAGTGAGCCTCTCTGATGTTGCATGTGGATGTGACCAAAGGAAAAGACAGACTTACTGCTCTTCCATGGTGGTTTGCCATGGGATGGGGTGGTGGGTCTTGCCCAAAATGGGAACCAGGATATTTTTAGCTGTCCTGAAGTCCTCATTGTCCTAGACCTTATGGTGGTTGATGAGGTAACATTTTTGTCTTTCTTTCATTCTTTGAGCAGAGAGTCCAGCATCCTCAAGAGTGCCTCTCTTGTGGAGGCTTTGGTTTCCTGCCGTGCTCAGCGTGCCATGGGAGCAAGATGTCTGTGTTCCGGAACTGCTTTACGGACTCGTTCAAAGCCCTCAAGTGTACTGCTTGCAATGAGAATGGACTCCAGCGCTGCAGGAGCTGTGCAGGCTAAAAATGGCATCTCCATGTGTTCAAATTAATTTTATCGTACTGCACCAGTTTGTAATATGATTTTTTTTTTTTTAAGTTAATCCATTTATCCAAAACAGTCAATAAAAGTCCATTTGTTGTATACTTCTGGTTTCAGCATTTGAGCTTTTTAATCTTTGGTTGTCGAGCATATAATGAACTCTAAAATATAACTTTCTAGTTTCCTTATAGACAACTTTGTGGTCTGTAAAACTAATCACATTATGTGAATGCTTCCTTTTTCTATATGTGATCATCAGCAATCATATGTGTTTGTGAGTAATGCACTCAAAATTGCAGCAAAATTAAGTTTAAACTTCAGATTATTGAGTAGTACTGCTTTCAAAATCAGTAGGAATAATGATTTCATGATGTGGACTAGCCCAAGACTGTTCCACATAGCATCCCTGAAAAGTCACTAGGGCTGAATTCTGTCCTGAATTCTATGCAGCAACAGAAGAACGGAAACATTTCCTGAAGGTCCCATGAATCAGCTTTTTCTTTTAGTACTGCTTTCTCTTTGTTACAAAATGAATGTTAGACAAAGTTACAGTTCAAACATTTAACATAGGAGATGTTAATAACCATGGTAGTATATCAGAGCTTTATGATTCCATATATCACAGCAGATCTTAGAATGATTCAGTGAGAACACCTGCCAGCTTTATAAATTGCAAATAGATTAATTGAGGATGAGATTTCAGGTTTTTCAGCTTAGTAATTGTTGAAGTTTGATGCCTAGCCTGGCATGATTGTTTCAGGGCATCTGTTCCCCAGGGAAGCCCAGGTCTATGCCCAGACAACTCCAGTACTGTATATACCTTTGCCAATTTTGGGTTGGGTTTCCCCAACACAAGCACAAGAGAATTAGCAGCAATTAGTCTCAATAGACTGTGGGCTCTCCACACTGAATACATTCCAGTTTGGAAGTGCATTTCCATTCATCCACTTCCACAGAATAATTTTTAACAGGGTAACTTTAGCAAGCCATCACCAACTGCTCATTTTGACATTTCCATCTGCCTCATGTTCGTGCTGTCAGTCTGTACTCACACAAGTGGCACAAAGGTAATAGAAAGCACCTTGCTGAAAATGGTGTTGGCTAGAAAAGTCTCCCCTGGGCTAACGCCCAAACTGCATTAACAATTGTTGACCCTTGTCATTTATGCTTCTTGTCTCATTCTTTGTAAAATTATTCTGACTGGGGTTTAGGTAAGTGCAGTTTGCTTTACTAGATGTTGTTTACTTTGGTTGGGTACTCTATTTCCCTTCCCTCCTTCCCATATAACCTTCCTTAATTTCTCTGTGATGAAAAACTGAGTCAATCTTTCAGTGTTTTGGGCACAGCACAGCTGTGTTATAAGCCAGGATAGCCGCAGCTGCACAAAACATGGCTTGCAAAAAAACCCTCTCTGAAATCCTTTGTTTTCCTGATGCCTTATTTTCCTCACCCTTATCAAGATGACCATGTTTCCTCCACCCCCCTTCCGCTTGCTATGTCTAGAGGTGGTAGCTGGTGCTGGAGAGTTGGACAAGTTGAGCTTACTTATCTCTTTCAACATTTGAATCTAAGGGACTTATGCATATTCTATTACATATTGAATGTGCAGGCTTGAAAGTATTTGTACAATCCCACTGCTCCTACGGATTCTACCTTAAGGCTCAGAGGAAGCATCTGGATTTTCGGCATAACATGAAAGAGATTAAATTTTATACAAAGGCCATCCATAATGCTTAGCAGCACCCCAGCTATAAAACTCTGAATTGCAGATGTGCTTTTTTACTGCATGGGTAAGAAGAAAAGAAAGAAAATAAATTACTCTTCTTTTATTTAATAATCATGTGCCTTCTATTTATGGCTAGTATTGCAGTCCAGACTGGTATGATAGAGAATGAAAGGCAGCATCAAGCAGAATAGTGATGATAAGAAAGTCATCATTTCTGATGCATGAAAACAAACTTTTTTAGTTTTTAACTTGCTATGGATCTAGAGAGGGAGAACATTCACAGTAGTGAATACTGAACTCAGGATGGCATACTTAAATTCATCATTGAGGGAAATTACTAGTGAAGAAAATGCCAGAGAATTTGTGACACCGTAGTTCCAGACTCTTCACCCCTGACAAGACATATTGCTTGATGAGATGGTTCATATCACCATTCACCCACTGAAGTACCAAATGACCAAATTACTGTGGCTTGACAATGTTAAACATTTTCAGTTTCATTGAAAACAAAATTTCTCCACTGACGTGCAGAAGCTGGTATTCTTGCCATTCAGGCAATCAGAAAATTACTTCTCTTCAGAGTGAAACAAATGCACTTAATCCTGTTTCTTTCCTCATTTATCTCCAGGGTCTGTGAAAGAAATCTAGAGAGACCTTCCTAGCCAAGGCTCTAACCCTTCACAGGCACTTAATGCCAATGAGAAAAAGATAAGGCAAAACCTCCTTGGTTTTCTTTATAGAAGGAAAAATGATGAAAGCAAAAGGTCAGGTTTTGCAGAATCTTTTTTTTTTCCCCCTCCAAGGCTCTTTATGGGAGATACTGAGCACCTAATGCTGACAAACAGCATTCTTCAGGCACTGAATATTTGTTGGTGTACTAGAAAAAGACCTTTTTTCTCCTCTCTCATCAACTGAATCACTAACTTTTTCTCTCCAGCTATATTTTTCTTGTTACATCCTGCCTGAAAAAAAGAATTTTTTTATTTTTTTAAGGAGATATTTTTGCTGCATTGTTTACAATCTCTGCTAGGGTTTTGGGTCTGGCTTCTAGCTCTCCCCAGCCATCCTAGAAACACTAAGTATGGCAGAATGACAGCAT
Organism: Pseudopodoces humilis; assembly: GCF_049639895.1. Taxonomy (NCBI): domain Eukaryota; kingdom Metazoa; phylum Chordata; class Aves; order Passeriformes; family Paridae; genus Pseudopodoces; species Pseudopodoces humilis. The sequence goes on from NC_142205.1 coordinate 24,020,000, forward strand.
TACAAAGGCAAGCCCAGGAGCCAGCTGAGATATGATGGTTTCTAGTATAAGAAATGTATCTGGCAGGTAGCAATATAGCTTTTAAGTTAGTCTGAAATAAAATGAGGTATGCAACTCTGTTTTGATTTACACCAGAAGCACATCTTTACTTCCAAGGAGTTAGCAGCCATCTCCTCTGCTATAACAAATAGGGCTCATCCAGCTGCATCTTTATACAGGAATTTTTCTATTTCTAAATGCATCAAGCTCTGCTTCTCTTTTTTCTGGCCCTCATGACGTGGCTGAAGCACCTCAGCATATTGACATAAATGAGAGCTAGTACCAGAGAGCAAGGTAATCCTTAGGCTGTTTGCTTTGCAGAAGTGTTTTTGAGCTAAAGAGTCAGAATGTCTTGGAGTTCTCAGTCCAGTAGCTTGCAGCACTCTTTCCAGTGAAGTGTATATCTGAGCACAAGACTGTTCTTTAACTCCTTAGAGAATTTTGCTGTCAAAGGAGCAGAGGGTAAGAAAATTTCTTAATGCAAATAGTGAGGACCCCATAAAGCAAGGTGATCACCCTCCTCACTTTTTTTTCTTTGTAATGGGTTATTTCAGAGTAATGTGCTTCTAACTTGCACTGAAGGACTAGGGATTATAAAATTTATTTAATATTGCACTATTTAATAAATGTATTTTTTTTTCTCTTGGGGAGTAGTTTGCTCTTTTATCACACTAATGGGCATTGATTTTCTGGGGGAAAAAGTCTGGGCAATTTCAATAAAAAATAGTGCATCAGGGAGTTGATTTCCATTCAAATTCTTTGTTCCCATATTCTTTCTAAAGACACCTAGAACATACAGACTGTTTTACATGTCAACAGCCTACTGTAATAAATTTTATACAAATCTGGAATGGTGAGAGTTTCTGCAGGCAGTGCTGCAAAAACAAGTTTGGCCTTTTATTTAAAGCTCAAAACTACACCAGACACAGATCTTACTGACCTCCATACTTAATTCTGAAGTTTTCTGCCCTCAGACATGGTCCTGTCAAATCAATGAGAACCATTCTACTGATTTAAATTCCTGGTCAGCTGGGTCTAGCCTATTTTCCCTTTACAAGTGAAGTGCTGTGAAATATAGAATTATGTAATTAATGATATACTGTGTATAGTATAAATTTCTCTTTAAAAATAAGAATGTGGTGTGTCTTGAAGCCCTCCAACATGTTTACTCACTTGGTGATTTCTTTCTCCTATACCTGTGAACTCATAATAATGAATGAAAAGGATCTGATGTATCTTGAAATAAGACAAGATAATTCAGGTTTGTAAGAAAACCTGCTACTTTTGACTTTAGTGTTCTGTGAAAAAAGTAACAAGAAATTCTTGAGAATTTTGGAGTTTTATTAATGAAAATAAGGAATGAATTTTACTGACATGAGTTTCACAATTTTCATGAGTGAATACTTAGTGGAAGACACTTCACTGTTCCTAGCTATTGCCATCGTATTATTGCATTTAAATGAATTTTGTTCTCTTAGCTTGAGATACATTATTTGACCACAAAAGCATCCAACAGGAAATGTTTATGCCCTAAATAATTTAGTAAGGAGAAGAATTAAGATTGCTTAGCTTACTTTAAATAATTTAGAGATGATAGTAAAGAACATTGTAATCCAACAATAACTTGAAAAGTAAAAATTATTAGAACTTAATCTTTATGTTTAATCCAATTTTTCTTTCTTCTAGCATTAATTTGTTAGAAGTGAATCAGGAAATAATTGCTTTAGAAGGAAATGACTGTGAAAAAGCACTTGCAGTTTAAGCTTCTTCCAGCTTATCAGCTCTACTTTGAAAAATTTGTTTCAAATGAGTTAAAAGATTTATGAAAACTAGCAAGTTTCCTAGTCAAGTAAAACCACACTCCAATAAGACATGTACTGCCTGTGTCTCTTTGAGGTCTCGTATTTTTGCTACTGATGGAAAAATCATCTTATTGAAAACAAAAGTTTATTTAAAAGACCCCCTCCATCCCAATAATCAGAAAGTTATTTCAACAAAAATATTTTTTTTTCACTAGCTTGAAATTTGGAAATTTCTATAAAAGAATAATGCTTCAGGGTAATCCCCTTTGTCAGTGGACAGTTATATTTTGATCTGTAGAAAAAGCCTGTTGTGACAACACAAAACAAACAATAGTTATATGACCAGTCAGAAGAGTTGACTACAAGTTGTTATTTTCATTATTGATTGTGATCTGTTCAAAGTAGGCAAATAATGATCAATAAAAATTTATCTAGCATCACCATATAAATGTGAGCACTCATCAGCTTACCACTTAAAAGTGGCTATTTAACTTTATAAATATTTAATCTAGTGGATGCATTCTTGTCTGTCAGACATAGGCAAAATTCTCTCTGATTTCAAGTAAGGTAAATTATAAATGAGTGAGGATGACAAATATACAAAATATCATCTAAATGTGAATCCTCTCTGAGCTAACTCCCAGTACCAACATTATATTACTTATTTGGGGCTCTCCCCTGATTTGAGCCAACATCTGAGACTTTGAAGAACATCTAGACACTGTCATGCCCTCAAATTTCATTTGCACATTAATTTACCCCATCATATCACATGTGGGAATAGGACACAGAAGGAGAGGGATGTTATACTCCTGCAGAAATCCCCCAAACCTGTGGGATGATATATTTAATCCTTGTGCATCAATAGAGCTGCACAGGCAATGAATGCTTTATACTGCCTCAGGGATCTAACCAGACTGAGAGAACATCAGATCCATACTTCAGCCCACAAAATTAAAGGACTCAGTAAAAACTCATTTTTTTTTTTAAGTATAAACACCAGCATAATAAAGTCATCAACATTGCTCTTATATTTGAGATATTGCAATCTTCGCTTTTAACATTATGAGAAAATCATACTGTCTCTCATTACAACTTGATGGTAATAGCTGATGCTGATAAGTTTTTCTTTCCAACATAATCACTGAGTAAAATTTACTAGAACATTATCAAGCATCAGAACTTTGCTTTTAAACATAAGTAGAATATTATTATCATTATTATTCCCTCCATCCTTTAGGCTCTCTCTCAGGAAAAGCCAGAATAACCAAAGCAAGATTAGCAGAAAAATCTATTAGAAAGTTTAGTCTGTAATCCTCTTCCTCAGTGTTTTAGAGAGATGCATTAATGTGTTTTCTGTGGGATGCAGTTTCCCAGCAGAGCTCCTTGCTATTTGATGTTGTACTCTTGTGATATCCCCAACAGTGCTCACAGTGCTCCGAGACAGGTGGTGCTGTGCCTCCTTTTTCTGCATCCCATGTGCTTCTTCCAGTTTGGAACATAATGATCCTCAATTTTCCAGTCTGTTCTCGTGTGCTTAACTAACTGTACACATCCTGTCTCAAAGAAAAGATAACAATTAAACCATCTCCTTTCTTTATAAGCACCAAAAAGTCTTCTAAGACATACTTCATGAGCAATATGGTTTGAAAACCCTGGAATATTTTTTCTGCATTTATTCTCCAGTCCTTTATCAGGTCTATGATGGCAATAAGTCTTTCCTATTGCAGCTTATACTTCCTGCAGTGCATCTAATGTTCAATAATGTCAAATCTGTCATGCCACACTTTACACTAACCTTCAGACAACTTGCTTACATTCTGCTTACTGTATGATTTATAGCCTCAGGGACCACTCACAAATCCTATTGTCCTCTCTTGGATGTTTTCTGTCTTCTGTCTTTGCTGTACTATGAATTATGGTCCACAACACCTTGCTATACCATCACTTGGTTTTAGAATTTGATCCCAGATCACTCGATGCAGACCCTCTCCTTCAAACTGTTTATCTATCCTGTTTATTACAAATAGTTTTTCCCACCCTTCTCTCCTAAATCCTCAAGTGGTGTCACCTTTGTCCTTCAGATCTCTTGACAGCCACCCCAGGGGGGCTATCAACCTACTGTAACCAACTGTCTTCATCCAATACACCTACAGAAAAACAACATAAAGCCAAAGCAGACAGCATCTTCTCAGTTTAACTTCAGAGTGAGCTTTGTTTTTTTCAGGTTATACTAAATCTGCGTAGCACTTTTTTCCTAACACAGCATTTCATATTGATAATGACAGTAATAATTACAAACTGATAAAGAACTATTTGGCTGTGAATCTGAAAGTATTTCATAAACAGAGAAGATCTGCACAACAATTTTGAATGGTAAATCAGATTAAACATCCCTGTTTTAATGTCCCATCTTGCCCCGAAGGCACAGAAAATAAATCTCCAGACAAAATAAATTTTTATTAATGCTCAGATTTGTGTAGATGCTATCAGGCAGAAATTGGAATACAATAAGTCTTCCAGCCCTAATTTTTTTTTTTTAAGTATTTATCTTGCTTAAGTATAAAGTTTTTCCATAAGCTTTATACCTGAGCACCTTAATCTCTATCTATCCTTCTTTCCATCCTCTATTGATGGTATTAGATACCTAGAAATAATTAAATGTTAAACATAGATATAACATTTGCTTTAACTTTTAAAATCTAATTATGTATAATAATTGATTGTGTTGCAAAATACATAAAAAATAATCTTTCTGTGGCAAACTTGTTCCTAACATGAAACAGCAGGTTCCCCATGTCATCATTGCTTATTAAGGATAGATGTTGATAGAGACATGCTAGTAGCAAGTTTGGTAACTCTTTTTAGCATTCTCAATATTTGATTCTATGACATAACTATTAATATCTTCAGCAGCCATTTTATTCTGAGTGCTTTTATGTGATAATACAAAAGGATCAGACCAGGTCTGCAGAAGCAAACATTTACATTTCATAATAATAGAGGCTGTCGCAATTGTTTGGAAAATTCTCCAGTTTTGAGCATTGCACTTGTGATAGATTTTTTTCTCCTGTAAGTTGCAATTGAAACTGACTGCCAATATTTTGTAATTTCACACAGAACTATGATAATTTTTCAGTGCTTTTTCTATTGACCAAATACTAGAAAATGCATCTTATCCATGAAGGACAGCTGCTACCTTGATTGCAAGAGAAAGGATTTAATGATGACAAATAAATTAGCTGGATACTTTATCTACCTGAAAGAAAAATATCTACCACCCTTCAGGGATGAAATAGTTTATGCATTTTGCTATTAAATGAAATCAACCAAATAAAGATTTATTAACTAACTACATTTGAGCTTCCTACTCTCATGCACTTTTGTTCTAGAACTTGTTATATGTGCAATCTGCTCATGACATTTGCTTTCATTTGAAGGAAGATTATGAAAAACTGGAAGCATTATATTTACCACAAGTGACATCAGCTATTGCCTAAACCCTCACATAGTTCAAACCAAAATTTAGAAATGTAAAACTCCATTTTAATTCCTTTGTTTCTGAAGAAAATAACTTGAACTCTTCTGTCATTTTACTCAGCAATTTGTTTTGATACTCTCACAATGCCACATGCCAATCTCATTTTTATTGCAAAATTCTCAGAAGTGGGTCCAAAGTGGAAAAACCTTTTCCTTGCACAATATTTATGAGTTGCTCTAGGCTCTGCTGGAGCAGACTAGTTCACATTCTCCATGAACACTTTTAGTCCTGTGCGAGACTTGGAGTAAGACTGCAGCCCTTGAGCAGAGGTTTTGTGTATTGTGTCATGTCCTACATGCAATCATGCCTTCTGCAGCCCACTGAGTGAGTTTTGGATGCTGTAGCACATATTGGCACCTGTCCTAAAGTACCTCTGTGAATGGGCCAAAATCTCTGCTGTAACTGGGAACACATGATAGATCTTAAGTAAGGTTTCTGTATTTCAGAAAATAAACTTAACTACCTGTCATGTTACCCAACTGAAACATGATTACTCTGATTTTTTGTTACAGTTTTGAAGTAACTTTTTTTAGCATTTTACTTTATACCATCTATTTTAAGCTTAGAAGTTCCTTCTAGTAACTGTATATAGACCTACAGCTCACAAAAGAACTTCAAATAAGAAACAAAACCTTCCATTCACACCTGAAAATAAAAAGGAGCTAAAATGCACTCTGAAGAATTCTGTTTAGAATGAGACTTTGTATATCTTCAGTTCCCTTTTCTCATTAACCACTTCATTTCAGAAAGAAATGTTCAGAGGAACATTTTTATCTATACAAAATTTATATTTAATCAGTTACAGTGTTTATACTTATTAAGTCAAAGATGTCTAGTAGTTACTTTATAAGATGCAAGAACAGTCAGAGTGATTTATCCTGGACCATATGCATCCATGGACACTGTAGGACAATCCTTCTCACAAGGTCCCATGTTCAGCCATGTATCTCTAGTGCTTTCCAGTAATATCCACCTAGAAATGTTTAAATGCCAGTTCTTGCAGATGAAAGAGATTATACCAACTCAGCTCCTAAGTCAGTGAAATTTAGCCTCTTAAGTAAAATTAAAAAAAAAAAAAAAAATTCTTGCCCAGAACAAACACAAGCTGTGTATTCAGTTATTTTTTCCATCTAACCTTAAAATAACCACAAATAAAAGTCCTCCCACAAATGTATAAGTTCACATCAGTCATTTAATAGTAATAAAAATCACGCCATTTCAAACATTTACCACATATTTATCTGGTAGTTTTCCAGCCTTTCTGTCACTGAACAAAGGACAGGCTCTTCACAACCTTTCTTTTCTTTTGCCTCATCTCAATGACAAATTAAATGCTTTCGCTTCCACTCTGCTCTCAGTGGCACAACATAGCAGTGTCTGACACAGACCTCACACCTTCCTCTCTAAAGTTTTACTGTGTCTGCTAACTTCTTAGGTTTTCTTTCTATTATGGATACTCTTCAGTAATTTTCTTTCTTTTATACCAAAAAACCCTGAGTTTTCCACAGAGAGCTGGGTTTGCCCTTTTTGAGAGAAAATGCAAAGAAGTGATAACTTTTCTGGTCTGTGCTGGGGCAGGATAACTTCAGACTCATTATTCCTTGGATAGGGAATTATATGGAATTATGTGTTCTTGCCTAATTTGTTGTTTGCTGGACTATTTTTTGTTCTGGAAGGCAACTATGAGATAATCCAGGTCAATCTTGCTACTCTGAATAGCATCTCTCTGAAGTACAAGCACATGGTGAAAGTTGGCTTTGGCATAGGCTTCTTGACCAGTTTCCTTTAGGTAACCTTGATTTGTTTCTAATTTCTGCGGTGTCAGTAATTAACCTAAGATAATTAAATAAGCAAAACTTTTGTTTGAGCAAAACTGTCTCATAGTTACATTATGTAACAGTTAAATTCCTAATGATTTGAATAGTGAGAAGGTTCCTTTGGTGCAAAGCATTACTGGCATCACAGTCTCCTTGTGTAAATGATAACAAATTTTCTTCTTTCCATTAGAATGAATTAATTTTTTAATGACAGGGAAAATTAACCTGATTAAATTTATCAAAACCTTATAACAAATGGAAATTTCTGCCTCAGTCCAGAGACAGGGATCATGTTAAATGCTCATTGAAACTAAGAGCATTCTCCAATATGGCATTTAAGTATCTTTGATGTGCAACTGCACTAAAAATGCCCCATCACTGATGACACGGTAGTCTCATGTTGCCTGCAATAAAAAACAATGACGTTGAGTTGTATTCTAATATTAACCATAAATGTTCCTTCTGTGAAGTTATGATGTTACTGTTTGGTTAGTTTTTTCTTTCTGTCTTATGATATTGCAACGAATCACCATCCAGTACAAAGAAATTCATAACAGCTACACCAGAAGCCATGTCCTTTCTCCTTGATATAACCCAATTTATGCATATTATTTTGTTTCTGGGAGGAAAAGGACTGAGTAGAGTAGCCCTAAACTAGAAATAGTCTGTTAGACAAACCAGAATGGACAGTGAGACTGTGAGAATTCTAAAAGGGAAAAAAAAAAAAAAAGATACATGATACTGTAGTTTCTTTAAGTTATACCATGCAGCCTTTTATTGAGTTTCTAGCAAGTTTAGAATTTTTAGCACTGTACTTTCTGCTGCAAACTTTGTATTACTGTAGGAGATCTACAGCAGCTGAACTTTGAAATGCAATTTTAGAATAGATTTTTGTCACCACTGAGTTCTTGAACAAGAGAAAGAATTTGAGACTTACACGGCAATAGCCGTAGATAAGACAGACTGGGCAGAAATGTTTCCTAGATGCCTTCAAAGTTATTTGATCTGGAGGTAGTCATTTGTTGGTCTATTTTTACTTCATGGGGAAAGGTCATGGAATCCTGAAAAATATTGCTGGAAAATGACAGCCTGCACACAGTAATCAAGCAAAGATCACATGTCTTCTGGGTCGAATGCAACAGAAACTCTGTCACAGCACAAGTGATATTGAAAGACTTTCAAAGCATTGCTAAAGTAATTGGCATTACAACCAAAAGGGCAGAAGTATTATTCAATTCTAGGGAAAGTAGAGATCTTTTTGGGGAAGAATGATTAGCCAAAAGTTGTCCCTGCATGTCTCAAATCATGCTAAATGATGTAACTATATACATAATGTAAGTAAGAGGGAGATTGCTGCAAATGAGCAGGGCTGAACAGGCAGTGAAACCATTCCTGCCTTGTAATGATGATGATTTCCTTTGGATTTTAAGTTTCTGATGAAAAGTAGATGCTGGTTCCTCCTCTCTTAATCTATGGGGTTGCGCTCTCTAATTTCAGCTGCTCTAAGCTCATGATTTAAGTGCATATCATGTATCACAAGAGATCACAAGCTGGATGAGCTGGCTGAATTTTAATGATGCAGAGGAAGAAATCTTTGAGAGCATTCCTGGTGATCCAGTGACATAGTGCAGATGCTGAAGCTATGCAAATAATCATAGCATCACTTGTCCCTAAATATTTATATGTATTTTCTTGGAAGAAAATACTTTCTGCTTAAATATTTCACACCTCTTCTCTCACATGGCCATGGCATGAATTACAGCATATGCTGAACTTACAGCAGGCCCTGGCCTATTACATTACCCCGTATGTCAATCAGAAATGTGACACAGGGGAACTAAGTAGCCTTGTTATGTCAGCAAGTCATGATGTCTGTGGAAGGCAAATAAAATACTGACTGTCAAAAAAAACCCAAAACAACAAACCAAAACAAAACACTAATGCTGGTCACAATTTTTAGGGTACCTTGTCAACTTTGGTGCACTTTTATTACAGACCTAGAAATCAAAATTAGTGTTTCATAATATATTGGGGATTTGGCTGGCTTTTCATCCTCAGAGATAATATAGGAAGGATCAGAGAATGAAAATAAATAATTTGTCAGTTGCTAAATCCTTGAATCATAATGAAATAAGTAGGTGTTACAAGCAAAGTCTACTTTTTCTCATCTCAAACCAAAAAATAATAACAAACAGGATTTTTCTAGTAGGGCAATACAAGAGATTGATTGTTCATAGTAAAAAGGGAGCATATCCTAATTCCAAAACATGAGATTTCATTTTAGAACTAAAATAATTATTTGGAATATATCACATAAGTTTAGAGGCTTGAAGAAAGTCAAAAATAATAACCCCCCAATCTAATAAATTATAAAAGCTCAAAGCTGAGACTGCCCTTCCCTTACCACTTCTTTAGTCTTTTGGCAAATCCAGTTTTATTGGCAGAGCTGTTGAGGGCCTTTAGCTTGAGCAGCACTTGAAGGATTCCTTGAAGCACCTTTCAGAAAAGCCCAAAGTGAGGATTTTGAGTAAGAGAACTGAAGTGCTCTTGTTTGCCTTCTCATTGCTGTTCTGAATTATTAAGGAGGACAAAAGGTAGGAAAGAACCTGTCTTTGGCATGGATGGAGATTAATTCCTCTTTTTAATCTGCACCAATTCTTATGAGTGCCTCATGTTTGATTTTCCTCACTTGGAAAGCACAAAGTTGCATGTAGGTAGAGATACAATCAAAAACTCCTTTGAATGGTTTGTGCTGGGAACTTCCACATCACAGCAGCCATTTCTGGAAGTATGAAATACATGGCTTATAGTGCTAGCAGTAAACTACAGGGATTAGAAGAAATATTGCCAACAATATTCAAGAAAGCAGTGGTACCACAATTTTGATGAAAACAGTACCTGGAGGACAGCAGAGGAAAATGTTCTTCCTAATATTGCTGTAAATGAGAACCCAGCAGAGTAGGTAGATGTCCATGTGGGAAATGTTGTATATTATCACTGAGCTTCTTTCCTGAAACCATTTTATTGTCAGGAGTTTTACAGATACCAGAACCAATTCAAAATGGTTAGAAAGCTCCTTAATGGCTATATTGTTCATATGGTGGGCAAAATTTGTGGTCACACTGAAACATCAAGTGATACTATGGACATGTTCTTACACAGCGTTACATTACACTTTTGTCGTATTTTTGTCTTTTCTGACAATAAAAAAATGCACAAGAGCAAAAAATCTGCAAGAAATTGGCTGAACTTTCTCGTTGTTCAAGAGTGTTTTCTGCAGTCCCAGTTGTTTCTGTCCCAGGCAATTCAGCTCATTGAGCGTATCTTCAAGCTCTCTTTTATCATGATGGCAAAATTGTCATTGTTTTTCCCAAAGCTGCTCTTGCTTCTTGAGGGCTAAATCTGTGTACCATGATGTAGGAGGGAAAGATCTGTTTACTTGCCTGCTGCTTTCTTCATTGGCAGCACAATTCCCTGCTTCCCTATTCTGTTTCTCAGAAAGCTTGTGTCACTTTGATCAAAAATGAGTCATAAGAAAAGAGGCACAATAATGTAAGAGAAACAATTTCTTTGAATAAGAAAAAGAATCCCAAAAATCTTCAGGATTTTGGTCAGGAAACCATAAGGTTAAAAGTGGAGGACAAAGCCTCCAGCTCTGGAACAGTGGTTTTATGTCATCTCAAGAATAATTAGCTGCCTGTGGAAAAGGGCTGCTCTTTTTCATGGGAAATATATTACACTGAGACAATCCAAACAACATTGCCACTGGACAAGGAGAAGCCTGGTGAGCATCAGCAGTAGCTGAGGACCTTCGTTCACAAACAGTTACACAGAAAGAGAGGCACCCTTGTCTGAGATTAAAGGAATAAATAATGAACAAACTCAAAAGGGAACTACTTCTTTTGCTCTAATGTCTTTAAGCCATAGCTTAAAAGAACCTGCTTCAAAGAAATTTTCTTCTTCGGTGAGTCAACCTTTTCCAACCCAGAGAAACAAACTAAATTGTTGTGGTGTTTTCTCTACTGACCCATAAAAATATTACTGCATTTAGGCTAGCAAAAATGCACTAAAATAAATTTTCAAATGCTCATGATTATTTGGATGATGTAAACAGGTTTGAAAATGTAAGAGTGAATCTATAGTGTCTGGACAACTGTAAATATATGCATATTTTTTTCCAAAATGAAACCATGTCTCAAGATATCTCAAGTAGGACATGGGTATGTTAATTATAGACAAATACATATCTATCTATCTATCTATCTATCTATCTATCTATCTATCTATCTATCTATCTTCATATATCTATATATCTATTTATCTATATATATCTAAAATAGATATACTATTGGTCTAGCATCTATAAGTATATATATATAAATATACAGATATAAACCAAGAAATTTACACCATGAGCAACATATTGACCTCTTTAAGCCTTCCTTTTAATGCTTTGGTATGCATCATCATTCTCATATTTAGAGTGCATGCTCTTTAGGGCACTGAATCATCTCTTAAAATTTATGTTAAATATATTTATTGGAGAAAGTGCAATAAATGACTAGAATATTTAAAAATAATGTTAAATTTATATGAACTTATAATTTTTCTGAATTCTTACAGCACCTCTAAGAATTTGATAAACAAGACTGATCATGACATTGTAAGACAGAGATTATTCTGCCTCCAGACTTGTCTCTGAAACAGAACCAAGCTAAAACCTTATTTCTGTATTCTGGGAAGATGTGGTAGGTTATAAAGAAGTTGATGAGTTAATGTAGGAGAAGTTATCAAGGTAGAACTGTCTCTCGATAAAAAATAATTATTGTAAACAGAGAAAGCATGAAAATATATTGATCACTGATAACATTATGAAGCACAGATGAAAAGGTAAAATAAAATGTTCTTGTATGGAATAACATATTTATGATAATTTTTATTTTTCCTCTGTAAAAACAATTCCTGTTACTGCAGTTTTCACTTGGCTATGAAGATAAATTCATATCAGATAAATATTTTAATAGTAATTACTCAGCTTGGGGTATACAAAGACTTTAGGCTCTTCTATATGGAAGGAAAAAGCTGCTTCTGTTCCTAATTTCAAACCAGTGTTTTTACTTATGTTCCTTTTTTTTCCTTCCTCCATCACTAAACTCTGCTCCGACCAGGCACAGACCTTCAAAGACAAAAAGTACTGTATGGCATACATATGGGACTGTGTAATTCCCACTGAAGCACCACTGGAAAGGAAAACCTGTTGGGTGTAAAACCTGCTGATCCTCAGGGATGACTTGGAGGATATTTTGCCTTTAACAGCTTCATCCCTCGCCAGACTATAATTCACTTGAATTTTTGTTAACAGCTTCATCAGTGTAAGACTATGACTTTACTGAATATTACCTTGCTGTAAGACTTTCTGTACCGTGTGACCTTAATTGATTGATACATGGGAGCAGAAAGACAACAGAGCCATTATACTGATTATTTTGTCATCTGCTAGGAAATAAAATGACCAGAAGCACCTTTGCAAATTATTTTTATATGTCTTTGAAAAGACAGCAAGTTAAAGGGCAAGTGACCTCAATCAGCAGAAATCCACAAAAAAAACACAGAAAGGCACCTGAAGTTAAAAATGGTGTTTAGGCAGGGATTTGACAGTCATTCCAGCCCTTGTTTATGTGGGTACATCTGCCAGGGACTGATTTTAAAATCAAGGCCTTGCTGGCACTGAGCCCTGGGAAATCGGTTCCCTTCAAGCCTTTTCTTGGAGACACCGACAGCAATATGACAACCATAACTCAACACAGGAAGAACCAGGAGCTTTTGGCTGAGTACAGTAAGTTATCTGGATCACATAGTAAAGCACAAAGGAAGACTGAGGACAATTTGAGCACAGTTTTGTTGTTTCACTGGAGGCAATGGTGTTTCAGTGAAGGAAGTCCACATGAGCAGGGCTGATATTACTGTGCAAGTTGTGTGAGAGTGGTGTAAATGAAAACTGGCTTGCCCCAGCTCAAGGAGGTCAGCATGCATTGACTGAATCAGTGTGTGGTCACACTGGGACCAGCTGGTTATGAAGGAATTTAATTGACTTCGGCAAAATTTGGGAAAAGACAGATGTTTCAGAACTGGCTCTTTTCCTGCAGCATGATTGTCATAGTGTAATTTCCCACTGGTGTGTTTCACATCCTCGGAAGCCCAATTAGCCAATGAAGCTTTGCTTGCAGCAGGCAAAACTAAGAATGCACTGGTTTTCCCCTGAGCAGCTACTTTCTTGTTTTATGCATGCAAGGAAAAATAAAAAGTCGTCTTTTTCAGTTAACTGAGCCATAGCACCAGCACTTCATACTAGCAAACCTTTAAAAAGAGGCTGTTCTCTATATTCACAATGCCTCATATCTCCAGAGCGCTCTAATGTTTTCCTTTCAAAATTACACACTCAGGATTTTTTGTCCCTTTTTCTGGGAAGCACATAGTTTTATAACTGACTCCATCTCCCCTTCTGCAAGCTATTTCCAAAACACACTTTTTCTTTAGCGGTACAGCTTTATGACCACTATTTTCAGGGCCTTAATCCTCTCATCCAGATGAGTCTGCTCACTTTTCCTCCCTGGACTCTCCTGTTCCCCTTGTCTCAACCAAAATCAGATACACTGCAGCCCAGGCCTCATATAGAGCATTTTTTAATTCTTCACAGAGTTCAGGGAAGACACTAGAGGTACTGCCCTTTGCCAGTTGGTCTGGATGTTCTACCTCTTTCACATGAATGAAAATGTGTTGAGCACTGCATCAATCAAAGAACAAATATGATAATAGAAGGTTTCTACTCTTACTGTCAGAGAAAGAGTCTTCTAGATTTCTCCTTCCTTTCTCCAAGTCATGTACCCGAATTTTTGCTAGTGGTGCTCTGAAGGAATTTGGCTGTTTTTATTGGTATCAGTTTCCTTATATTGAGCTCAACCACCAGAATTTCTTGTCAGTGTAAGCTTGTACATTGCCAAAGGTACTGTGAAAATACTTCTCATGAAACTCACCGAGCTGTTTAAGAGAATGTTGTCCATTAACACAGAATCCATGCAGGAAATTAATTTTATTACCCTTATTCCGTGATAACAAGATGGAAGCTCAGCATTTGAAGACTGATTATAAACACACAATCAACCAAGAGTATCTACTGCCACTCTGGACGGCTTGAAAAAGCAAATAAATAGTCTTAACTTCTTCATCATCTGAATCTAGAGGTCTTGAGAGGGAATAGTTCTTGGTCTTTGCAGCAATCCCAGAGCGGGCCTCCACTGTGAAACAAAAGAAACATATGCACATAAAAAGCGCACATGTAAAAATGACTGTTTTAAGGGAGAGTTCCTAACTCTTCATAAAATTCATGTAACTAGCTATGAAGGTACTTAATTTTTTATGATCTATCTCCATTTGTTGAGGTTCAAGGCTTATTAAAACTCCAAACTGAAAGTTTGTGACATAATAACTTACAAAACTTGTTCTGTTATGATAAACAGGGAGACTTTGAGAATCACAAATGAAAAAGGGGGCTTCACTCTAACACAAAATGTTACATTGGTACTACATGTGAGCTGTTATCACTGTGTGTTCTTGGACTTCCCCAAAGAAGGTTGAGTACAGCCGAACACATCCTTCCATGTAGGTTAATAGTTTCAGGATAGAAAACAGTTACTTTTGCAATACAGGAAGAACTCTGTGCCTTAGAGACATTGCACAGGTCTTGTCCTGATGTATAGATCTCCAGGATTTATAGACATTACAGAATCTTGAATAATTTTCTATCACCTACTTGACAGCAAACAGGTTGCTTTTAACAAATTTATATCTCCAGGAGAGACATTTAGTCTTCATACAAAGACATGAAACAATTAAAAATTCACCATTTCCCTTAAGATTCCCTATAATGATTAATCATCGTCATTGCTGGAAAAGTATCATGCCAGCAGTGTCTGGCATTACTTTCTGTCCATATGTTCTTATTATGACCATACCATATTAAATATCTTCTTAATACATAATTTATTACTGTGAAGGCACTTGCAAGCTGTAGTCAAGCCACTTCTCAAACCCCTCATCTTGGGCTGAACAGATTGGGTTCTCAAACTCTCACTGCAAGGCAATTTCTCCAGCCTTTAAATCATTTATGTTTCTTTCATCTAGAGATTTCCTAGCTACCTTTTTACTATGCAGACTTTTAAACTATACACAGTTTCATAATATTAATGTCTGTCTTGGCATAGCTAAAAATAAATTCATTTCTCATACACCTATTGCTAATTTAAGAATCAAGTGACTGCCAGCTCTTTTTACTGCTGCATCACATGAGTGCTTATGTGGAGTTGTTTTTTTATTAGGGGTTTCTACCAGGTCCTTAATTCCTTTGGAGCCTGCTCTTGGTTTCTAATACTAAAACCTCTCTCAGATGTTTATTTTAATATTTACTAAAATACTAATTTAGTTCGTTCATCCTGCTAATCTATTCAGCTTTTTTTTTTTTCTTTTGCCTTGTATTTATTTATCTGTTTATTATGGGTAAACATTTTGGTTGTTAATGGACAAAAGGATTCTATGATGCTTCAAGTAGAAGCAGAAAACACTACAAAATAAAGTAGAAACATTAAAGAAAAACACCCAACATATTATTTTCAAATACATTTGCACTTCCATGTCCTGACTGGCTATGCTGACTTTTCCTTAAGTTTCTCCCTTTTTTATTTTTTCTTGTCATTATTTTAAACTCCATTTTAGAAACCTTAGTTCTCTTTAGTATAGGTATAATTTTTTTTTTCCCATCAATATCTTTAGCTTTGATTATTCATTTGTAGCAAATTGATTGCTCATAAACATTTTTTTTGATTCCATGGCTTTTTTCCCCTTCTACATGCATTTGCCAGATTTCCCACACTATCAAAACTGTTGCCTTGACTTCAGTGTTGATCCAAGTAGTCTTCTAAATATGATTTTCCTCCATTTTGAAAGTATAAGTTTTAAAACAGACCTATTTTTATTTGTTTTTTTTTTAAACAATATTCTAGGAAAAGGGTCATAATTTTTATTTCCAGTAGAATTTTTACTTTTATGTATCAGTCATAATTTTAATGAAGTTAGGGAGACAGACTGCCTAGAGCTTGTCTGCCTTTCCCTAAAAAGCTATGCTTTAAATATCACTACTAAAACAGTCTACCAAAAACAGAGAAAACTTCAAGTACATAAAGGCCATAACAAATGCCTGGTAAGGCCTAGGATATAAATGTGCACAATAAAGCAACATAAAAGAATGCTCAAGGTAAAACATAAAATGAACAACTAGACCACACTTCTTAGATAGGTTTATTTTTAACTGACAAAAAGCTTGTTCTACTTAAATAAGAAGACCAAACAAACCCATTATACCCTGGTAACCTACATGTAGTCTGAATACTGTCAAAAACAAGCAGAGGCAGAAACAAAACAAATCACTCCATTTAACAGTGCCTACATAATTCTCTAAATTCTCTCCTTTCCCTTTCTCTCTTTTTGTTTTTAAAATCTCTCTTTTCATTGTGTATCACAAGCCTCTGTTTAACAAAGGTTTTGACTTTAAATATATTTAACTTCAACCATTTATTTCCCAGCTAAGGTGCTGCCAAGCCTAAATGCTGATTTAACTCATTAGGCACCTGTTCACAATCTGACAAAGAAAGGCCATTCCCCCATAAAAAGGGCTGTGCTGCTGAGAGCTGCTAAACCCATGTGTAGCTTCCCATAAGTGACAAAGGAACAGAACTACTTTCTCACCCTTAGCTCTCTGTCCTGCTGGTGTGTGGGATGGGTGTTAACTCTGCAGGCTGTGAGATATGGCAGAGTAGTCACATTGTACCTTTGGAACACCTTACAGCTCAGAACCCATTTCTGGGTGAAATCAGCCCTTTTGGTAATGATGTGAGACTGTTGTCACCTATGAAACCATGGAAGATACTTTGGATGTCTCATGTGACCCTTAGAAAGGTCCAGTTGTAGAAGGAATATTTAAAGCACTTAATGTGGGGTTTTTTCATGACTGGTTGATAGTATTTTTCATTTCCTTTTGGTTTATGTCCCTTTTCCTCCACTGCAGCCTAAGGGACCATATTGGGTTTTCAGGAGTGTCCATCTCTCCCACTGTGTGGAATCTTGTTCTATCTTAAATAGGAGATATTAATGAAAGGAAACACCCAGAGGTTACTGAGAAGCTTCACCACCACCCTAGATGCAGCTTGCTTGGTATTAGAATTAGCACAATGGCTAAGTAAAATATGCTAAGTAACTGTGTAACCGAATGCCCTAGATTTTCCAGCAGATTAACAGCTGGGGTGTGACAAGCACGCATGTAGTCCCAGAGGTAGTAAAGTCAATATCTGTAAAAAGTTTCTACTGGACTTTTCTTCACAGAACAGCAGACACTTTGCTAGAATACACTTAAAAAAAAAAAAAAGTTACAAACAGCTACTTAATTAAAACTTGGTCAAGAAGATCAAGTAGAGGAAGAAGCTTCTCATCACCTCTTGTGGGACACAGCCCTTCCAGCTAACAGAAAAAACACTAAGCACTGATCTTGATAATTAGAAGCTTGAGTAAGTACAGCAGGAGCTAATAAGCCAATCCTACATGTGGGGTGTGTTTAATATTAATAACCTCTGTGAGTCCACAGATACACTAGTGAAATAATGCCAGAACAAAGCCCTTAATGTACCTTAGCAAGGCTAAAGCCTTAGAAACCTGCATCAAAAGAGTCTGGGCTAAGGGTGTGTTTCTCAGAAGTCATACAAAACTTTGCTATTCAGTTTTTGTGCATATGATATTTCCTTTGCCTTTGTTGTTGTTCCTTTTTTTTTTTTCCTCTGTAGGTCTGTAGCCCTTTTCATCCTTCTTGCTGCCCTTGGGGACAGAAGCCAGCCAGGACTTGGGTACAGAACACCCACACCACAGCACTGATTTGCGCTATCCAGTGATCTCCTTGAAACACCTCTAAGTTTTTCCACACTTGAACTGGATCTTGGGGCCTTCTTCACAGAAAGATTATCACAGAGCTTGTTGCGTTAACAATTGCATGTGAAAACAGTGTATCAGTAGGGTTGTTTTACCTAACTGAGGTATCTTCCAGTTGATTCATTCTGTGATTTAGAGAACTTGGAAGGCTTTCTCTAGGATTCAAACTATCCTGGGTTTTTGTCTGGTCTTTTAAAGTGGGGAACAATTATTGTTTAGAGTTTTTGCAAACTATAAGAACTTAGAAGTAAGAAAAATGCTTGCTTCCTGTCTGGTGCTCTTGCTCTTGAACTGGATTCATTGTCACATGGATTAGTGGCTACATACCAACCAGAGGTCTCCTAAGAAGGAATCCTTTATTTTGTTGTAATTACTTTTGATATTTTTCTTTATCTTCTTGTGGTTCCCCCCAATTTTTCTTTATATAAGCTGAAAAAATAGAGGTTTCAGTGATTTCTATGCAGAATTCCCATCCTAAGAGTACTTCAGATCATTTTCTCTGGTGGAGGTAGGTAGTGAAAACCACCATTAGTTTTCTTTTACAATTGATTTACAAATTTTGCCTGAGTAAAAAAAGACACAATCTTCTAATTCAAAGTTTAATTCAGCCTGCCCCTACATGATCACAATATAAAGGATACTTTTGTTATTACAATCTTTTATATCTGGTTAAAAATTGCATAGTAATTATAAGAGTGTTGCCGTAAATGGAGGAGAGCAAAATCAGAAAATTGAAAGACTAGTGGTTAATTTTTATAATAAAGCTGTTTATTCTTACTGTGAAAGTCTGCTTTTCTACAAAGTAGATTTTGAGACAATTAATATATTATGTTTTTATTGAGTCAGCTTTGACAAAGAAACTTTCATTGCAATCTTTTCTCCTTTCACTACTCCTCTCTCTATATCAGCTGGATGATGAGAGTAAGTCTCTTATTTAACCCGGCTATCTGTGTAAAACTCTGCAGAAGGAGTTTCAGCAGATGGAGCTAGTGTGCTTCCAAACTTTGACACCTGTACTCAACATGGAACGAGATGAGCAGAATCGTTTACAGAACTCTGGCTGGGGATATGTCAGGGTCAGGTGTCAAGATTTTCTTTTGACTTAGCAGAAAAGCAACAAATATAAGAGGGAATTACCTATCATTTATCAAGGTAGATAAGAGGAGGGCAGCTTAGTGATTCAGAAACCAGTGATGTGCCATAATATGGAAAACAACTTGAGAAGAACAATAATTATTAAATTTGTCTCTAAATTATTTTATCTTGCTTTTTTTTTTTTTACTGTTACTCTCACACAGTAATAGATTGTGCTCATAAGGTGCCATAAAATAAAGTATTCAGAAATCCTGTGTAAATTGTTTAGGTCTTATGGGATGTGTTGGTCGTATTGAACCACAGTAAGAAATAAGATATGTCTGTGGAGGTGCAATCACTTAATTCAAGCTTGTAATGACCTGTTTTCTCTGACAAGAGCCTTGTGCAGTCATTGACACTGATATTTTAAAGGAGGGAGATGCTGGAAGCACCCCTCTTTCCAGCAGAGTGTTCATAAGATGCCTGACAATTAGTAAAAATTAAGCTTGTTTTCCATTTGTTAAACCATTAATTTCCAGTTTATGCTTCTTGGCTCCAGAGGTACCTCCAACCTTCCCAGCAGTCAGGGTATTGCAGTGGGACCTCATCAAAAGTTCCCATTCAGATAGAGGTTTTCTCCTTTTTGCCTCCAAGCTTATTTAACAAGTCCTCTCCTGCAGTGCTCTTTGCAACAGGAGTTTTTATTGCATGAAGGCCTATAGCTAAAGGTCCAAGGAAGGAAAGGACAGGTTCTTGCATATAATGTGCAGGTATGTAGAGCCTGTAGTCCGTGTAGAGCTCTAGAGCTGTACCTGGCACACACAGAAGGCCATAACCTACACTGAGGGGTGCATGTGAGGGACACAAAGAGATTGGCAGAACTATTTGTACTGTGACAATTGTGCTGGGTTCAGTTTTCAAGGTCGGTGGTTTTCATTTGATGTACTAGCAAGCACAGAGGGTGGGAGCTTCTCACAAGCCCTGCTTCAATGCAGTGCTAGAGGTTAACAGCAGGGAAAAGAAAATGCTCAGAGTTCTTAGCTAATTTTTGGAGTGGTCCTGCCATGAGAAGAGCACCTGAGAGACTTGGGATTCAACACACATATCCACACATTTGGTCTGGGAAAGGGAAGGAGGGCAAGAATGCAAAACGGTCCAGGAAACTTTCCAGGATTTTCTCTTTGTGACATTAACTTTCCAACCTTCCAACATTTCCAGTAGGAGAATATGCAAATGCTGGTGGCATCCTGATAAGAGGAGAGTTATGTGCTATTTCAGAAGTTAATATACGGTGTCGGTGCTATCACGTTGTAGCTTCTCTGCAGTTCTTCAGTTCCTACATTGTGATTTAGTGTAGCACATTATAAGAGCAGCGTGTGAAAGTTTCAAAGCCATCATTGGTCATTGTTACAGCAGCATAATGCTGACAAGCAACTGATGGAAAGAAAGGTTTTATTGCTGCACTGTTCTTTCCTTCTTGCCTATTTAGGCCTTCAGCTTCAGTGCTTTAGCGACTCCATACGTTACTGAATTCTTGAACAAAGTTTCAGGGGGTATAAAGTAAGGCATTATTTTGTTATATGCATGTCTGATAACGAAAGGACACTTTTATTTTACTGTAAATTGCCTACTGCATCAACCAAATGAGCCATGGTGTTTGCATACACATGTATACATTTTTTGTCTGGGTTTTGAAGTTGCATTGGTAGACTTTGAAAATCTAGTTGGAATTTAGTTATCTTGAAGAGATTGTCCTTTGCAAATTTGAATCTACTTTCAGTATTTTGAAACTTTTTTCCATAAATTGGCTGGCCAGTCCTGAACACTTACTGGTGATTACTGCTCTCAGATACCAGGAATATAGTATAAAGATGTAGGCAAAGAAATTCTTCACCTATCAGAATCTCCTCTGGGTTTTCTTGTGGCCAGTATTAGTTACATTGAGTATACATCCCTAATTATATTTGTAATGTAATTTCCTCTGAAGGAGTCAACACTGTAAAGTGTTGCTTAGTTTTCCTTGTTACAATAAGTCAGCTGAATAATGACAATAAATCTTGGTTGGAAACCCAGAGATTTGTGGGTTGTACCAGGTCTCCAACAGAATTTCTGAATGACTAGTGTTTGTATCACTTGTTGTCTTGGTTTCTGAAACAGTACTTGTGTTCATCTGTTTTTGTGAATTCCTTGAAATCAGTGCATGAAAAGTGTAGCATCAAAGTTTGGCTTAACATTGCAGCAGCGTCTACAAAAGAACATGTGCACAGTTTCCTTTCCAGCCATGGATGACTGGTCCCTTGAAAAGCTGGTTCACAATAAATTAGAGACTGAATTTACAGCATGTGATTTACTCTGCACTGGCTCCAGCTGAGGACATTCTCACTGTAACTATCCATCTCACCCAGCTGCAGCTGTTCCCACTGGCTTCTGCACTGCCAGTGGAGAGCCTCCTCAATAGAGAGTCTCAGAGCATGTGAGTTAGACATGCTGTGATCTCCACTCTACAGGAACTTCCCTCTTCCCCTCCTAATTACTTTTACTCTTGCCTTTCTTGCCTTCCTAACTACAGAATCTGGGGAGATCATCTTACACTTCAAGTGATGTGATACCTTTCCCTCTCACCTGCTCTGCCTCTTATCATTATCTCTGAGATAAATTCTTCCATAATTAATTTTAGGATTAATTTTACATGTTCTAGGGGACCAGACTCGTGGCACCAAGACTCCCCCTACAACTTACAGGATAAAAAGGTGAATTTATTTAAGAGAGTAAAAAAGTAGGAGACTGCCATAGGTATAACTCTTTCTTACTGTTCTGGGCATGAAGTTAACCTTTGTGATGAGCAGATAAGGAAGAACCTCACAATTTACACCCTCCCTAATTCACAGCACTCACTAACTTCTCTGTGTTGTTAGCCAAAGTGATATACAGCTTAATAACAAAAACACTGTCTTTATAGAAACTCAGAGAAAGTGAATCAGGCTCCTGGAGACAAAGACTCCACATTCACTCTTGGGAGTTGCTAGTGTCCCAGGTATTACCAGTAGAACACTTAAATAAGCAACTTACAGTGTTCTTTTCCCAGTGGTAATACTTAATGAAACTAAAAGTAGTTTGGCTCTTTACTACTGTGAAACTAAGTACTGATAAGACTATTGCAATGAAGTATCATTTTCTTACTGATGCCACAGTTTTAAACCCATGTGACTCACCAAAATTGTTGTATGCATAAAAACAACTTTAAAAGAAAAGGGGTCATATATATGGCTAGATACAGCACTTGGAAGGCAGAGCTGTGCAAGGACTAGTGTAGGAATTGCAGAATTTGCTAATAAATGATTTTTACCTAGATCTTGGCAGCAATCAGACAAAAAAAACCTGTAAATCTACTGCAAAGGGAAGTAGAAATGTTTTTTTGGTACAACCGATAAAGTCTGACAACACGGAGAAGAGGAATTCTGTGCTGGCAAAGAAATCTTATCTTCTTGACCGTATTGGTAAAGCACTCATTGAAGTTTGGAGGCTGAAGTGGGTACATGAAAGGAGAGTCTCTACATTGCATTGTCTATGCCTAAAGAACATAAATTGATTATTGAGCAAAACGCAGAACATCATACCTTTGAATTATTCCTGCACACAAGTTCATGAACAATCACAATGATGAATGAGATCTTAAATAGTTCAATAAAATATCAGGAAAAGATTCACAGTAACTGGAGAAGTCTTTCTGAAAGCTGTATGTTAGAGGTGTAGGATGGGATAGAGGAAGCAAGAGATTTGGCTGCTGAAATAGTTTAGGTTCGTCTTTAATGAGGAATCTACTCTTATTTAGGTGTTCCAGTAATGTAATGATCCAGCAGTTGTAAATGAAAGAAATGGATTGTTGCAATGTAAATGTTTCCCTATCCTGTGTGTTCTAGGGTCTAGATGTTACAACCCACCCTAATCCCAGACGAGCCAAGTGAGCTCTCAGTGGATTACAAATCCTGGGGTTCAAAGTGTTCCTCAAAACATGATTAAAAACAAATGAGGTTGAACATTGGTATCAAAAATTTGATATACTTTATTTAACAATAAAAGAGACAAAGAGAAAGAAAGAAAGAAATAGAAAAAGAGGTGGGGGGAGGGGCGAAGGGAGTGTGACAAAGACAGATTAAGTAGAAACATATCACCTCTCCATGGGTCCAAATGATGTGTTGCTTCTTTCCATCTGGTCTTCTTGTTAGTGAGTGTTTCCTGCTGAAAGGTATAAAACCCCATGGATTAATATATGCTTGGACCAGGTGGGAAAGCCCAGATACCTCCCCTGCAGGGAGGCAGTTTGACACTGTCCCTTGCAAGACTGTGGATCTGTTGCATCTCATTTTGCATCACGTGCAGTGCTCTGGTGCAGGATCTGGGGGACAATTTGGGGAGCCTTTGATGGACCATGACACCCCCTCAGCTGTCCCTCACCTGCATGTGCCATGCTGGGGGCCCTGCAGCTGGGCTGGTCTGCACAGCTGAGGGTGGGCATTCACTGCCTTGAACCAGAGGCTTTTTTGCCATAGACCCAACCCTCCTCCTCCTCCTCCCTTTGATGGGGGGGGGTCTGTGCAAGCCTGGCAGCCAATATGTCCGGGGTTATGGCCTTCAGTCCAAAGCTGCTGGATTTGGCTCTTCCATGAATTCTTCATTAATTCCCAGACCTTAAATGCTTAAAACAAAATGTCACTTTCTCTTATCTCTATCCCTTAGGTGGTTTAACTCACAGTTCAGTGTTTCAGCCAGGAGACACATTCAGGGTGAGCTTTGGTGTGCAGGTTTGTTAGATAGTTTTGCTGTAATAGGCAAAAGACCTTCCTAAAAATGTTTAAGCCATAAATGATAACATTTCAGTCTCCAACACCGGCATAGTAGGATTTGGTGTTATTAGCTATGTTAATATAAACAATCATTAATAATGTAACTAATAAATCCCCTCAACCAAATGTACTCTGATTTTATGGATTTTTTCTTTTGAAGTTAGCTGAAAACTATTCTGCAGTAATTTTTAAACATTTTCTCCCTCGGTATGGATATTTTTCTCTTGTTTTTCCCTTTACATATTTGATTTCTTATCACTGTCCATTTATTTTCACTGATGTGAAAACAGTCAAGAGAGATGCTTTTCAACTTTTTAGTTTTGTTCATAACTAAGCAACTACATGTGGAACAGATGGAAAGTGTCCTTTGCAGTATATTTCATCTCACTGATTATTCATGGGGTGTGTATCTTATTTGGAACTTTTTTTTTTTTAATTAATATTCAGTTACATAATATTTTCTCTGGAGATTAACACACATGCACAGATTTTTTCTAAGGTCAAGGTTAACCAAAATGCAGCTAACAAGACATTAATGACCCATTAAGGCCTTGGTTGTGATTCAAAAATTACATATATCCTTTTGTCCACCCTCAACAGAACAAAGGCATAGAATTACAGAAAGCTTGGGGTTGGAAGCTTGGAGACATCTAGATGCCATCTTATCCAACCTCCTTCTTCAGGCAGGGTTGCTTGAAGTAGGATGTCCAGGACTGTGTCCAGATGATTTTTGAATATCTCTAAGAATGGAAATCCTGCAACCACAATGGGCAATCTCTGCCAGTGCTCAGTTGCCCCCTCACAGAAAAAAGAAATATTTCCCCATGTTCAGAGGCAACTGCCTATATTTTGATTTGTGCCACTTGGCTTGTGTCCTGTGACTGGTCATTGCTGAAAAGATGCTGGCTGCATTTGAACATGTTGCTTTGCACTGTCCCTTGAATTATTTATATACATTGGTGAGATCAGTCTTACACCTTCTCTTTGTTAATCTGAAGAGTCAATTCTTCTGGCCTATGTTTGAAAGGAAGGCAGCGTGCATGCCATTAAATAACTAAAGCTGAGAAAATGGTTTTGACCATTGCACTATAAACATACATACAGCCTAGCTTTTAACATGGTTCATGACTTCCTTATGTCTTACTAGAAGTTCTAGACAATGTCTGATCAAGGTTTCAGACACCTTGTACCAAGGACAGTTCCCACGATGCAGGATAGATGGGACTACACCAGGTTTGTCTCCCTCCCCACTCTGTAGTCCCCCAGGTCTGTGTCAGAAGGCTTTGTACCCTCAGATATCCTTCCTGCTCTGCTTTAGGGCTATTGCACCTTCCTTCATGCTCATATTATTTTATACATATTAGGGAAATATAAAAATGCCTCTTTATCTGTAAGGCCTACATAATGTACAGAAATTCAACATACTTTCTCCTCTGGGCAGTTTTACAGGACAGAAATGGAGATGTATAGGACTGTGTCCTAAGACTATGTATATGCATAGAGAGAAAATAAAATACTTTTTATATAGAAATTTAAGTTCTTCCTTGCTGCCTTACATTTTGGGCAGTGAACCTTACAAAAATATCATGCTGGTTAGAAGGCATTAACAATTATGTTGAAAAGCATGTTCAGCAGGAGAAAAGAAACCATACTTGATGCAGCACAGAAGAGGGAGTACCATAACAGGAATGCTGTTTTCATCTGTGGAGTGACAGGAAAAATCTCAGAGGGCCTTGTTGCTCTTTGGAGCCTCCATGACCACACTGATTTAAAAAATAGCTATTTTGAGTGTCACACTATTGATGAAAACAACACATGGAAAGTTCACCTCTCACTGGTGCCATAACAGATGGTGCCTTCTTTATGATGGTGAGATATAAGGGTGTTGCGGCACTTAGGAACAAAAATTGTTGTAGAGTATGAAGATGAAGACACTGTTTTATTCATTAGCAAATCCTTACTGCAAGCCTCCTTAAAATAGAGCATGACATAAACATTGATGTTGAATGTATGGAAGTCTCCATACCCAAAAGTCTAGTCCTCTGTGGAAGACCATGAGGCTGAATACAGAGATGATGTATATTCAGCACATTTGTGTGGTTTTGTTTTGTTGCAGGACATAGATGCATTCCTGCAAAAGAGAAGTAAGGATAAAAACATCTGCAAGCCTGGGACTGCACAAGCCATTTCAGCTTTTTTCATATCTCAGTGAAGTGAATCAGAAGATTTGCAGTGGCAGAAGTTCCCATCTGCCCTAATTGACTGTATGAAAACTTTGAAGGGAACTCTCAAAGCACTGCAGAAACAACAGAAGCACAGTGACACTTCCAGGCTGCAGCAAAGAATTAGTGGAGAAAAAGCTTTTTCCTTCAGAATGTGAGTACCAGTAGTGACCCAAGGAATGCTCCAGAATATGTGAAGATACATCTTTTTGACTTGAAGTGGACTGCAAAGATTAAGATAATATAACATAAATGATGTCTGTCTCTTTTCTACAAAAACTTAAATTATGAGCCCTCTCAGTGATTGCTGGCACTTCTATGAGATTATCCTTTTCAAAGTATATCAGATGTAAGGAAATATCCTTAAATGCAAGTGTTAATAAATATACTTTGGGGTTATGACACCAATGGTTACTTTATATCACTTCATTACATCAAGTATTAAACACATGCTATTGTTAATTATCAGCAATAAAAAACTGTTGTGGAAGTCCAAGTCAAAGATAAATGGAACAACACCACTGAATTTTTCTTATACCATCTTTGTGCACCTACTGCCTTACATCTTTGAATTTTTCTGAAGTCTTGTATTGCAGATGGGACAATTTTCTATGACTCAGATCCTGATACCCTATGAGCATTATCTGTCCTGAATAAATTTGTGGGGGGAATACTTGAAATAGATGCTTTCAGGGTAGCAGTCAGATTTTATGATTCTGGATTTTTCCTCTTTTTTGAGTGCTTCAGATAAGAAAAAAAATAAAAATAAATGGATCTGATTAATAGAGAGTGAGTGATCAGGAATTCACTTCATCTTCCCCTGGAACCTATTTCTGACAGCAGTGATTCTAAAAGTGATTAGCTAGTATAAGAACAAAGTAATGTGTATCAAAAAAGGAAAAAGCTTTCAGAATGTCCCTTACAATGTCCTGGATACCAGCCCTGTGATTTCTAGCACACAGAGTTACTGCCTCTCTGGAAAGACTCTAGCTTTTATTAAGGGAAAAAAATTAATATCTGCAACAAAAAATGCCACTTTTAGACACAAATGAATGCATCTGGTCCTACAAAAGCTGTAGTACATGTTATTCAGTACTGCCAACACTGCGCAGGACTTGCTGAAAACTCTTATTTCAAAACCAGAGAATTGTCTGCAGATCAATTTTTCCCCAGCTCCTGCTGGTGTGTCTCCTCCATTTGAGCATGGAGTTGGGTCTTGAAAATAATTATCTCTTTATTTTTCTGAGAGAACACATTAAGGAACTTTCTCTTCTATTATTCAATGCTGCTCTTTGTTTTCATGTCTCTTCCTTCTTCCTCTCTCAATGGGGACTTGACAGTTTTCTGGGTAGCTTCTTACCAGGAATTCAAAGAGTTTTTAATTTGCCTGACAGTTTCAGTTGGCTAAGTTAGGATATATCCATCTTTCTTTCACTTTTTTGGAATTTTTGGCTTCATGGGTTATTTCCCTTAGCCAACAGAGCTCTTATGGTGCCCCTGCTGTCCAGGTCTTCTGCTGTCTTTTGTTGTGCTTGTTTTCAGTTGGACAGAGCAGACTAAGCATGGAGGTTGTAAGGTGTCTGTGTCTCTTTCTGAAAATGTCTTCCCATTTTCTTTTGCTTTAAAATTAAGTAAGATATAATATAAACAGATAATTCTGAATTTTGCAGATTCTGCAAACTTTGAGTTCCTTAATTGTGAAGAAAATCTGTGAACTCAGACTGTGGAAAGAAGTGTACAGCAAGCTAAACTGTGAAGGTCAGGGAAAGCAGGTACTATTTTATGTTAAAGATATTGTTTTGACATTCATCTCAATGGTTATGACCAAACATAAGTTTTTCTTGTTATACACAGAGAAAAATGTGTGTATATAGATTTTATATTTTTATATTATGTTTATACATATATACATAATTCTAGTTTACTCAAGTATTTTACCCCTTGAATAAAGACTAGATCCCTTCTCCAGTTTGAAAGGTAGATGAGTAGAAGTTTTTGAATTAAGGATTTGAGAACCTCACCACTCATATTTGTTCTGTGAAGTGCATAGTGTGCCTTGGTTGTGGTTCCACCCTGGAAAATATAAAAGCAGCAAGAACTCCAAGTCATATGTATCCAGTAATTCTTCACAAACTATAAAGCAACAATGGATCAAGTAAAAGTTGTGATTTTAGTTCTGGTTCTGGGAAATAGCCATACACCTGTTTATAACAAATATGTAAATATATGAAGAGTGAGTTGCTATAATGTTTTTTCTTTAAGAGACAGTTTAATTTTTTTCATTTTGTGTTATTGTTGGGTTGTTTTCTTCCCTTTTTTTTTTTTTTTTTAATTTTTGTTCCAGCTATGGCATCTCTTCTTTCTTGTCTTGTCTTCCTGAAATGATGTTTTTTTAGCCTGACTTTTTTTAAAATTGGGAAGAGTAAGTAGATAGTACATAAAACAGCAGTATGCAATACCTGTTGTTATGTGCACTTCTGGATGCAGTGCCAAAAGCATCTTTGGACAGAGAGACAACTAATTAAAGTACACAGCAAGTTTCAGCTCCCCTGCCTTAGAGTTATGTACCTTTCAGAGTAAACAGTGTACTTGCTAAATACAACCTGTTATGTTTTAATGGAGTTTGTGACATACTGAAGAAGAAGCTAGAGGGTAAGTGGAATAAATTAGCACCTGTTTGGTCTTTGGATATCATGAGTTTACATACTGTTGGAGAATTACAGGGAATAATGTCCCTGTTTCTCGGGGCTCTCTTGCTTCACACGGTCCTTGTTCTGAAATTTGCAGCTAGCTGATCTATCTCAGCTTAGTTCCAAACAAGCCACTTTAAATTATAGGCTCTAAAATACTTTAAAATTACTCTTTTTTCTGCTTTTTTTCTTATTGAGCCAGATGAAAAATCCTTTATTATAACTACTGCTTTTCAGCTCCCAGATTTCTCTTTTAAACCTCATTAAACGTTATCAGATTCTTGAAAGATTCAGTATCTCACTTCTCACTCCATTCTGTTTAAGGAGATTACCAGCTCTATCAACCAACTCACAAATACTTATTTTCTCAGTAATTAATAATACACTAAATATTTTCTGTCATCTGTTTTCTTTGTTAATCTCAAATTAGGTGTTTTGCCATATACATAAGCTCTGTATAGAGACTCATACAGAAACTTTCAAAAGGTGAAGTAGACAGATGACTTTTTCTGAGACCAGGACAATGCTACAGCCAGAGTAGGGTGTTGAGGTGCACTCCCCTGTAGTACCCCATCATCTATGAGGTGCTAAAGTCAAAGGTTCTTTAAATCCTGTCGTTTTCTTGTAGAAAATCTAGACCCTCACTGCCTGTTGTCTTTGTTCAGAGCTCTATATTGGCATCAGCAACCTCTCTACAAGGATTGCTGTCACTTAATAGCTGCCACCCCATTTTCTTCCCCAATTTTGAATAGCAAGCATTCAGAAGTCAGAAGTCTGACAAATAACATAGTAGAGTAATTTTTAAAAAATTATTAAAAAAACTAATTTTGGGAATACTCTATTTTTTTTTATACATATTAGGGACAAATTATTCTGATCCCCAGAACAATGAAGTTGGGGCTTTTTAACATATTTAATGTAAACATAGTTTCCCAGTAGTACCATGATACTGATGTCTGTGAGGAGTAGCTATAGTAAGACTCACTGAAGAAATGGGTATGCAGTTTCCTGCATAACATTTTTCTTGAAAAAGTTTGCTGTTATTTTGCTGTTTGCTCTAAATATGGTGTAAAGGTTGGAACAAGGTAGCAGGATAAAAGCATGTATTAGAAAAAAATTAAGCTATTTAATGTTTTATACACCTGCATTAGAGTTTCCTGTAGTGGTTATTACTGTAATGCCTAAGTGTTCTCTAAGTAATTTAGATGTGCTCTGTGGAGGTCTTAATGCAGTTAGGTTGAACCATCTCTTCTTTTCTCAGTAGAGACACAATGCTCAGGTGAACCCCTCTCCACTTTTCTTCCTTGCTATGCCTTACTCATGCTGTTAATAGTGGAAAAGCTTTCTCAGAGAATATAATTTTTCATGCATCATGATGGTGGTCAGATGTGTCTGAAAGCTGACTGCACTGCTAACCCTTTATAACTCTGAGTATTTCCTGGTTTTGGTCTTTGTGTCCTTCACCTTCTATGACCTGCCTAGTGTAGCATAGCCAGGCATTGTCAGAGATGCATTCAGTTCCAGGTGACTTTTTAGAGTAGAACCTACCTCAGAGTAACAAAAATACCTGTGAACTGAGAGAAATGAGCCAAGCATCATGTGTTTTCAGTCACAACACTAATCAGGAGGCAGCACTCACTGGCCAGCAGAAGCCTCTCAAATCATTGTAGAGACCCACTTCCTGTAAAACTGTGTGGAACAATGCAAGGTTAATGCTTCCTGACCTATCCCAACAAATTAATTTGTTTGCTTTAATGTAAACTCTGTGTGTGGAGTGCAAGGACTTTGCATCAGAACTGTACTATTTTAGTACCTAGAAAGGTTGCAATAGAAGGCTCGGTGCCTAATTGCCATTGAAGTGCAATACTGAAAATCTCCTGAGGCATTCACCTACCTCTCCTTATCCCTAATTATTTCTGTGTATTCTCTTATTAAAAATCTATGCTTTCTCAGTAGTGCATTTTTGTGCTCGTTCCAATACGGCACTCTGGCAACATAACTATCCAGAAATGGCATCTCCTGTGGTTAGTACTGTTCCTAAATAGCAATTACATTTGCAGAGAAGAGATGTATATGTTCACTTCTTTCTCCAGTAGTTTTACATACTTGTAAAACAAGGGGTACAGTGGTAAATGTTACTTGGTTCTACCTGTAGTACAGTGTCTCTTTCTAGTACACTCATCAGTACTCACTTTTCCAATAGTGTATGCAAACTCACCAATTGCTATGTATATTAATATATTTTTCCATTTACAAGATAATGGGAAGATGTATAAAATGTAGATGTCTTTGATTTCACTCCTTCCCTTCTGCCTTTGATGTCAGTGTTCCTCTTAGGTGAACAGTTCTCAACCTTTGACAAACTGAGACCATTAGTTGAAACCAAGCTGTAATTTATACTCCTCTCAGCTATAATGAAATTGAAGTGGGTTTTAGCTGTTTGTTTTTGGTTTGCTGAGATATGACCCTATGTCTGAGACCACTTGTCTTACATTAGGAGCAACTCTGAGAAAGTGATGCATCTATATATGTATTCATAAGGCTTCTAATGCCATCAGTGTTCATCTCTTGACAGCAGAGATGCTTAATTTTGGAGAATGCATTCATGCAAAGAATACACAATAACAGTTATTATCTGCTAAAATTTCTCTTACACTGTCTTCCATTCCATTTTCTACATTTTACAGCAATGTTTGGGGAGCTTGGGGGGTTTTGTATTCTTACCGAATCTTAAAGAAATGCTGAAGTCAAAGGCGGAGATGGGTTATTGTGAACTGTTCAGCCATTATTTTGACTCTTTTCCTTGAATCTTTCAAGATGTCTGGTGTGAGACTCATTTAATGAACATCATTAACTGGAAGATTTTAAAAAACAATTATTGTTTTTAAATACAGCTTTAATACAGCTCAGGACCATTTCAAAGAAAAGGCAGGTGTAATTTCTAGACCAGTGATATCATCAGCTTCATCTCTCTAGGTTTTGTTTTAAGAAGCCTAAATACTCACAGATCTACAAGAACATGCCTGTAATGAACATATTCTGCTGCAGGTCTGGGGTTAACAATTCAGGATGTCATTTGCTGCAATGAATGGCGTGTGTTCCAGTGTAATGCTGCTATCAAACCTGAAATTTGAGATCTTCAGCTTGCCCAGAGCTGTGAGAACTTTAGAGATTTCTTTAACTCAGAAGTTGGAACTAGTGGAAAACAGCCCAGTTTGAATAGAATCTATACAGCTCCAGCAGTTACCTTCGTGAACTCTTCTGAAATCTGATTTTCTGCTCTGCAAATACATGAAAATACTATCTTTCAAAAGTTCCCTTATAGTAAGATTCTGTAATTCTGGGATATGCGCTGGCTGGTATTTATAGCAGAAATCTTTATACATGAAAAGCAGAAAACACCAGTGGAGCTGCTGAAGAATAAAACTTGTCAGCAGTATTCAGTTTTTGTGAGAAGGCACTAGAGATAAACTATGGGAATTTGTTGCTGTGTTAAGCAACACATAAGTTTGAGTAGCTCAATTTCAGTCCACTAGAGGTATGTGAAATCATTTCCCAAATATGCTTTTAATCTTGTTTGCAGCAACCTTGCTGAGTCTGATACAGTTAAAATAAAAAAAAACAACAAACTTTTGATCCAGTTTCTATTGTTCTTAAACAAAGGACTACATCCACATAGAGTTCTATTTAAGAGACATACCTGATTTAGAAAACAGTCCTAGCTGATTCTTTATTCTTGGATCAGCAAAGGGAATTGCTCTAACTACTGATTGACTAATATTTTATGTAAAATATCAGCTTCCCTTGCAAAGGGTCATTTTTTCAAATAGGAAAAGAGTACCATGTGGTGCAGAGAGTTCATTAGCATGAAATACCCACTCCATCGTGGTTCTTCATAGTGCTAAATTTACTTAAGTGGAAACGGAGCCAAGATCCATGGCCTTGCATTGCTAACGAGGTTTTCCAGAGCACTGAGAGGACACAGGTGGTTATCTATTAGCATCTAGCTCAGGCTGTTTGACTTGCTTTCAAATTGCTTGTTAAGCCTCAAAACTTAGGTTCTAAATACATCTGGGGTAATATTTTTTTTAGTTTTTTGGTGCTATACTAGCTAATTTCCTTTAATTTCTATTCTAGTTGTAGTTATATTAGAGCATATTTTATCCCTAATTTTATGCTGTGTGTGTACTCAGTTTAACTCGGCACATACAAACAGCTGAAATAATGCTCTAAAAGGCATTAGTAAATTTGTGATTTTTGTAATAAAACCAGTGTCTGGTGTTAGCATTCAAGAGCATAAGCACAGCATTACAAATCATAAGATAATTGTGGCTATTCAGAAAGATACAGGTAGGCTCCATACATTCTAATCTTTAATCCCAGTTGCTGCAGTTCAAAGAGAGTGATTGTTGAGAGCATAAGATGTAGCAAAAATGATGGTATTCAAAATTGCCTGAATTAATTTGAATGTATTATTTTCATCTCTGTGCAAGATTCAATATTTCACTTGGTTTCGGTTAAATTCTTTGTATTTGGTTGATATTCAGCGTGTAGTTCATGTGTGCACTGCTAAAGAGTGCTACTGCACAATGATTTTTCGTGCCTTGAAATATAATTAATGTAAAGCTGAATATCATTGATAAATGCAGGCTACTTATCAGTATTTAGCATATAGGGAAATATGAAAGGGAGTAATTTGACTAAAGCAATTAGTTGTCTAAATTAGAGATAAAGGATTAAGGATGAGACATTTAAAGAGCCAAACAGAATAAATATATAAAATGTTCAAAAATAAAAACATGACACTTTTAAGTTGCTAGTCCACTGTAAGATAAGAGGTGCCTTTGTCTGTGGACAAACACAGAGTACACAGTATCAAATAATGCCTAGGTGTGATACACATAATCACCTTAGAAAGTAATAAATACAAAAGGCTGCAATGCACTGAAGTCTTGAAACATGCTCACTGTGGTATGTTTCCACTAAAATGAGTGGTGACCACTGGCAAAATGTATGGAGAGCCAAATCCTCCATTTTAAGAAGCAGAAAATAATATATCAAATTGCTTACAGTAGTGTTACTTCCATTGTCTGACATATATTGTGCTGGCTCTTAGACTGGAATGCACTTCAGCTGCCAGGAGTCAGATCTAAGGATTTTTTTGACTATAGGATAAAGTCTGACCAAGGATTAAGGCTGGGCTCTGTCCTATCACCTGAATGTGAGTAACAGCAAATGCCAAATGGGTCAGGAAACTATGCCAAGTATCTCTGGGCACTTGTGGCATTTAAACCATATATACATATATATATATATATATACATATATATATATCATATATATAAAATGCAAATTTCCCTTTCCTTCTCTCCCGTGTCTCCAAAGTTGATTCAGCACAGATGTAGCATCATCTGCATGTTGATCCGGTTCCTTGGAAGCCTAGTAATCATTACTTGTATCACAAAATAGAAAGGTAAATTTTTGTGTCTCTTTTTCTCAAGGAGCAGGAGAGGAGAAACTCACACAAGAGTCCGGGATGTTTAGAGGGTTGTAAGAAAACCATCATTCTACTTTGTGGGTCTACCATAAGACACAAAGACAAGATCTGTGTGAATGCTAAAAAGTCCTATGGACTACATTCCTAAAAGAAAACGTAAAGTTACCAAAAAAGAGTTCCTGCAGGGTTGAATCTCTTTTCCGGGTCTTTTAAAGTAGATCAAGAGTTTCAGTATTTGGGTGACACAGCAGACATGACCTTTATTTGAATAAAAGATACCGTTATGGTCTGTGTCAGAGCTGGAGAAGCAAGTAGAAGAGAATGACCCTGATCCAAAGGACAGAACCAATTACAAAATAAGGCCCTTCACTGAAACAAGAATCCAGCTTATTTTCCTCATTTCTGTGAAACACAGGATGGTGTAGTCATCATCACTACTGCCATGAGTAGGCTCTGGTATGATAATGAAGTGAAAGTAGCTTTGAAACAATTATTTATGTATCATTTTTCAAACCGAACACAGAAGATATTGGGATGACTTTGTAAATTTATTTTATGGGCAATTTCACAGCTTTTCTTTCCTGCTGAGAATTTGATAATGGATATTGATTGTCTCTAAAGTGAGTGCAGGAGTGTGTGTAATGGTATTGCCATGGTCTATTTGCTTTACATGCATTGTAGCTGAGAAAATAAATAAGAGTCCCCATGTTAACAATTATGTCACAGAGAAGATCACTTTTGCATTTCTGGATCATGGGAATATATTACTAAGCAAAGGTGAATCCTAAATGCCCCATATAAAATGTCTGCTCCCACTTGAATGTCTGCTTTTAGACCTGGAGTGCAAGACCTCAGACAGAGCTATTCTAATCTGTGATTCTAAAAGGTGAAAAAAACAAACTGTAATGCTCCTGGAATTCTCTCTAGAGGAAATGTTGACCCTCTTTTTTAACAGGAAACTGCATTTAGTGTAGACTACTGTATTACACACTATCAGTGTGATTTGGCTGACTGCTGTGGCTGTCAACTCGCTGAAATGGAAGAGAAGCTGAGTGAAGACTTGTTTTCTTTTGTCCTGAAAAGTACAGAAGTGAAGGTCAGTGAAGATCAAGGATGACTTCTTGGTACCCTCTTTTCTTGAGTTGTGTGAAGTTTTAATGCCAATGAGTAGGAGGAAAGAGCAGAAATACCTGCAGTCAGCAGTGACTTCTTTGTGGAAGTCACAGTGGTCCTTAGTTGAGCATTGGTTTTCTGGGAATGTGGGCAGATCAGAGTCCTGAATTCATGTGGGCTGTGTGCCAAAAGAAGATGGGGCTTGCATTAATTTAAAATACTGCTTCTTCAGCTTTCCCTT
This sequence comes from Pseudopodoces humilis, assembly GCF_049639895.1. Lineage (NCBI taxonomy): Eukaryota > Metazoa > Chordata > Aves > Passeriformes > Paridae > Pseudopodoces > Pseudopodoces humilis. The sequence continues at coordinate 24,055,908 of NC_142205.1, forward strand.
CATTCAGATGATGTTCCGCGTTTTGTGTTCTCAGTCCCAAGTATCAGCAGATAAGAGCCACTGCTAAGATATCACTGGACAGTACTTCCTCAGGGAATGAAAAATTCACCTACCATATGTCAGTGGTTTGTGGCAAAAACCTTGTCTCCAGCTAGACAGAAACATCCTCAAGTGAAGAGTCTACACTACATGGATGATCTGTTAATTTCAGCACCAACACAAAAGGAGATGGAAGAAGCCCGTGATAGTGCTGAGATCCAAAATCCTGGACTTGAAATTTACACATCAAAAATACAGGAGACTTTGCCATGGAAATATTTAGAATGGAGAGTGACAGAATGACAGAACAAGCAATAATGCCACAAAAAATACAGCTTCAAATCAAAATTAATACAAGAACTGTAACAACTCTTGGGAGAGATCAATTGGGTTATACCTGTCTTAGGGCTTATAAATGATGAAATTTCCCCACTTTTTGATTTTTTAAGAGGAGATGATGACATTACATCTCCAAGAATTCACACCTGAAGCTCAAAAGGCTCTTGATAGAGTAGCAGAAGCCTTTCAACAGAGACAAGCACATTGTTGTATAGTATCTCAACCTTTCTTTCTTGAAGTGTTAGGAGAAAAGGTGCAGTTGTATGGGATGTCTCTGCAAAAGATTCTTTGCTGATAATAGAATGTTGTTTTTTTTACCTTACAGGTCTCCAAAAACAATCTTCACAACAATGGAAATGATGGCTCAAATTATAGTCAAGGCTAGAACAAGATTGTTGACCATAGCAGGCCAAGATTTTACAGTCATTTACTTGTCCTTAAAGAAGCAATATTTTGATTGGGCATTAGAAAATCCAGAGGATTTGCAAATTGCATTGTTAAATTATCCAGGCACTTGCTCTATTTGTTTTCCTATTCACAAGTTGTTACAGGCAAAGTTAAATTTTAGAGAAAAGCTCATGCTAAGTGAAGTGCCTTTAAATGCTGTGGCACTATTTACTGATGGGTCAGGGAAAACACACAAGTCAGTAATAGGATGGCAAGATCCAATAACTAAAGCATGGGAATCAGATATTCAAACAGTAGAAGACTCTACACAAGTTGTAGAACTTGCATCTGTTGTTAGAGCTTTTCAGCTTTCTCAAGAACCTTTTAACTTGATTACAGACTCTGCTTATGTTGCTAACATACTTAAAAGAATAGAAGGATCAATTTTAAAGGATCAGGAGTTCCTATCAGATTGCATATGAACATTCAGTGTATTAGATACTGCTAATTTGTTTTGTCTAAGTTACTCTGCTTGATCTTGATTGTATGGGAAAACTGAGAAGAAAGTATTTTCATGACTTTTTCACCAATGTTCTGTTAGATAACGTTGTTGCCTCTGCATTTCTGATCAGTTTGACTATTTCTGTTTGGAGCTTTAGAGGACTGAAGAAAGTCCTTAAGAGAGCATGCACTGTTGTCATAGTACAATACTCTCCAACCAAGTTCTTTTAGATATCCCATATGTGGACAGTGTAATGTATCATATCAAATTTACTTATTTGAAAATAAATAAGATAACATGGGATTTCCAAGTTTGCATAGCAATACAAAACATACTGAAAACACAATACAAATCTAAGTTACACCTAGGAAAATACAACTGTACTGGGCATCCCCAGTTATCAGGAAGGAATACATGGCTGGCAGCCAGCTCAAGCCCATTGCTCTCTTCAGAATACTTTTGCTGTTTGTCTAGGTTTATACTGTGTTGGGGTGAACCACTTATTCACTCCCCAGCCTCCATGATGGTCTGGCTAAGAAAGGGAGATATTTGTACTCTTTTAATAACTCAGGGAGAAACCCTTACACTGGTTTACCAACTCAGCTGTTGGTAGCTGTTTGTCCAAAACAAAGGCTGCCTTCCAGTCCCCTTTGTGTTGTGATAAAGTCAGCTTCTTTGCAACAACTGTGGGCAGTCACAGCCCCATTGCCCATCTCCTCTGAGTCTTCTTTGATTATAAGGTTTTATTGGACAGTATGCAAAGAAATATTTTTTTGCTTTTTTTCCCAAATACTGAAATTACATGATTCATTAATGCAATTGGTACAAGGACAAACCAAAGCTAGCTGTGCAATTCTCCAGATTCTTCAAAGAACCCTTAGCTTTTCTATACCCACCTTTTTTTAAAAGATGAACACGTGTAGTGTTCTAGTTGAATGTCTGAACAAATTCCTGCTTATATTGGTACAGAGTTCCCAACAGTATACCTCTGGTTGTGTCCTGGAAGAAACACCTATTTAACAAAGGCATGTAGCATCTCACTACTGTAATGATCCCCGAAGAGGAATTTAATTTTTAATTAAGTGAAGCGGTGTGTTTATTCTCGCTATATAGCTGATTTATCAGGGCTTTGTTAGCTGTGTAGGGGAAAGAGGCTAAATTAAACACACCTTTAATGAGATGATTGGGAGTTGACCTTTGCTGTCATCTGGAGGACAATATATAAACACAAATATTGAGGGAATTGTTTCAGAGAGGTTATATAATAGCCATTAAAAGGCATCTTAAGTAGTGGCAGATTGGTGGGAAGAAACCTAACTCGTGACTAAATGAGTTTCATGGAAACTGTTGAAGTTACATCTCAAATATTAATAATCACCTATGATAAAGAATCTAGTGTAGCACAGTCTACCTCTTCAGAAAAATTAAATGATCTTCAGGTCCCTTGATGTCAAAGTCCTTAGTAAAATACCTGTTTTGTCACAAGATCACTATTATTTTTCTGAATATCTTCAGTGGAAATTTATGCAAAGAGTAGAAATAGCATGAAGATGCTTCTAGTAGAATTTTGTTGCGGTGAAGTCAGTAGCAAAAGTATCTATTATTTCTGCAGGAAATTTCATACCAGATCTTCCTACTCCATCCCTAGTGCAGGACAGTATAATCCTTGTGCTAGGGCTTCTTTTGGACAGGAAGCAACCACAATTTTGTCAGTAAAGTCCTTTTACTGGGATAAATAGTTCTGAGCATGCATCACTTTGCAAGTGTAAGGCTAGGGAATGAATTGACTCCACCACTGTGCTGGTGACTCAAGGCAGAATGTATCATAGCAAATCATTCCTATAAAAGCAACAAAATAACAACCTGACATTAATTTTTTATCCCTTTTGTCTCTGAAAAAAAGTACTTTATGGGAGAATTGTTACATATTATGCTTTAATGAGGGCATCATATTTTATGATAAGAGGTTATATTTCTAAAATTATTTAAAAATATTCAGATGCTAAGAAATAAAAAATAGGAATTTTAGTTATGGAGTGATTTTGTGTTTTTCTTTCTTGAAAAATATTTGCATAAAACCTGTATTGATAAATTGCTCCTCTACCATTCAGATGGTAGAAAGAATAATAATTCAGCCTTTATAGTCTCTTTTGTCTCCTCTAGCCATTTGAATTAAGCTGGTATGTGGTCTCTCTTCTCAGGACATCAAGGAAAATTAACCTCAGTGATTTTTTTTAGTTGTCTCTGTCCACATTTATGCCTTAGGCACCACTCTAGGGATACAACTAGAAGGTAATTATCTAGACACTAGGGAAGGGAAGTTAGTGAATTGGAAAGCAGTACTGAAAGGTAGCCTTTGCTAACTAACGTACACATTTTCTGGCTCTGTGAAATAATGTCCTTGGAAAGGCAGCTGCAAAAAGGGAAGCCCTTTAGATATTTCCTTAGGGCTTTTGTATATCCAGTTGCATACTGACTTACAGATGTGCACTCATGAAATGTGATATTCCAGATCAACCTTCTAGGACTCCTTGTAGGGTTGAAAGTCAAATTCCTTTTAAGGTGGATCTTATTTAGTTTATGAAAGAGTTATGTATTTGGTAACTAGTAATTCGACTGGATCTGTTTTGTTTTCTTGGACTCTCTATGCTACCTTGGGTGTGATCACCAAGCCTTTCAGTTTCTTTTGAGCAAATTGATCATGACTATTTCATGATCATTTTTTATTACCTGTGGAAACTGAATCAAGGACCTTTTAAAACTGCAACAGATACTCAGAGGGAACATAGGGGAATATGAGATAGCTTTCTGCTTGATTTCCAAAGCTAAGTTGCTCTGCCCTTTTATCTGATAAGAAATGCATCTGGCATGTTGGAGAGATATGGAGATGAGTGACTAACACTTTGCATATATGGTGTTGTACCACTTCATAGTAGTTGTGGTTCTCCTTAGGAATATCAAAAGATGCAAATCATACAGGCATGCAGCTTCAGGAGCTGAACCCATGTAAAACTACCTCTGAAGCCTTGTGTCACCATCGCCTATGTTAAAAGAAGAGGAGGATGCTTCTCTGATGCTTCTTCTTCCTGACAGTACATGCCCAGAAGCTGAGAATGCACTCAGCTAATGACGCCTCTCTGGTCCGTGCCTATTGTCAGAAAGGAGCAGCTTATTCTTTCCTGCTAGAAGAAAAGGAGGACCTAATTTCTAAATAAGATATCTCCCTTTCCCCTTGTTGGAGGAAGCTGCTCTGCACTTTGCTCTCCCTTGGTATCAACACATATGTCTGCCATGTGTGTACTGTTACCAGTGTGCCCTTGTGAGGCTCTGATTTGTGAGCTGGGTAGCTTGAGATGCCAGGGTCAGGCTGTTTGCCAAGTTCCATTTGTTGTCTCTCTCACATGGCTTCTTGCAGCAGATGTTTTCATCATCCCTTGGGCATGAGGTTTGAATCACACTGTTGTGGCTCCAGCAGGTTCCAGCATAGGTGGTGAGATAAAAGGTTTTGCCATAAGGGCTCAGAGTTGCTTTCCCATCCTGGATCCACTTGTTCATGTGAAGGGGTTAACACACCCAGAGTATCTTTGCTTAACCCAGAGAGGTGTCTTTTTATATCCATGACCATTTTGATGCATGAGTTTTACTCCAGTGTTTGTGACTGGTTCTGCATTTTCTGGGATCATAAGGTCAGTATACTACAGAAGCAGACATCATCTTTCCTTCTATTCAGTAAAAAAGTTGGCTAATGTTGTTGATTTTTCTTTTATGGCAACTCTGGGAATGTAGGCCTCTGGACAAAGAGGAGACTTTCTTTGTGCCTTATTTCTGCATCTTTCATCCTCAACAAGCACAGGCATAATTTGATCTAAAGGAAAGTTACATGGGGAACTATTATATATTTTTGAGCCATTGTTGCTCTATAGTAATAGCTGCACTTTATAGACAAGCAGAATTTCTGAGTATTGCTTTAGTGACTGCATTCAGCCAGAAGACTTGTTTATAATCTGGGAGATGTTTTTTCCACTTCTGTTCCTTCTGTTCATAAATTTTCAAAAATAACAACTAACAGTGTGATTTATTGCTCCTAAGTATTTGATTTATTGCTCCTAAGTATTGTGTCTATCACATAAATTAAATCACAGAATGGGTCACATTGGAAGGGATCACAGTGGATCATCTGCTCCAACTTCCCTGCTCAAGCAGGGCCATCCCAGACCACATGCCACTGGCTTGTGTCCAGATGGCTATTGAATATCTCCAGTGAGGGAGACTTCACAGCCTCTCTGGGCAATCTGTTCCAGTACCTGGTCACTCACACAGTAACGAAAGTTCTTCCTTATACTCAGGTGGAGTTTCATGTGCATCAGTTTCTGCACATTGCCTCTTGTCCTATTGCTTGGCACCACTGGGAAGAGCCTGGATCCATCTTTTTGACACTGAACCTTCAAATACTTCCAGATATTGTTGAGATGACCTCTCACTTATTTGAGTCTGAACAGGCCCAGCTCCCTCAGTCTTTCCCTGTAACAGAGATTCTCCAGTACCTTAACCATTGTTGCTGGACCTGCTCCAGATGTGGCCTCACCATGGCTGAGTAGGAGGGCAGGATCACCTCCTTCAACCTGTTGGCAGTGCTCTTCCCAATGAACTCCAGAATACCATCGGCCTTCTTGGTCACAATTGGACACCTTGCTGTCCAGCAGGACCCCCAGCTCCTTCTCCACAGAGCTGTTCCCCAGCAGCTCAGCCCCAGCCTGTGCTGGTGCCTGGGGTTATTCCTCCCCAGCTGCAGGACCAGGGTCCTGCCCTTGTTGAATTTCAGACAGTTCCTCTCTGCCCATCTCTCCAGCCTGTCAAGGCCCCTCTGAAGGGCTGCACAGCACTCTGGGGTATTGGCTGCCCCTCCCAGCTTTGTGTCATCAGCAAACTCACTGAGGAGACATCTGTCCCTTCCAAGTAATTGCTGGAGAAGTTAAACAATATTGTGCCCGGTATTGAACCTTGGGGGACCCCACTAGTCACAGGCCTCCAACAAGACCCTGTGCCACTGATTATAATCCCCTGCGACCTGCCATCCACTCAGTTCTCAACCCACCTCATTGTCCACTCAGTGGAAAATCTAAATAAATACACATTAAGCATATTGATAATTGGCTGATGTTCCTCAAGCTTCACACTCTGGCCTTCTGTTCTATGCAGTTCACAGAATTCATATGTGTGGATTATAATGACGAATGATCAAGGTTTTGGAAGAAGTACATTTTACTTACTATCAAAAATTGTCAGCCTCTATTACTGACAGTGTTTTGCTGTACTGACAATCAGAATGTCCATAAACCACCTGTGCTGCAGTGGGGTTTGGATTTAGCATTTGAAATAGTGAGCTGAGTAACTACTGTCAAGAACTTAAAGTATTCTGCCTTTAATGGACATATTGTCCAATAAAGACACAGTGTTAGTCCCAAACAGGAGCTAATTATTTATCTTTTTTTTTCTAAGACAAAGAATACAAAAAAATGCAATAAGAATTTCATATGCTTGTCAAGGAATCTCTGTTGCAGAGTGATGCACAAAATGCATGACATGCATCTTTTTACATGTTTCTTATTATCAGGAAAAAATAATGGGAATTCTAATTAGACTTATGAACTAATCTATATTTTACAAATTTCTAATTAAAGTGTAATAATACTTTGAGAAATTACTCCTAATAAGGCTGGGAGGGGACAATTACAATTATTGTTTTCATTTTATTTCCTGGTCTCTTAATGAACTGTGTATAAACCATATCAAGAAAATGAATTCTTAAAATATCCACCTATGTAAATTTAATCATCAATGGAAGTCAACAGGGGAACATTTTACAATTTTCAATACATCATCTGTAGTATTTTTAAATGATATTTTGTGAATAAATATATTATGCTGCATGAGCCAGAAAATAATCCATGTTTTGCATGTGTATACTGTTTTTATTTTATGTGTTGTGATTCAAAAGGCTAAAAATATTTTTTTTCATAGGAACTCATAGAGGTTAAAAGTACAGTTCACAAATGCACTAACATGTGCTTTACAACAAACAAATTCAGTGTTTGCCTGGCTGTAGCTTTGTGGGCTTGTTCTAGTATAGATGCTTGTCTTTTTGCAATGAGTGACAATGTCAACTCATGTTTTCCTTGTAATCCATTATAAACTGCATATCTTTTCCATTGAACTGCTGTCTAGGCAATCATTCCTGATTCTGGGTCATGCAATTTATTATTCTTGTCTCTATATGTGTACCTTTCCTGCTCAGCTACATTACTTTTTTCAGCCTGTTTCCCTACATATCAGGATGGTATTGAATTTTAATGCTGCCCTCTATCATGGTAGTGGTGTGTTCCAGGGTGATATCATGTACTGATTTAGTGAGAATAATCTCTCTTCTACCCTTCAGGTCTTTAATATATGTAATAATAACTAATACAAATATATTAATTAAGACCAAAGAAAGAATCCTGTAAAACTAAAAAATGTCTTTCCATTTTGATAATGACCTGATGACATTCAATCTCTGGCTAACCGTTTTCCAGAGAGTTTTGCAATCTATGATAGTTTTTCTGTAATATTTTTGTCTGGCCCAGGCTTCCCTAGCATGTTTTAGGAATGTCATGTGAGAAAGTGCCAAAATATTACTAATCTTGGGAAAGAGAGGAGCCTAGCTACTTAAAAATGTTCCTGGGAAATCTTATCAGGTTACTGGGAAAATTGATTTGACATGTTTTATCTCTGACAAACCCATCTGCACTCCTCTTTGTCATTGTCCTCTTCATGAATCTTTCAGCTGGTTTGGCTGTCCATTCCTGGGCTGAGGTTACGCTGGTTGATTGTTCCTCAGCTCCCACCCCACAACTCTGTAGAGATAAGCCTGTGCCATCTAGTACCTCACTTATCCTTCTCTGCAAAATAACTCTTAATGTATCTGAGATTGCCGGACTCCATTTCTTAAATTTATGTGGTGAAATTCTTTAGGTTTAGTCATTCAAAATCAGCTAAGCTATATAAATATCCTGTAGCCTAGAGTGGCCTACTTTTCTTTTTCTCCCTGCTTGCCTAAGGAAAACACCCCACAACAACAGCAACAAAAGCTCCCAAAACCATGGAAATGCATATGTGTTTATAAGAAAGAGAAGACCAGACTTTCCATATCTTGAATTTCTACTGCTCTTTGAAAGTCAGAGCCTTTATTATTGCTAGGCTATATGAGTAATTTAAGATAATTTTCAGATATAAAAGGTGAGGCAAAATAGATGAGAAACTATGAGTTCTCCTGTGAAATTGTTCCACTTCACACTCAGGAATGAGTTCATCTTATCATGACGAAAGGGCAGCACTGCTGAACTGAAATATTGTTTTATGGTTGCTAAGGGTCAGCCTCATCCCATTAATCCATTTCCTGTTATTTTGTAGATAGAAGGTATTACACAGAAGCCTCAAAGGTGGACAGAAAGCAAAACTATAGTCCCACACTTGCCAAGGAAAAAGCTGCAAAAGGGTTTGAATGTGTAAGGGACAGTAGAAATGTTAAAGATTGTCACTGTAACATAAGTATAGGATCTGTGTAAACTGACAGTGTTGGAGGGGCTAACAGGATACAGTCTTCCATGATTCCTGGGAGTTTAATACATAACTTTCATCTTGTTGGAAAGACAATTTCAGGACTTGTATTGGGACCTTCAAGATCAGCAGTTTCTGGAAAACCTTGGGTATTCTTACAACATCGCATTCCAATCTCAGAAACTTTTTAGACAATGTCAAAGAAGACGTTATCCATGCTGATACAGAGAAACTTCTTCAAGAATTATGAGAAGATATCACCAAGATTTTTACTAAAACCAGGATCGTCCATTTCCCAAAGGGTCAGTGTGCCTCTACATGTCCTCATTGCCTGTGGTTTCTGCTGGGTGATGTTGCAGGAGGGAGGAGGTGGCTGGCAGGGCCCCTGCTGTTCTGGGCTATGTGAGCTTTTTGCCCAGTCAGGGAGAGATACCCACATGGGATGTGGTGGAGATCTGAGAATGGCAGTGGTGTAAAGCTGATGACACAGGTTCATCCACCTCGTACTGTAGAAGTATAGGTTTTCCTATTCACAGGGCAAATTGTTGGAATGGTATATTAGAGGATTAAACTGTTGGGTTTATCCTTATCAGATGTTTAATCTGCTAGTTCATTAAAACAGAGATGTTTGGGATGTTATGAGTTTCCCTTGAGAGATAAAGCACTTTTTTTAATATATTTTAAGGGAAGAAGAGTTTCATTATTGCTTTATTTACGCTTTAGCCCTCTTTTAGTCTCAGCTGTTTATTAATCTAAAGGAATGTAGGGGTTATCTTCTCCATAATACTGATGTACCAGTTCTGATGTGTCTAGAGTCAACATTTGAGTGACATAATTGAACTTTGGTGCTGAGACTGTTTTAATTACATTAATTTTAATTATATACAGTACATTATAATTACCAAGACTGAGACAGAGGGGCTCACATCTATTAAGATCTTCTGCAATGCATTTGCATAATGGGACCTATTTCTGTGTGCAGTATTACACTTTTTGATGGCTTCATTATTGGTGGAAGGTAGAAGGTTTTTTTAAATTTCATTTACATTTTTGTTTCTAGTAACCACATTTAAAAGCCACCTGACAGCCTTCATTTCCCTGTACCTCAAAGATGTATTTTAAACAAAATATTTGAATTAGATGAGAAATTAAAAAAGCTTTCTCTTTGCTTTTTCCCTGTTCCTGTGCAGGACAGGGCTTCAAGGATTCAAATAGGAAACCAATGAAAGATTTTTTATAATAGTTGGAAAGCACTCATTTGTAATAGGTGATCTGTTCACCAGAAAATCTGCATGGCTATGGTAAAACACATATTGAGAAGAGGCATATGTTTGCCAATAAATATAGATTTCCGAAAGGGAGCTTTCATCTCTGCTGACTTTCCCAGATCCCACTTTTATGTCTTTCCTGTGGGACTTGTGCCTTCTTGAGTTCAGTGTGGTAGCTTCCCTGGAGTCCAAGGGAAGGACTCAGTCCATGGTCATGTCCTCTTTTGCCCTGGCTCACAAATTGTGCAGGGTAATAAATTTCCCTTTGTAGGACCATGATGACAAAAGGCTGGCATAAGGCTGCCTCAGTTTCCCTTTCAACACTGAAGTTACTGGTGTTACCTAACACTGTGTGGCTCAAAGCCATGGGTCTCATCCCCAGCAGATGTGCTGTGTAATCAGACATATTGCAACAATGGTAAGCTGTGGTGACCCTCCCCCTTGGCATTTTGTGGTATGCTTTGGAGATAGATTGCACCTTTAATTCTAGAAAATGTTAACAGGCTCAACTGCTCTGCTATATTCACAGCTGTCATTTACTTCTGCTGTCTTTAAATGCTTCCTAAACACCTGTCACTCTGATCCCACAGTAATTCACTGAGCCTAACCTCAATACATTTTCCTCTCACAGAGCAATATATCTTTGCTTGAAATTCCTTTCTTGTGGGATTTTTTTTTTCCTACTGAAACTTTCTCACTAAGGCGAGACCCAATAGCAAATACAGCAAAGAACAAATTATAGTTTGTTTTGGAATAGCGGTCTTGAAATTAATTGAATGTACAGCTCTGGGGGTGTATTTTTCAATGCCTCTAATTAGCAGTCTGGAATCTGGACCATAACATCAGAATATATCTACCTGATTCAATATTTTATGTCTGGTCTTTGAAAAAAATTCAGCACTTGATGAGGTTTGAGGAACAGTCAGATGGATTAACACATCTAATCTGATTAACTATTCCATACATTATGGTCTTTTCTATTTTCTCTTTCCAAGTGGATATTTCCCTCTCCCAGTTCAGATGACTGCTTTCTCCATTTATCTTTTACCTCAATAATTTTGAGTAGAACTGGTAAGATGGTAGTAACACAAGTAGACTGAGATGTAGGATGGGAAGGGAGGCACAATTCTCATTATAGAGGTAGGGGTACACAGCTGGAGATAGCAATGGTTAACCTTGAATCAGAAACAGACAGGGCAGTTTAGTCTGTAAATTCACAGACTACTAAACTACTTTCATTAGCTCACCAAATTATGAGATACAGTCAGATGTTTTCTAGTGATGCTTTATTGACAATAAACAATCAATGGAAAAAGTAATTGTTTGTCTATCTGGAAAATATTTATTTTGGCACTTTTTAATATTTAATAATAAATTGAAAATTTAATAAATTCAATACTTATTTAAATTAATTCAGTATTTAATAAGAAAGTTCATGGTGGGTCTAGTCAAATCTGAAGCAAATTGAATTTTTTCACTGAAAAAAATAAAATATTTTAATTCAAATTAGGTTAAGAAAATATTTATAGGCAATTTTCTTTAGTTCATTGCTGAGTAAGTTATAGTTGGTGTCCTTTCATCCCTTATCAGCCACACTCCCTGAAGCACTATATTCTGCATTATGTAGTGTGTTTTTACTCTGTCCAAGCTCTGCATTGTGAATCATAAGAACCACATCACTGTTGATATATTTCAAGAGAGACATATAGTCTGGCTCAGATAGAAAATGGGCCTTGTAGGACACTCATAAAAGGGTATTGTTTTATCAGAAATATGGCTAATGCTGTCTTTGTTTAGGACTAACTTGCCTGTAGAAAGCCTGAATTGATTTTAATTTTGGAACTTCCACCCTTTAAATGTATTTGTATTCCAAAACGTGGTCACAGTTTGGGACAGTCAAGTTGTTGATGTGGGTCAACTTTCTTTGTAATAGAGTCAATTGTAAATGATCAGAATATACCACAAAAAATTCGTGTTTATTAGTTATTCCTTAGGATCTAATACTGAGCAGTAGGACTGAACAATTCCAACATTAGAGCTTTTTCTGGTCTCTTTGCTCTGATCATTAATTAATACTGCTAACACTAAATTTCATCTTTCATTTTTGTCACTCAGCCATTCAACAACATACTTTAATTTTGCATGACCTGAATACACTACAGTGCTGGGTTGGCCCTGGATAGAAACCAAACCCCTACGCAGTCACTCACTTACTCTGCCCCACTTACTGGGGAGGGGATGGTAAGGAGGGGAGAAAACAGCAAAAAAGAACCCAGAAGCAAGACAAAGACCAATTAACATAACAGGTTAAAGACCTGGTTTGGGGAAAGTTAATTGCCAATTAATATAAGTATTTGATTACTAATTTGAGCAGTGGGAGAAAAAAAAAGACAGACATGAAACCAATATCGCTCTACCTTTCCCAAACTCAATTCCACTCTTGCTCCAGACCCCTTTTCTTTCCCCTGTCACTGCAGGTCACATTCAGCCCTTTCAGTGAGGTGAGGAGCAGCACTGGTTGGTGGTCTATCATGACATGGCTGTCCCTCTCTGATGCTCTTCCTTCCTTACACTTTCCTTCTTCTCCAGAATGGGCTTTCCAAGTGCCGCAGTGCCTACTCCACCACATGGGGCATGACCCCATGCTCCCACTTCATGTACTGCAAGGATAACTCACACTTGGGCTTGGCTGGAAGTGAGCTCTTTTGTAGTCTGTATAGTACTACATCTCATTTATTCTACATCAGAAAATTATGTTGGCTCAACTGACAATATTTAGTACAATTTTAAAAAAGAGTATGATTTTTATAAAGTTAAACCATTGGACTGTCTTGTGAATTTAAGCTTAGCAGATGTATCTGTAGATATCTAAGTACATGTAATATATTTGTTACAATAAAATGTCCTTTAGGATCCTCAGGGGGAATTAAGATTGGTGCTGTTTAGCATCTTTGTAGGTGACATGGGCCATGGGATTGGGTGCCCCTCAGGAAGACTGACTGCAGCAGCAAGCTGTGTGGTGTGGTTGTCACACTGGAGGGAAGGGACAGCAGCCAGAGGCACTCTGAGAGGTGGGTCTGTGCAAACCTCAGGATGTTGAGCAGGGCCAGGTGCAAGGTCCTGCACCTGGGCTGGGGCAATGCCAAGCACAAAACCAGGCTGAATGGAGAATGGGTGTAGCCCTGCCAAGAAGGACTTGGGGATGTTGAATTGATGAGAAGCTCAACACGTCTCAGCAATGCACACTCACAGCCCAGAAAGCCAATAGGGATGCATCAAAAGAAGTGTGAGCAAAGGAGTTGATTCTGCCCAATTTCTCTGCTCTTGTGAGACTCCCCTGGAGCACAGCATCCAGCTCTGGGGCCTGCAATATAAGGAAGATGTGGACCTGTTGGAATGAGTCCAGAGAGGAGCTTTGAACAAAGATATTCAAAGGACTGAAACACTTCTTCAATATGGCCAGGCAGAGGAAGTTGGGGCTGTTCAGCCTGGAGAGGAAAAGGCTTCAGGGAAACCTTAGAGCAGCCTTCTAGTACCTGAAAGGGGCCCTCAGAAAGCCTGGAAAGGGACTTTTTGCAGGTGCATGTGGTGATAAGACAAGGGAAAATGGCCTTAAGCTTAAGGAGGGTAGGTTTAGATTAGATATTAGGAAGAAATTCTTAACTGTGAGGGTGGTGAGACACAGGTTGCTTAGAGAAGCTGTGGATGTCCCATCTGTGGGAGTGTTCAAGGCCAGGTTGGATGGGGCTTTGAACAATGTGGTCTAGTGGAAGATGTCCCCACCCACAGGGAGCCCTTAAAGACCTGATCTTTAAGGTCCCTTTCAAACCAAACCATTCTATGATTCTATGAGCCTTCATGCATGCTACTGTTGAATACAGTGCTGCAGCTCTGTCTGAAATCCTGTAGGGTGATTATTTTCTCAGTACTTTTGAATGTGCTTCAGAAATGACATGAAGCCAGAAGGAACATCTCTTTCACCATCAACAGATCCTTGTTAGCAGCCAAGGGCTGAATCTTGTTCATGCTGTGGAAAGTAGTTAATACAGCATGAAAAATGTGAGCAAAGATCTCACACAGAAGAAAGGATACATAGGGACAAAGGGAAAAATAGAATTGAAGACTGGGAGGCTGGATGGTCTGAGTCACAGAGCACAGAAAAAAATTTAGAGCTAGAATGAGTCATGGAATAGAGGAATGAAATAATTTCATTAAAAAGGAGAAATTCTTTGTCCTTATCTGAAGAGATTCAAGTCCGGAACAGAGCATGAAAGAATAATTTTATTTTTCAGATGAGATCCATCATTTTAGAAAACTGTGCAACTGAGGCTTCTCTCCGTCTAGGCTTGATACAGTCCCTAACAGCACATGACAAAAATAGTGTGCCAGAGTAGGTGATGCTATAGACTGCCTTAAAAAATGGATGTTAAACTTTATTCTTGCCTTATTTTCTTAATATTTGAATTGCTTCTGCAATTATACAGTTGTCTTGAATGGAGAAAAAACTGTGCATTTAGTTAGTTTTGTCCTCAAGGGGGAGAGAGACTTTGAAACAACTCTTGATACCAGAGCAAGGGCCAATGAATGCTAATGCTCCATGCCATTTGCTTCTTGCTGAATACATAATTCCATAACATTTCCACCAAATTATATCCACATATTTATGTGGATGGAGTCTGGAAATAAATTCTAATTTGATTTAAGCAAATTAGTCTTGGGTTGTCCTGTGGCTGTATTTAATCAGCTGCTCTTTTTGGGACGATTTGTCACCTCAGAAATAAAATTGGAAAGGTTTTATTTTCACCTTGACTTAGTTTTGTTTTACTCTTCCAGATACATTTTGGTATTTCCTGTATTACAACCCAAATAAGAAGCAAGCACACAAGTTAGCTCATTCTGCAGAACTGTGAATTTGATTTTTGCTATGTTGTTTTGCATTTGCTTATACAATTTGTAAGACTCAGCTCTGATCAAGGAAGTGTTCTGAACTCTTAGCAGACAATCAAATCTGTAACTTTAATTTTACAGTTTCAATTAGAACTCAGTATTACCAATCAATTAAAGAATAAATAGAGATGTGCTGACTCATTTGAAAAATTAATGGTGTTGGCAGTAAAGGAGAGTGGACAGAGCAGGTGTTTGATGTCCGCCCTTGAGTAATTAAAATACTAAAGCTGGGACTGGATTCAAGACCAGGTATAATATTTGAAACAAAAACATTTTCTGGTACACTGGCTCACATCAGTCATATTCCATCACTCACTTGGTTTTAAGCCACAGTACCATAACAATATTTTTCCAGATGGGGAATGCCTGAGCTGATTATTTTGGAAAAACAACTTGCCTGAGGATATTTTCTCATTGCTTGCATGCAAGGAAGAACATTACATATGATTTATGTAATAAAAAATATATTTTCCCAGACATAAAGAGATATTAAAAAAGGGAACAGTTCTCCTCAGTAATGTTTTTTTCTTTTTCAAATATCAAAATAGTGATTTATTTCTGACAAAAGGCTAAATTCTCAGGCCAGGCTTTGATTAATCCTTCTGGAAGTCAGCTCAGTAAATTTGACAAGACCCAAGAAGGAAATGACTGTTCCATAAAATATAAGAAAGTGAAATAACAAAATTACCAAACAAAACAAAAAACAAACAAACAAATAAACATGCAGCCCTCCCCCCACAACAGTCCTGAACTGGGATAAGAAGTAGGAACCAGAAATATTTCACTATGCCCCCAAAGAGCCTGAAGGTGAAGACAGTCTAGGAGATCTGAAATAAAGGTCCAGATCCAGCAGTTACTGTAGTTATTTATACAAAGTAAAATGTCTGTAAGACTATATAATTGTTGCAGACAGACAAAGACATTTGCCTCTCATGTCCTTGGAAGTGTCCACAGCAACTCCCTGTCTCTGGCCCAGCAGCTCAGATGTGGAGGATTTGAAAGATCCCCTCTGTGTGGCCAAACTGCTGCTGGACACTGCCTCCTCCGGGCCATGAGAGAGGGGGGCTCGAGTCCAGTCACTAATTCAGGCAGTGACCACGTGCTCCCCACATTTTGGAGGTGCCTGGCCTCTAGCTGTCAATGTGGTGTTCAGGTGCATGGTTCAGTGGTGGACCTGGTAGTACCAGGTTAATGGCTGGACTCTGATTTTAAGGGGCTTTTCCAATCAAAATGATTCTATTATTCCGTTTTGGGGTGCCCCCCTTGTTGATGTATTGTGGAGAAGAACAAGCTGTCCTACAAGAAGGATTGTGAAAAATGATGCCACAAAAAGATAGTTTTTTTAGAAATCGCATTCCCTGATGAAATTCTACCTGGTCAGAAAATCCACAAATGGGCATGGTTGTTGCCCTTGGAGTACAGAACCCAAAACACAGTAGAATTACTGTAATTTAAATGTTTCTATAGCTTAAATCCATTCCTAGTGCAGTACAAAATTTTGGCATTGGAAACATTTATCAAGGTTTTTAGTGGGGCTTTTGGTGAGACATGTCTTCAGCTACCTACAATACTGGTAAGCAGCAAGGACTCATTACCAGATACACTGGGGAGCAGCATCCCATTGATGCCCTGAGTGGGTGATGCTCTCCTTTCAAAAAATACCACTGATCCTGGGCAGTGACACTAAATTCCTGCATGCTGAATGATTCCCTTTAGGAAATAAGGAGAAAGAAGTCCTCATATAGGCTGTGCTGAAACACCTCTGCTGTTCTGCTGTACTTGGAGTCATTTGCACATGCTGAAGTGAGGGCAAGATTTGCCTTTTAGCAGCTCATCGTGGTGGCTTGCACACAGGGAAGTGAGAGAGAGAGATGTGGCAAGAGGAGCAGATGAGGTTCATAGATTCGCTATAAAGAATTTAGGATTTGTTCACCATGCTGTGAAACAATGATGGTAACTGTGGAAGGAAAACACATCTGCAAGATGATAAGAAAGAACCTAAGAAACTAAAAGATACGGTACAGGTGTACATGCTCTGTGCAACAATGATTTTCCAAGTCAATATCTTCAAATAACTCTTATAACCCCATCCACTCATGCTTTTTAATAAAAGGAAGTCTATATCTTTTAACAGCTAATAATAGAGATGTTGATGGGCACTAGTAGCTTGTTTTTATTTTACTTTGTTAGGTTTGCAAAGTGAATGGTGCTGGCACCTATCAGCTATGTGTGGCAAAGACATTCAGACAGGATCCATTTCCAAGAGGAAATAGGCACATTTTTGCAAAAAAAAAAAAAAAAAAAAAATCCTGTTTAAAACTAGAACTCTAAATAGCAATTTATGGCTCTTTCTCACTGCTTTCTGTGTTACACAGTGGGCTCCATCCTTGGTGAGCCATCAAAATACTTCATCAGAGCTCCAGTAGCAATGTCTCATGAGAAAAGTACTCTGATTGAAAGGTTTGATGAACACAAAAGAAGAAGAAATGTGTCTAAGCAGCATTTTTGATGAAATACTATATCAACAGTTTCCAAATTTTGATGGTATGGACAATTTTTCTAGCCACTGAGAAGCATATTTTCTTCAGCAAATACACATTTTCCTGTCAAATTCTAGTTACAAACAAATAGATTTTGTCAGCTGTAACTGCAGAATAGTTTGGCAGAACACCTTGGTTGTTGCCTGACATTTTGCGTATCTGTATTACTTTCATTCCATAGAACTAAATGTTTCACTTGGGCAGAGACTTTCAACTAAAAAGGTTAATCAAATATAGGGAACAGATTGCAGGAAAACAGAATGGATGCATCAGCCATACATGATTAAATTCTGGTTTTAAAGTCTGCTAGGACTGCTGACAGCAGCGTCCCCATCCTTATTCAGTGTTGTTTAGCACACATTGGCTATGGTGACCTCAGTGATACAAATGCTTGTATAAAAACCTCATTAAATTTAGGATGTTTAAGGTAACTTTTTGCTGTGTGGAAACACCTCCCATAATGGATTCCAAAGGGATGCTGAGTTTATTGTATTTTAAAAAAAGACACTTCAGAAATGGAAGTAAGTTATGAACACATCATCTGAAAATTATGGGACTTCCTAGCTCTTAAAATAAAGAAACCTCATTTTTTATATACTGAATTTGAAACAAGACACCATTCCACAGTGCCTTGAGTCTGGTTTGCAAATTAAAGAAAATTATTTCCCTTGAGGCATATATTTAATAAACCAAACTGTATAAACAGAATTGCTAATAGAGATCCCCAGACCTGAAGAATTCACAAACAATGAACTGAACTGAGAACAGTGTTTGAAAGTGACTTTATTTTCCCTTGAAAAAGGTTAGCTGAAGAACACTAACATCATTCTCCATTAATCAGTAGTTCTAAACACCATGGGGAAATGACAGCTGCCTTCCAAGCTCCTGTCTTTATGGCTTTCCTGGCATCCCGTGGACTCCTGCTGCTGCCATCACCCAAACAGCTTTTCTCAGCTCATACAACTTCAGTGTTTTAGTCTAGATTATCATATTCACTTTTGCCCACTGTTAACTTTGTAGGCATGAACTAGGTGTTCCCTCAGGAGAGTGTGCATGTTGGGCTACAAAAAGTCTGTAATATATTTACACATTTAAGCCCCAAATTATATTTTCTTTTTTTCTTTCTTTCTTTTTTTTAAAAAAGTTATATTTTGGTTTATTTTTATTTTGTTTTATTTTCACATGCAATTTTACTATGCAACCCACTGTGTGGTTTCCTGGGGTAGAATTGTATATTTTATCTCTTTAGCATCTCTTTTTTTCTTAACAAAGGCAGCCTTTCTGAATCAGGTAGGTTAATTTATTTTGTTAGTCAAAGGAAACTATCATCTTACTTTTCAGGCAAAAATTACTGCAACTTAGGACTGCAAAAGGTCATTTAATCAGACCTCCCTCATAAAGAGCACAGATGCCAAATGGTAGGGAAACATGCTATGGAGCTTCTGACACCCTCTCTTTCACATAAAAACCTAAAGGCTCCTTTTTTTGCTATTTTGTCTGCATTTACCCTATCACATAAAATCAGAGGCAAGTGACACAGTCTTTTTTGATTTTTTTTTTGTGGGTTTGTTTTAGTTTGTTTATTGGGTTGTTAATGATTTATTAGTATTGATGATTTCGTAATATAAATCTGTTTTGAGCTGGCTTTTACATATGGAAGGATGTGAGACGTGAGAAATGTGATTGTCTGTCACAGTACAAGCCCTGTCCTCAACAAGGTCAGGACACTGCTGCTTTTCCACATGTCCAGGGATATTTGTTAACAGAAAGAGTCCTCTGCCTGCTTATGAAACTCTGTTGTCGGATATTTTGGTCTTAACAAAAACACAGCTGCTGCTGAGCCTTCTTTTCCTGTCTGAAAGTTACTCAGGATCTATTCCCAAGCCCATACAGCCAGTGAGACAGTTGTTAAGGAATTGTACCTGGCTCTAAAGGATAGCAGACAACCTTTGCTAGCTCTGCACTGTGAGCCATATGCCAAAACTGTAGAATTAGACTTTTTTACAGATGTCCAACCCTTGCTCTGTGAGCAAAAAGACATTCAGTGTTTATGATACAAGGACATCAAGGTTAAAACACAATTAGAATCCTAAAGAGATTTGAAAAGAATAAATCTTAAAGACTGAATACACATTTATAATTATTTTTGCCCTTGATTGCATTGCAAAGTATTTTAAATAGAGGCTGAAGCATCATTCTCTTAATATGTGACTGACAATAGTGGCCCATTCTTTGTCCTTTTTGTTACATCTTGTCTCAAATTTCTTAGGATAAAGAGCTGTAGATATTGCATGTGTTAAGTTAAAGTAAAGCAAGAATTTTAAAATGGAAGGTCTACAATGTCTTTGGAGAAGTTTTTGCCAGCATCTTCTATTTTAATCTGAAAACAGTTGAAGCTGCTGCTCAGTAAGGGAAAAAAAACTTCTCAGGATGCAAGGGGAAATTCTTAGTACTCTTATATGGGTTTCTGCAATTTTCATGCGATTCTATCATATCTACATCCTTCAATATCAATTTCAACCAGAACCAGATAGAGAGCAGCAATGAATGGAATAAACCCCAGCACTTTTAAAAAGAGCTAAAGAAGTTAAGAGATTCCTGAGCATCTTTAAGCAAATTCCTCACTGTCTTTTTGCACTTTATGAGACTTTGAATTCTATGGATAAATTATCTTAGGTTTGTTTTTTACATTACTTATGGAAGCAGGTAACAGTCTGTCACTTTGTATAGTATTTAAAAGGTATATAATTGACCCGAATGGAAATATAACTTTTTAAGTCCTATTCTTTTTGTCATATCTTTGTCACTTTTCTTAAACTGATCATAAACCTTAATCTTGGACTTAAGTAATGAAATCAGAAGGGGAAACAATCCATTATAAATAGCTTAGAATTAAGAAATTCTAAAGCTGTACACAAATTAGAAAAATAAAAATATTATAAAGAGGGGAGGAGACTCACTAAGTTTTGAAAAACAAACATATGTGATAAATTGCCATGACAATTGCCATGGCTGCAGGCAGTTCAGAAAGTGCTGAGTGTGGTTGAAGGAGACAAATTTTCATAAATGTAATTTTTAGGAGATTTATGTTTCATTTTCTTGGAAGAAAAGACAAGCATTCATTTACTAAGTGTTTATTTTCCAATTCACTTCTGTCGAAAATGTGCCCTGGCCACTTTATGTTGGTTTCTCATTTCTGATTGCATGTCTCATTTGGTGATCTTGATAATATCATGTTGTTGAACTCTTATGCCACTTTTTTCTGATTATGAAGTAGAAGACATCTTTTATAAAAGAGGTATTTTTTTCTGTTTAGCTGTACAGAGATTTTAAAAACATTACTTTCTTCTAAGTTTGGGCTGTTATTAAAGAGGTCTATCAATAAAGCAATTTTCTAGTGATTCCCAGTGTCTTACTGTTGCAGACGGTTTGTGCTCTCGTAATATTTTCAATCTGGTTTCATCTACTCAAACCCAGTGAAATGCCAAAATGAAACTCTTATAGTCCAGCTTTTCTATTCCTTAAAACTTGAATGTGCTATTGATTCTTTTACAGTGAAGTATCTATTACAATTATCCTAATAATGTAACTTGCTCAAAAAAAAATTTTGGCCAATCATTTTTTTCATTAATCATCTCCACCTATTAAAATTCTGAGGACAAAAAGAAGCAATTAATCTCACTGGATCTGCATGTAAAGACAAGGAGGAAGAAACCAAATAAACCCTGTCATAGTTTAACCAGGAAACTCCAACCCAAATATCATCATATTCCATGTTGTTTGATTAAAATAATATTATCTGCTAAACTGAACTCTTTAGAGAGTTAATGAGAAGATAGATTTTTATCTAATAATCCAGAATATTTTCCATCAAGATGTGGCAGTCTCTTAGTTCTGAATAGATTATTAACCTGTTAGAGAATGAATGCTAAGGAAGGGAAAGAGTCTCTGCATATTGCCACCTGCCTGGAAAATATGAATCTATATATTATGGATTATCTGAAAAAGTCTTTCCCACTTAGTTCTGCCTTGGGTGCAGACCATACACAGCCTCCCTGGGAATCCATACAGAACACAGCAAAAAGGATCTTGGCATCTTTTGCACAGTGGTTGAAATTTGAATTCTTTGGGTTGGGGGTTTTGGCCATTTGGACAGAATCTCCACTTCTAAGCCTGCTATGAGTGAAGAAAAGCTTTCAAATACCCAAATCAGGATGTTCTTCAGGGACTGCAGGCAGACAGTCCTGCTCCTGTATCTTTTATCCTCTATTTCAGCCTTTCTGTTTTTTCTGCAGTTTCACTTACAGGAGAAAAACTACACACAATTCCTTGAGATTTTCTAGGATTCCCTTTGAAATAAAAAGATTTAAAAAACTTACAGTTCCAGCCCGAAAAAGATGTATTTTGTTATAGACACTTTAAATGCATGTAATAAAGAAATGCTACTAATTTCCTGACTTCTGTTAACTGGCACAGATGAATGCTACATGGTGCCAGGTACCAGTACTTTTAAAACCAGTGTCATAGAATGTTCTGGGTTGTAAAGGGTCTTGGAGATTATATACTTCCAGCCCCCTGTGCATTGGATAGAGACATCTTCCACTAGACCAGGTTGCTCAAAGCTCCATCCAACCTGGCCTTAAACCTTTCCAGGGATGGGGCATCCACAACTTCTCTGAGTAGCCTGTTCCCTTTACCTCCAACTGTATGGAGTAGAGCCATTTTCACTTGTCCCTAATCTGCATAGTATTCTGGCCCTCCAAACCAGGTATTGGTACCTCCAAGGTATTTTGGCACGCTTTGAAGCATTGGTGTTGCCCAGCTGTTCTTTTTTTTTTATATATATATATTTTTTGGGTCTTTTTTGTATTCTTTTTTTTTTTTTTTTTTTACAAATAAAGAAACAACCAGGAGTAATTTTCAACATCTACATCTAGAAATAATTATTTGAGAAAAAACAACTAAAAACCTAGGGCATATAGTTTGAAATTCTGCCTTTCATGGTGTTGTCATTAATGCTAATATTTTCCTAGAAATGGTCTTAATAAAGTTTTCTCCAGTCCCTTGCTACACGTACATATCACAAAACCATGGGAATGCCACAGTGCTCTACCTAGGCTATTTCTCAGCATTTTAGTGATCTCTGGAGAAGGAGGATCCACATGTGCTGGGTGATCAGATGATTGCTATGAGCCCTTAATGCACTACAGCTGTGAAAAAGGCAAATTGTATCCTGTATTACAACATTATTGTAGCTGTATTACAACAGCTAAGGTATCTCAGCAGAAATAATAGAGATATTAAAGTACTTTGCAAAAGTGCAAACCTCATTCACTTCAACTGATTGTCTACAGTCAGTAAAAGACAGAGGGAACTTACAACAGCCACAGAAAATTATGATCTTGAAAATAAACAGAGCTTTGTTCCACAAAAAAAATCCCAAAACAAACAGAAGTGAATTACTTCCCTTTAAATAATTGAGAGCAATAAATGAAGGGCAGAGGGGGTGTGGGTGGGACACGACTATTAAATATTTTTATATTAGACCCAATGTCTTAAATTGATGTAAAACAGACTAGAAATTCAAAGATGAATGTAAACGAGCTTTTGGAACAGACCTCCAGTAGGAGCAGAGACCAGGGTCCGGTCTCTCAAAATCAGATAATGACTTGGTCAGAAATTCTTTTTATATGCCTTTGTGCTTTTGTGTCTCCCTTATCCTCATGGACTGTCAACGTCTTATAACTTTTTTACATGAAATAATATTTGTTGACAGCACCTAAACATTTTCTGGTAAGAAGCTAGCAACATTGTTCATGTCATTAAGCAGATTGGTCTCAAAACAATTACTGAAGTGCTCCACTGCTAACCTCCTGCCTGACCTGTTCCAGCATTGGTGCCTGATGGTTCCCCTTTCACCAGTTGCTTAACTCATATTTTTTCAAGGCTGAACAGGCCTAGTTCCCTCAGCCTTTCCACGTATGAGAGCTATCCCTGTACCTTTATCATCCTTGTTGATTTCTGTTTGACCTGCTCCATGTCTCTCTTGCCCTGAGGAGCCCAGAACTCCTGGTGTGGCCTCACCAGGGCTGAGTAGAGGGGCAGGATCCCCTCCCTCGGTCTGCTGGCAGTGCCCTTCCCAATGCACCATTGGTCTCCTTGGCCACAGGGACACACTGCTGGCCCATGGACACCTTGCTGTCCAGCAGGACCCCCAGCTCCTTCTCCACAGAGCTGTTCCCCAGCAGCTCAGCCCCAGCCTGTGCTGGTGATCAGGGTTATTCCTCCCCAGCTGCAGGACCCTGCACTCACCCTTGTTGAATTTCAGATGGTTCTCTGCCCATCTCATTATGTTTCAATAGTATTTGATCATTTAACCTTCACTGGGGCCTGGTAATCACCCAGAGTTCTGAAGTTTAGTTGGAATATAGTACCATTTTGCTCTTGCTCAGGAAACGTACTCTTTTAATGGTATTTGGAATAATATAAAGGGAGAAGCATAAAAATAAAAGTGTAGAAAGTTCATAAACTTGCTTGCACGTATTTGATTTGATCTATGCTGAGATCAAAATAAGGGGCAATTTAGAAGAAAGATTTACCATTTTTTCACAGACAGTGGAATAAAGAACAGTTGTGAAAAAAGATCCAATTTTAGAATACACTTTAACTAGAACATGTTAAATTAGATTCATTCTTTTTAGGTGACAGTAGGTTAACACTTGAAGCTCAGATCTATATCCCTGGTCTAATATGTCCCAGAGCAACATGCTTTAAAGAAGAATATCATGTCTTAAATGACAAAACTAAGTATAGACCAAGGACCATGGAAAGAAAAAAAAAATAGAAAAAAACAACATAAACAGAAGCCAAGAAAATACAAAGGAAGAATGAAAGGAATAAATTCCATGGATATAAAAATAAAGAAATCAAATTAATATAAATAATCCACTGTAATTTACTTTCCATGCATTCAAGAAAACAACAAGTATATCTGTTCACTTTGAAATAAAAGATTAACTCCCACTGCTTGGATTTTAATAATTACAATTCTCCTTTCTTCCTGGTAAAGTATTGAAATAATATTCTTTCAAAGTTGAAAAAAACATGCCAATCATGAGCCATCAACTTAACAATCATGATTTTTGTCTGAAATATACTTTTTTTACTCCATGCCACACCACTCATAACATTACCAATATGTTATTTCACTTTGTTCACTTAGGCAATCGACTGAACAATCTAATGGCATCAATTTCTCTCTTACATATGTGGTCTGTCAGTCAATATTCTGCCTTTCTTGCTAGAGTTTTTCACAAAGCTTCAGGAGCGAGGAGAACATTTAAAAGTAAGAACATGCCACAAAAGCACATAATAATAAATAATAATACTTCAAAAATCAACAGTAGTATTCAAAAAATACAACCCCTCAAAATACTTAAGATTAATTTTCTTAAATTGACTTAATCTTAGTTTGGTATCATCCCACTTACTGCGTGGTATGTCAGCATTCAATTTCTTGATGGAATGTGAAATTCCAAATATTATATCCATCAGCATAAATAAGTGGCTAGACACTAATTTTTTAAAGGTTATCCTACAGGAGAAATGAGGCCTTTAAATTTCCTGTACTCCTTTCTCAGAAATCTAAGCTGTTATTCTCATTTCAGGTGAAGAGAAGACATGATTTGGAGTGATTTTACACGGCTTGAAAAGGACAGAATAAATAGTGCTGTTTGGTGAGGCTGCAATGACTGCTAATGACTGAGACTGCTAATGACTGCTCAGTGAAAGAAATAGGTAGGATTCTTAGACAAATTATCCCTACTTAAGTTATGTATTAGTACTTAAATTATGTTAATACACTATTTAACAGTCCTTGATTAGCTACATTTACATAGCATTTTGTGACCCAATAAAAGCTATTGCTTTTCTCAGTGCAATCAACATTGCACTTTCAGAAATTTTATTGTTAAATGGAAGGGTCATCCTAGAATAATAGAGCTGGACATTTAGCCTGCCTTAATAAAGGCTTTGCTTCTGAATCATCCCCACCTGTAAACACATGCCAATATACAGGAGCAGGGACAGAACACGTCATGGAACAGGCTGCTAGTGTGTCATTTGTGCTGTGAATCACATAGAGAAATCCCAGTATAACAGGGGGTTATACCTCCATAATGGTGGAAGTATAGAAGCATCAGCTTTCATATGTGCAAAAGAATGTCTGGGACACAAATTACAGAGACCAGAAACACACGCTGGGTGCTGCAGTGGGCTACAGCTAGCATTCCTACTATTGTCATTGGTTCCTGGTGAGTCCCTTTCAACAGAACATATCCCTTTGGTAAGCTAAGGTCAGTGGTCCCATCTGTATTTTCTCAAATTTTCCATACAACTCCATGGTATCAGTATGGCAGTATGTCATCAGTATGACACTTGTCTCTGTGCAAGTGCTGCTCAGCAATAACAACAGTTTTCAGCACAAACACAAGACACAGCCCCATACCAGCCACTCTGAAGAAGTTAGCTCTACCCCAGCCCAGACCAGTACCCCTAGACACAGGGAATACTTGAGGAAGTAAGATATTAAAGTTTTCAAAGAAACACATCATCAGGAATTAAACTGATGAAACTGTTACTATTCAGAGTCTTCAAGAGGTACATATCTGTTGCATTTTCTGTCAGATATTTGTTAAAAATTAAAGCAAATCACTGCAAGCTAATTCACCACATGAATATTCCTCTTCTAACACACCCCCTAATGAGTCCTTGGTGTGAAAGATAACAATTCTTGGAGCTACTCTGTGTTTATTCCCAAGGTTACAGTAGTGATTCCAGAGACACTAAATACAGAACTTCACCTCATCATCCAACACAAGGTACAGCACTCAAGCTCCACTGGTATTTTAGGAAGATAGGTTATGAGCCATTCAGCTTGTTTTCTTCACTGGTGAATCTGACAGAGTGCTCCTTCTCCAGGCAACTCAGGAGTAGCTGAGGTGTGAGCAATGTGCTCCTGCTACTAAACCTTCAAACCTTAGGAATATTGCACCTAAATGTGTCAGCAATAACTTGATAATAAGCTGTTCCATGTAGAGCTTTTTAGAGCAGAATTTCATGCACTCTGACCAGTGAGGTTTTAGACTTTTCTCTTTTTTTTTTTTTCTTCACAGTGAAAATTAGCTCAATTTCTATAGCTAATTAAGTGTGGAAACCTTGTCAAATTCAAATTTTTCTTGCTGAGAGATCAGCTGCTCTGGAAGTTAGTTTTAAGCATATACTGCCTCTATGAAAGCATGGGCTTTAGACTGTGCTAAAGAGTTAACACTAAAGTAGTATGATGAAATACTCATGCTGTTTCAGTGCTTTCCATGCAAAAAGAAAAAAAAAATATAGGAAAATAATATACTTCCAGAAAAAGAGAGTGTTATGACCTGCCCCTGATGGCAGGGCAACTGAGGCTCTTGTTAGTAATAGAACCCTTAGGATAGATTAGAGGAAAACCACAATAGATGTCTGGTGGTTATAAATGTGTATATGGCAGGTTTATTTCAGAACAATTTAGTTGCATTGGAAAAGAGGTAGGTAGCCATTTTGGTTATTATCTTTAGAAATTGAGTCATATAAAAAAAAACAACATAAAATAAGAAAATATAAAAGGAAAGAAAGAATAGAAAATAAAAAGTGGAAAAGAAAGGATAACAGTAGAATGGCATCACCACCTGTGGATCCAGCAATGAGACTTGCTTGTTGCAATTCCAACATCCATTGGTCAAAGTGATGGACACAGTCTTGATCTGTCAGGGGTGGAAAAAGCCCATGGAATTTTCAGTGCAATGGATTAATATATGTTTAGATTCAGCTGGGAAGGCCCAGGTACCTCTGCTAAGGGGTGGGGGAGTTTTGCAATGTCTGGTGCAACACTATGGGTCATGCCTTGTCCTTCCAAAAATGAGTCTGGGGGCGTTTCAGGGATCTTTGATGGTTGATGGCACTTCCAAAGACATGACAGCTGGCTCTCACATCAGTATAGTTGAACCAATAATACTCCATCATGAGGGATGAATATCTTCAGTCCTCTATGAATGTCTTGGTACTTCCTGGGGAGGGGATAGAGGAGTTTTATACCACAGCATAAAACTTTTTTGTTTAAGGTTGTGTAAGGAGAAGTATTGGCATATAAAAAGCATTATCTTACCTAGCAGGATCTGCATCTTATGAGCCTTTTCCTTTGTCTGGCTCAAACTCCAGCTTGTAACCTCTGGTGTTGGGTGTGCACCCCTCTGCACCTGGGCTGTTACCGTGCATCGTCAGCAAAGCACCCACTGCTTTTTGAAATAGCCAATGGTCTGAGTCATTAAATTTCAGTCTCCCACAGATAGAAAACAAGACAAGCAATCCAAACCATTTGAAATTCTCAAGCCTCCTCAAAACTTTTTTCTTTCATATTAAATGGAAAGAAGAAAAGAAGAAAGTACTTGGTATTTGTTCCATACCAGATTACTTCTAAAAAAGACAGACCTGACTGAATGAATGAAAGGAAGTTCTCTGGAGAAGTTTTCCAATGTTCACTTTCCAACCCCCTTCCCACTATTTTTCTAAAGACAGGCATGGCCCCATGAATGGAAGTTACCTGGCCAGGTTGCCAAGGGTCAGTGTCACCTCAAACCCATGGCAGCTGTTGGGCAGCTTGCCCTTTTCCCTCTCACCTGTAAAATCTGATGGTGTTTAACACTCTGCTGTTGAGAAACACAGTCTCTGCCTCTTGATTCCCGCTGACAACACTAGAAAGTATTTGAAGAAAGTGGCAGTTGGTATAGTACACAATGTTTGCCTCTCTGTGGGGACTGGAAGATATCCATGTTTTCTTTTATTGTCCAAGTTAGCACAGCACTTTTGCCAGATTCAGATTTATGCTTTGCTTCAGCCCTTTCAAATCCTTGCTGAATGTCTTGATTTATTAGTTTAACCTTCCTTTCACAATTCACAATTCTCCTTGCAGTATCAGCCTATGGAAACTGTTACAATAATATGGAAAAAAAAAATGCAGGAAAAATACTACCAGACTCATTTGTAGTATGTACACATAAAATATTTTCTGGAAACTTCAAAATGAAAAGCAAATACTTTATGCCAACAGAGCAATTATAATAAGGAACTGACATGAATGCTTTGCAACAGTGCACCCTGTGCTGTCTATAAAGTGTTTTGTTCTTCATTTGAATGCAAAACTCACCCATCCCCACATAAAATGCATAATTTCATCCCAGACTGACACATGCAGTTTCCATGACTGCACGTCTGCTGTACACATTTCTATTGTGCTTGAACTGATAATTCCCAAGTGAAGTAAAATACTGCTTGCGTTCTTCATGCAGACCAGTCAAAACTCCTATTTAGAAAAGAAGTCTTTCTTCACATATAAACTTTCTTTTTCATAAACACCATGAAAAAGAATACTAAAATGATTTCTTTTGATGCTTTGGTTTAACGAGCAAATTAAAATCCCATGGTGCTTGAACTCTTTTGCAGTCTTTGGTACTGAGTGTACAATATAGCTCTGTTTTACTGACCTTTTTTTCCACTTCCCCCTTCCCAAGGTAGTTCATTTTTCATGGTAGTCTGAAAAGTATAAAAAACCTCAACAAACAGCAAGTAGTCACCAAGGACACACAAACCTCAACTTAACAAAAGTCCTATTTTCCCTTCAAACCCACATAACATAAATAAACAGAAAAAAATCACTTTGTAGCCTTGTAAGGCTATTCAGTATTCTGACCACTGTTCTTTTCTCTTATTCTTTATTACGGACTCCTATAATTTTTACCTATGCAGCAGACAGTAGGAAATGCAAATGTATCAAAAGGTCTTTAAAATGCCACTATGCCATTTTGTATCTAGTCACTCAAGCTTCATTACAAAATTATTGACTCTAAAGCAGCAAAATGCATGATGCAAAATTCTATTGTAATAATATAAAATATCTCCAGATAGCACCTGAGATGAGAATTAAGACTTTAGTTCCAAAACAGTTTGCTTTGAGTTTCAAAGTGCAAGAGTTGTCAATGTATTTTCATTGCACACTTAACTTGAGAAACAATATGAAACAATTCTTTGGGAAAAATCCTCCCTCCAGGGAACTTCTAATCATACACTGGAATCTGATATCCTTCTGCAAAACCAACAAGGCAAGTGATTGCTGGAAATAAAAGACATCATGCATCCATATGGTGCTGAGAGATTTTTCTTTTGACTGGAAACTAACTATAATCTAACTTAATTTTATGTGTTTCTATTTAATTTCTCTCTTTGTATTCTATTAAGCTCTTGGCCAGAATACCTGAACAAGTGCTAATGAAGGGGATTTACAGCATGCATTGACACATAACCTGTAATTTATGTTGATACTTCTTTTTTTTTCCTCACAGTTATTTTATCCAGGACCTACAAGACTATGAGAATGATGAACTTATCAGGCTCTCAGTTTGGATTCTAGACTATTGTTTAAGCCATCTGAATACTGAAAACAACAGAGATTAAAAAATTATCAACAGCTAAGCTCTGTTTGTATACCTTGGCTAAATCAACATCTAAATCACATTCTCAGTAAGAGATGGCCAAATAATTTCTTTATCCAAATATCAAGGTCAAAGGAAACATCCCATGATTCCTCCATCTACTCCAAACAAGCCCATAATCTCACACATTACCTAATTTCTACTCCAGAAGAAAGACTGAGAGGCACCAGTCTGACTCAGCCCAGTCAGAGGGTTTTCACAGCCCTTGCTACTTTGTAAATCTAAAATCTTCCTGGACATTCTGCTCTTCTTTGCATCAAAACTGACTTCTGTGTTGTCAACTGTTCACTTTAAGCCTTACACCTTTTCCCCCATTTGGTGGGCTCCTGGAAATTCTGCTGCAGACTGTACATCTTATCATGGTTAAATGGAAGATTTTCAATTCTTTTATTGTAGAAGTAAAAATAAGTTCTATTTTTTAACAGAAGCTACGTATAGAGAATGTCATCTATCCCTATGCATCCTACAGATTGTCACCTGTTGAACAACTATGCAGCTTATGTTTTTGTAGTTGAGCTGTAAACCTGTCCCTTTTTAGCCTGTACTGCATTATTCTAAAGAAAGACCAATCCACTCCATTGTCACCAAGAGGCAGGTGATGTTACTACATTGTCAGCTTCCATAAAGACTTCAGACAACCTCATGTGACAGCTTTTAAACTGCATTTACTTCTCTTTTCCTGCACTGAAAGAGTGTGCAGGACTCTTTCAGTGATTACTGGTAACTGTGTCCTGAGTCTCCTGCAGAGACTCTTGGAAGTTTCAGGGCAATACACCATTCTTTTTCTCTGATAATTCTGAGAAGGTCATTATAAGGAAAGCACATAAATTGCTGTGACTGATCTGAAATCCTCTAGCCTTCTGTTCACATAGAACAAGTTTGTAGGAAGTTCTACTTTGAAGAGATAACCATGGAGAAAATGGCAATTGACATAAGAGTCAACCAGACTAAAAATAATTCAGAAACAAAATTGAATGTTTTAGATATGTCACCAGACAGGGCTTCAGAAAGAACACAGCAAGTTTTAGTTATGTCCAGCATGTGCTTGTATGCATGAGGATTTGATGCAATGATCTGTTCATGTACCCCTGGTGTAGATCCTTTTATAAATGTTTTGTGGTCAGTTATTCTTACATGAGATATAATCTTGAATATTTTTAAATGCACACTGCAGTGCTAAATGACAAGAATGTAAAAGTCAAACTTGGTCTTATAATTTGTCTAGATGACAACTAATGATGTAACACTGATGAGTCAGCAAAGAAAAAAAGCAAGAAATTATCTAAATTATTTAATAAAACAAAGTATTAATTTTTAATTGCAGATTTTATTCTACCATTGCAAAAATTATTAGATTGCCTTTTAATTATTGTAAAAAAAGCCTCTGAAATATATCTGAAAGCTCTTGACCAACCTGTAGCAAACCAATCCTACAGTAAAGGCCATAGACTGATAAAAATGCTATGATTTATACTGCACTCTAATTTATATCACTCTGTATTATTATCTCAGCAGATCTAGCTGATCCTGTCACAATCAGCAAGCCTCTAGCTTTGATCCAAACAAACTTAAAAAAGAAAAAGTACTATTGTATTTCATAAAGCACAGTTTGTATCACAGGAAATCTGTTGAATAAACTTTGTCTCAGCTAGTAAAAATCAGAAAGCTTAGAATTAGAAAAAGCTTAAAGAGGTAGTTTATTATTTACACAAAAAAGCAAAAATCTTTTTCTGTTCCAAACTATTACAACAAAGGAAACTTCTATCATGTTCATAGAACATTCTGCAGACTTCATAATCCCTATGCATCAGTTATATAGTAGATGTCCAGAACTACAAAATACTCAAAAACCTTGAAATCCTCACTCTCACTGCCCAAAGATGCTGTTAAATAAATACTCTCTTTCCCCATAACTTCTATATTTAAGAGAGTATAGGTACTCTGAAGTCACTATAACATGAAAAATCCATGTCTGTAGTCAAACTGGCCTTAAACAAACCTTATTAACTGCCTGTAGTGCCAAGCTTTAGAAGATGGCAAAGAAACTTTAGAAAGATGGCAAAGAAAGCTCAGATGCTTATGTTAAGCAAGTTCAACTAAAC
This sequence comes from Pseudopodoces humilis, assembly GCF_049639895.1. Lineage (NCBI taxonomy): Eukaryota > Metazoa > Chordata > Aves > Passeriformes > Paridae > Pseudopodoces > Pseudopodoces humilis. The sequence continues at coordinate 24,088,206 of NC_142205.1, forward strand.
TTTGCAGAAATGTAGCAGCAACATGTCAGAATACAGCTCTGAAATAACTTCCAAGCATAACTCTTCCTGTGACATTCAGGTTAGCAATCAGTGGCAGTGTCATAGCACTCAAGCAAAGAAAAGCACCCTGAATCAACTCAACAGGATGCTGATTTCTGAGAAGTCAGCCAGATGCTTCTGCTGAGGGCTTTATTGCCTACAGCCCCGTGTGTGGGTCAGTGGGATTTGTCAGGAGCAGGAGCAATGAAGCACTTGTCAAAGACATTCAATCAAACAGGTGCACATGTTCTTTCACCTGAATTAATGGCAAAACTTTGCCACATGAGAACACTTCATCCTAAAGGAAAATATCTTAATAACCTTAGTAGTTCAAAATAGTAAGATGTTGTTACTACTGTGTCTTGTCTCTTTGGTTTAAATTTTGCTTTTCAAATTCAAAATAAATAGAAAAAACTGAGCATATGTAGTTTGAAAATAAATAAGAAGGTATTCTTATAAAGAAGAAATATAAAAGAAATAAGAAGTATTCTTGAGCTACTGGCATCCTAAGGATTCACTTGCCTCATTTCATTACTGAAAAATAGGGAATGCTTATGCTTCTCTTGATAGTGTAAAAAACTTATTCCCTTACTAATATAAAAATGAAAATAAGTGTTTGCTCTGGAATTCTTTCAGTGGGATCTAGTGTTTTTATTGAACTATTTGTTTAATTTCTCTTCATATTGGCAGCTATGAGATGTACCTCTCTTTCTTTCTTTACTATGAGAATCCTTAAACAGAAACAAACATTTTGTAAACTAAATTTCTGTAAGGCTTGTGAGAAAAAAATAAAAAAAAAATCCAAAAACACCACAGACAAACCCATGTCTGAAACCCCATCTCTTCCTATACAAGTGATAATTTATAATAACAAAATTAATATATTTTTATATATATGAGTCCTGCACACACATACACAAATCCTAAATCTCCTACCTGATGCTATTTTTCTCTACTTTAAATATTTTGCTTGCCTATATTAATAGGGTTTTTCTGTAGTAAAAATGTTGACATTTCCTTTGGCTGCATGCCTTTGCAAACAAATTACACATGGAAGTTTTCCGTGTCTTGTCAGTTATTACAGTGGAAATAGCTTAACCACGGAGAGAGAAAATCCTCTCTTGATGGGTTTTTAAGACCACCTGGGAGTGCTCTGATCTGAAGCATAGAGCTCCATTGCAATTTCAGTGAGAGCACTGGCCCAGGTCCCAAATATTCACTTATTGATTCAGAGGTTTCTGGGACACTCAAAGTATTTTCTCCCCCTTCCATCTTCTGAATACACATTGCTTCCAGGTTCAAAGGAATTTTTCCAGTAGCAGGAAAAATTCAGCTAATTTGCAAAACTACTATTGCTCTTTGAATACTCTTTATCTTGCTTTTAAAGTGCTCTAACAGTTGCCAAGTCTTCTTTCTTGGGGTCACATACTGGAGGCTACTAAGACATTGTGTGGATAAGTAAAAAAATATTTGAAGTGCAAAAGAGAAAACCATTCATTCCCTATAAAAGTTGTCCTAAGGAGAGGCAGAAAGGTTTTTGAATCCAGCAAGACTTAGAATAGAAGATAATGAAATACACACTGCATATTTTTTTGCTCATATAGGGCTTTAGTCATAGTTTCTTGAAATCAAAAGAAAGTTAATTTTTCTGTTGAGAGCTGTTTTAAGGTGTCCAGAATACTGAATCATCACTTTGTAAACCTAGAGAAATATAGTTTTCCTTCCTCTCCCCTTCTTCTGATGGATAAATCATCATAAAAATCTTCAGGTCATTGAAGAGAATAGTTTTCAGTGATGAAAGACAAGCTTTTACTTAGTTGAAACCCAATGACTTTGAAGCCCAACAATAACAACATTTTAATGGAAGAAGAAAGGAGCAAGAGAAAGCAGAGAAGATAAAATATTGTGGGAGTAAAATGACTGCAGTTCCTTTAAAAGTGATTGCTTTTGATCCTTGCTCAGTTCAGTAGCAATATAAAACATAGAAATAAGAATTTCTGTGACTAGTTACTGTGTAATAAAATGTTAAGATGGTGATCAGATGGGTTTCTTATGAAGAGATGAACCCAAAGGCAAAGAACTATTATACATTATCTTTCCCAAGGGTGCTGTATTCTCACCTGCTCTAATAAGAATTAATTCCCCCAAATTCTTTGGCACTTTTAAAAGACATTATTTCCAGGCATTAAAATTCCAAATGGTCTGAGCATATTGTGATAGAAAAAGTTCAGAACGTTGAAGTAAATTAGTATATTGAAGTCCTTCCTTCTACCACCAGTTCAGCTCAGGAAATGTATGGGAAAATATGGCTATATACTATTTTTTTGTTAATAGCCAAAGGTCTAAATGTTATATTTGAAAACAGACTAGCTCAGCTTAGAATTATATTGTTGAAAGGCAGTTTTGTCTCTCTCCATGCTGACTCTAGAGATCTTTCATCAGCAGTCTTCAGCTTCCTTTATGAAATACTCTCCAGTTTCAGTTCTATTCAAGCCATTAGTACGTCATAAAAATTTACATAAACCTCAATTACCTCCAGACAACATTAAATTTTATAGAGAGGTTATGGGTATGAAATTTCTAATTAAACAAGGAGAAAAAAAAAATAGAGGAAGAAATTCCATGAAGTCACTCAGCTGCAGTCCCTGAACATGTCCCCATGGGTCTAGGAGTGAGGGGCCAAACACACTTTTTGTACCCACTCTCAAGGTACTGACACCATCTAAGAGAGGTAAGCTCTTCCATGGACTTAGATTCTCAGGAGGAACTAGGAACTTGTCCCTGATTTAAAAGAGTCCTAAATCTCTGGTGCACAAACAGCATCATAGCCACCCTGCTCAAAAAGGACAATGACAAGGTCTTGGAACCCTCTGGGAAATGTGGCTCAGGATCACCAGTTCTCTGCCCTAGAAACAAGATTCTGCCAGTCAACTCACCAGCAGCTGTGAGAGACTGTGGCTGCAGTTTGGCTCAGGTTGCTTCAAGAATATAATCAGAGAAGCTTGTTCCCCATTGGTGCTGGAGACAATTTGAATGGAGCCCTTTCCTACATTCCCTGGCTAATGTGATTTGGTTCAGCACCAAATGTGAAATGTAACAGAGCACAAATGCTGATTCCTGGTTAATACTCTGAAAATATATGATAATTTAATGAAAGACTTAAAATAAGGTATCTGGAAATGTCCTGATAAAGGGACACACATGACATTTTGGAGATATTTAGGCTTACAAAACAACTCACAACACATCCCTTCACAAAAAAAAGAAAAGCTGCTGTTTTCTTATTGTTTCTATATAAACATTACACAATCACACATTCAAAAAAAATTTAGCCTTTGTAAAACATTGATAAACAGCTGCAAAGTGGGCTTCAAGTGCTTAAAGCTGTGAGTAAGCCTGGCAGTTTTGAAAGATGGGTTAGTCTGGGCTGTTCAAAATCATTACCAGTATACATGAAACAGTTTTTTTTAACTGCAGTTGTTGGGGATTGTAATGAAGAAGAATGCAGAAATATTGAAAGTGACTGCAGGGCAGAGAAAAGGTTAAATGATAAAGAAAATTAAGCTTATTTCTTAAAGTGCATACAAGTGAGGCCATATGGATCAACACTGCTGTGTTTTTAATATGTTGTTCTGTAGGAAGTCAGGAAAGATGATAAATATCTGTGAAACAGCATTTACACTTCTTCTCCTTAGTTCTTAGGTCTTCCAGGTTATTCCCTTTTTTCTCCCTTCTACCCACAATTTGTACTTTGACTCCTCTGTCTTTCAAGGTCAGTTTCCTGTCATCAAGTTACAGAGGCAGATTCTGAAAAAGATATTTAACAGGATAGTTAAAACTGCCACAGAAGTGAGAAGTCTCAAAAGGAATAAGAATGGTTCTGCTTTACATTGATCAGAGTAGTATACCCAGGACACTGTAAAGCAGAAAAGAACCCAGCTATTTCCACACTTCATTTAAATGCAGAGATATTTTTTGCACAAGGGATATACTTTAGCTGTAGCAAGATGCAATTGCTATGCAAACTCATCCAAGCATTTTTCCAGTCTTCTCAGCCATCATTTTCCCTGTCTGTCATTTACTGGTTTCCTATTAAAATGCACCCATATAACATGTGCAGCAATCTATCCTTCTCTTGCAAAACACATTGTTTTGGATTTTAAATATTGAGGATTCAGGCATGAAAGTATGGAATAAGTGACTGTATTCACAGGCTTTCCAAAGCCCTTGGATTTTTTTTTCCCCCCACAAAATTCACCTGGAATGATAGAGTTTGAAAAGCAGCTCCTCAGACTAAAAGGAATAGTGTTAAAGATTTGCTTCTTCAGCTTTCATCCCCCATCTACTTCAATCAGCAAATATTATTTAGCTGACATGCACAATTCAATGATTTGGGTTTTTTTGAATTTTCTGCTTGTGCTCTCCTGTGGTAGTAGAAAAAAAAAAGCTGGAACTGCAAATAACTATTGTATGACTTCTGTATATTTTTTGTATCCTGGTTGATGTAAACAACCATCAAAAATGAGAGTTTCACGTTCACAAGTACAGACAAAGAAAAGTGTTGAGACTTTGAAGTGGGTCAGTTCATGGTTACAAGAGAATTGTGCATTCACTTGGTTTGTTGTTTTGCAGGGGAATGAAAACAGCAGCAAGACTACAAGGATATAATGCTGTTTATAGAATCTCTCAAAAAGGACAGTGGAGAGTGGTTTTCTGGGTAATGAACAAATCTCAGTGGCCTTTTTCTTTCCACTGGTGAAACCCCTCAGCCCATGTCTGTTGCTTCATGCTGTGGGGATGTAAAATTTCTGATCAGACTGGTTCTTTTGGGCCTGAAGTCCTAATCCTCTTTTTCACCAACTTCTTGGTAAAATAACCATATCCTCAGTTCACTTAATGACAGCTAAGGGCACCTGCTCTGAGGCCCTATCTGAACAAAAGAAAACCTCAACTCTTCCTGAGTTTTGTCTCCTGTGGCCAATGACAAACATTAGAGTCTCAAAGTTTGATTTTGTTTGATTTTGTCTATGGAGAGTTTCCTGTCAATAAGCCATCACAGACATTTCATTGCCACTATAACGCTCTCACTATTACCATTCATAAATCAGCAGCAGACAGAGAAATAGGCATATTTTACTTAGATGAAAAAGAGCCTTAAAGTTTTATGTTGCTTTCTCTCAGTGCATAAAACAGCTATTTTGAAAGCCATCATGGCAGGAGCTCTTATGGACCCAAAGTAATATTTTCTTTTTTCTGCTTTGCATTGCCCTTCAAGAAAGGGCATATTAGCTGAGGAAAAAGAAATGAAAACTTCTTGAGGAAGCACGAAGTATACTCTTAGAGTGTAGTTTTGCAATGATAGTGTTGTTAATTTTAACCAGTATCTTCCACCTACAAGAGTGTTTGATGTAAAGGAAAGCATTACAGCTCTGTTATAAAATGCCAACCCAGAGATCTGCGCTTCAATTTTTTAGGACAATATATATGCATAAAACAATCCATAGGCTGCACACACTCCACATTATTCACATCACTCTTTGTCCCAGGAAAGGAAACTGGCAGCACTGTTTTAGCCTATCCTCCAAACAACAAATATATGAAATTACAGAGGCACCTCCCATAAAACATAATCTTAGAGCCATCAAAAATGTATTTACTGCAAGTTAGGGGACATCCAGACTCTATTTTACTTTTTGGCACTCCTACAACTTCCCATTCAGGCTTCTTTAGATTTGCATTTTTTATTTGACTGTTGCCATTTACAGATCTGTGATATAAGACAATGTTTGCTCTGTCTACAGAGGAGTTGCTACAGAAAGTATAAAGACATTAAATTCTTCCTATTTTTTTTTGTCATTCAGTACTGTAAAATTCGATCCTAATGAATAAAGCATATGCATGATGGAAGGTCTGTCCTTCTGTGCAGATTTTCAGTTTTTTCCCTGTACTTTTCCAGCCTGTGTGTTAAGAATGTAAATTTGTTTTCACTAGCCCATGGTATAAATGTATGTTAGTGGGTTGTGCCATTATGGGCTTAAAGAGAATTTTGTTTAATCAGAAGATGGACTTTCTGGACTCTTTTCTTGGTCATTCCATATCTTTTTTTCTATTCCCACATAATTTTTACCCCTCAAATCTCTGGATAGCAGGAACACTTTAAAGAAAGGTTATTAGAAAAATTAGTTTCCTCCTACTTCTCAATATTTTGCATGTGACATCCTGATAGTGAGGGCCTTCTAAGCTCCATTTAAATTGGAAACATATTGAAAGAATAAGTAAGTAGATAATTAAATATCTTGTAATGTCAAGAGATAAACTGGTGGTTATTAACTGGTTTCTTTTATCTTTCCTTTTCTTTACAGTACTTGTAGTTCCTTAATAAATACTTCCATTATCTTTCATAAGTCTTTTCTTTTCTTTCCTCACAGAATCACAGAATGGCCTGGGCTGGAAGGGACCTTACAGAGGATCTAGTTCCAGACCCCCCTGCCATGGGCAGGGATACCTTTCACTAGACCAGGTTGCTTAGAGCCCATCTAATCTGGCCTTCAACACTTCCAGGGATGAGGCATTTTTCCTTTTTATGTGAATGGAATTTACATGCAGCCTAACATGAACCTGCTGTGATAGTCAGGAGGTCACAGACAATTGTATAATGAAAGCTGAATGCACATTGGGAATGAAAAGCCATAATCACCTAGCAGGTGTAGGAACAAGTCCTGGTGGGGAATACAGGGGAAAAAAGGTGTAACCTCCAGACCCTGTGGTGACTAGGTACCTTCTGCTGATATAATAATCCCCTGCAGCTCAGAAACAAGACCTTTTCTCCTATCTGGTGTTCAGCAATATCACTTCTCCTGCTCTGCAGCTTCTTCTTTTGCATTATGGTGTTAAACATAGACTGCAATGAATCCATACAGATAATGCTGAACATCCCTCAATTCCAGTGGGCAGAATTCAGAACTTTGAAGAAAGTTTTAACTGGCAAGTTAATAAGGCATAGGGGCAGTAAAAGTTTTGGACTTTAAAAAATAATTAGCTTGCTGCAAACGAATAAAATTAACCAACTCAGTAAGCTCAGATTTAACCATAAAGGCCTTAGGAGTGTGATAAAATGCTTAGCATGTTTAACATTTCAAATTTTTAATAAGTGATTTATCTTGAATGTTGTAATCAATGATTTTGTAAAAAAAATTGTAAAAAAAATTGATTTTCAGTTAAGGAGTTGAAGGGACGTCATTTTGTGCTGTGTCAGTTTCTGCCTAACTCATTATTACTTACACACTGGTCTCTGAAAGAGATTTTTAATTTTTCAGTAAGTTTTACATGGTCATCTGGGATCAAATTATTCTTTCCAAGCAATTTTGGCAGAATGCAGATGGAAAAAATCAGAAGAGATTTCAGAAATAAGGCTGATAGTTCATCTTCTCCAACCCATTCCTCATATGCTATGAGGAGTGTAAAGACGAGAGAAAAAATAAAATCTCAGTGAAAGATAAAGAACAATAGGAGATTCAAATAGACTTTAAGAAATGTTAAATCATCAATCTGTCTGCAGATTGTTGTCTGATAATTTACCTTTTGCATTTTATATGACTCATAAATGCTTTTTGAGTCTCAGAATTCAGATGAAAATTTACAGCATGATTGGGCATTCCAAAAAGAGAGTATTAAAAATTGCAGAATTTCACAACTTTTTCCCTACTTATCTTTTAGCTGTTGTAGAATTTTTAATTTAGAAACCTCTTTAAACATCAAAAGTTTTGCTTGAACTCTTGTGATAAGGTGAAAAAGGTAAGTGAAAAAGAATCACTTACTAACTATTGCTATAACTAAGCTAAGAATGTATTTTAATGTTCCTTTTGTGGAAATGCATTTTTTTTTCCTGTATTTATATTCATGTCAGTTAGAACTTATGAATTTTACAGGACAGTTTTCTCAAATCTAAAAATATTTTTTTTTTTTTTGAGCACAGCCCAGGCAGTGCTGTTAGCAACAAGATTCACATTTTCAGTTCTGCTTCATGTGACTTATAGCCAGAACTTGGAGCTGAGCTCAAAGATCTCTTTCCAGACTTTCAGGAAGTTTTGTCTCTACAGACAGTTCCAGTGAGTGAAGGCACATCTTCTAGTGTTTATTGTTCAGTCAAAAGTCTATCTTTGAGTTTCTGTGTCATAACTCCCAATGTTGTGTGTTCTCAGACTAACCCACCACTCCCAACCTGCTGTTTTTTGACAACAAGAAGGAAAAATAATCTGTTGATATTCTGTTCCTTAGGAAGTGAAAAAGTCTAAAATGATGCCACTGCCTTTCTGCAGCATTTAACAGGGTAAAATAAGAAAATATCACATTTATAATCAATTAAAAGGCATGACAATGGTGGCACCAGTTTCAATAGCTATCGAATTAAGACAGATTAAGACAGAAAGGGACATGTGCCTACCCAAGAGTGATGTGCTTGAATAATCTGAACAGAAACTTACACACCTATCAGACTCTATATTTCTTCTGTAAGGTTCTCCATGTATCATGTATGTGCATACTCCTCTTAGGTTTTCTGAGAACAACTAATCAGTGTTGATTAGCTGTTATTAATTAAAGACTGCAGTTGAAAACAGCATCATAAATTGCTCAAGTACATCTATTCACATGCCACCCCACAGCTCTGCATGTAAAGAAACATTAGTAATAGCTTGTTAATAGTGTAATTTTCAAACATAATTTCAGAGAAGATCTTACTTTATGCTGAACTTTCTACACCTCAGGGGATAGAGATGTGAATAAACAGGGTTTATAGCTTACCAGAAACTCTTTCCCACAAAGTTGCAGATACTTATTAAAAACTCTGGGAGATGTAAAAGCAAAAGTGGAAGTTATGACCAAAATTATGAGTAATATTATAAAATCAATTGAAATCTTAAGTTTCTGTTTGCATTCTTTAGTTTTCATTTAAGTTTGTTTTCCAGTTTTTTTTCCTTTGGGAATGCTCTTATTGAAATAAATGTTGTCCAGGATATGTCTTTACTTTTGAAGAATAATTATGAGAATACTACCCTAGTAAACATATCAGCTTGAAGATAAAAATGAACATTGGAGATACCAGTCCTAAAATGAAAAAAAAAAAAAATAAAATATGTGTGTGTTTACTATGGCATGGTCAAAAAAAAAAGTGCCAAATGGATGTAACATGAAAGTCTCCTTGTACATAATGGAATTTCTTAGGAGAAGAGTTGAGTATCAGTTCATGGCCTTACTTTGGCTTGCTTTTTTATGAACTCCTTTATACAATATTTCACTCTGTGTCAACAGTAAAAAAAGAAAAGTCAAAGCTGCTATTAAGGACATAGCTGAAGTGAAAACTAGATTTAATTGAATAAATGAAACTCATTAATTTACTATTTCAAGTGAAATCAATGCATGTTGGGTTCCATCAAGGTTAATCAATTTATCTGTCTGAAGGGACAAAATGAAACACCAGAAGATGGTGTGGAAGTTTGTTTCTTATTGGTGAGTCAGTAGAAGCCAAGGGATTTGTAAGTAATTTAGATCTCATTTTTGTAATAAAATGACAACATTATTGACATGTGTCAAGACACCTTATCTCCACAATTTTGTAGTCTAGGAAAATTGTTGAATATAATCATCACAAATAACTGATTTATGGCTAATAATGTAAATTACAGAATTACAGCTCATTATTTGCCTGACCCTGTCTATTATAACTTTGTTTTCAGCTGATCATCCTATTAGCAATTTTAAAGATGTGCATGCTGGGTGTATCCTCCGGAGTGTTTCAATGGCATTCTTTGAGCTTGCAGCCCTGACTGAAAACTTGCATAGAAATGGTTTCTTCACTTCTGAGAAAGTTATGTTTAACAATGCTACAAATAAAGCTGATCAATTTTGATTTAAAGCATTTGAGCTTCCCATTTTGGGTACAAACTTTGATAGGGCTTGATCTGGGAGGTAGGCTGGTGCCAGTTTTTCCTTCTGTTGTCCTGCAAGAAATTGTCCAAATCCAGGCACTGGGGGCTCCTCCCATGCCAATAACTTTAACTTGCCAGGAGACATCCTCAAATACTGGAATTCAATCCCTTAAACTCAAAGCAAAACAGTGACTTTGGCTTGTGGCAAATGGCGCAGGTCAGGGACCATGACCAAGGGCACTTTGTTTGCTGCAGCCCTGATTTGGGGGCTAATACAATTTAACAGCTTGGACACAAGTGCCTCCATTCCAGTCTGGCCTCTGTACCATAATCTTCTCCTTCAATTTTAAAATCTTTTTAGTCTTTATAAATTACACTTTATAAATACTTGTACAGTTAAGCAGCCAACAAATCAGATCTCACTAGGAAAACTTAAGCTCTTAATACCTCAAGTAATGAAAAAGGTTTATGCATGTGACTGGATTCAAACAATGCCAGGGGATAAATTAGACAAATATTGCAAGCCAAGCATTTGAAAAATAAAGAGTGCACATTCAAAAATTTTAGCTACAGTGACTTGTCCAGGAACCATGGCTCCCTTAGGTTGTGTTCTGTCAACCTAACCACAATGTTATAAGTTTATTTTTCTCTGTCCTTTCAGGGCATTTCTTTTTTCCTCATACCCCGCTGAAAGTCTGCAAGAAAGCAGTCAGACATCAGTCTTTTGCACTGCACATTGACTGCTTTCCAGAGAGCAGCTTTTCATTCTCTGAGGCAGGGTGAAAAATGGCATGACACAGAGACATTTACTGAAAAATCAGAAGTTAAATTCCTGAAAGCTGTGCAACTTTTGCCTACAGGACAGCATCTTAAAATGTGACTTATATTAAAAAGTATTTTAAAATTATGCACACCTTAAATAAAAACTTCCTCTCTTGGACCACCTTTAACTCACAGCCTCAGGCTATCCCCCTAGATTAGTTCTTCATTTTATATATTCCTTGGATTTACAAGAGTTAAATGTAAAAGTTTAATGTTTGATTACAGGTGTTAGCATAAGAAATACATGCTATAATTTCTGTGTGTATGCATGTCTATGTGGCACATCTAGTCAGTGGTAAGAAAGATGTAACATGGAGTTTTTTTGGAACAGTAACTTGGACTTTTCGGAACTGTACCTAAACCTTTATGTTTTTTCCAGTGTTTTCCTCCATACACAATGAACTGAGTGATGTTTTACCCTGAGTTTGGCACTTGGAAACTAAGAGAATAAGCAAGTGGTCAAACATATTTTAGAAGGGAGAGATGTAACTGGTTAATTGTACCTTGCTGAACACATATGTGTTCATATATGAACATATATGTGCAAGAAACAGAGATTATTGTCTGTTATACATAACTTTTTAAAGAAAATGATGTTTCTTTACAGAAGTTTCAAGCAAAGTCCATTGCATTTAAGTGCAAATAGTACTCACTCCAATTTCCCATCATCTAGTTCCAAGATGTGCTTGGCTTTTTTAAACTGTCCCAGCTGTCTCTCTGCTGCAGAGAAAGGGGGTGGAAAATTTAGACTCAAAGTCAGTCAGGTGTTTAGTGCTGATTTACACTGAGTTCCTCTTTACATGAGCAAGATACTTTTAATTACTCTTTGCACATAGTTAAATTTTTCCTGGTTTGGACTTACTGCAGTGTACCAGATTGATTAGCATCTTTTATTTTTATGTACTGTGAAACAAAAAGAAATAAAACATAGGTAGAGCTCATGATCTGAGTTCCTGAGAGTCTGAAACTCAGTGTCAATCTGTAGAATCTGTTTGTATAGATTATATTGTGGTTACTTTCACTCTGAAAATGTGTTTCATATATTTCCATGTAACAGTATTCCTCCTAACAGTAACATAAAACACTGGCTGTGCTTGGCATGGTAGTAACCGAGAGCATAAATTAGTTTGCCTTTGGGTATCCTGTGTGTTTTGGGACACACAGGATACTGTGAATATTGGGATTAAATATGTTATTTTTTTCAGAACATTGCCTTACTGAAGACTTTCTCTCCTTCAAAGACTTATCTCATTTTTAAGAGTTGTTACATATGATCTTATTCAGTTCCCAAGCATAGCTGTATTTTTGTGTAGAGGCTTTGAAATTTCTCAGATGCAAGGCTCTTAATTTACTGGAAGTAAAATTAGCCAAGGGGTAATTTTGTTAACTGTTTTTAAAAATGCCTGAGATATTATGAAACTAAAGGTGTTTTCACAGATTGTGAACAAACTGCAGCTAAGTCAGACCTACAGTTAAGTGTGCATTCTCTTTTAAGAGATATTATCAAAATATTTTATATTGGAAAGGCCAAGTCAGGGTGTACTGTAAAATGGATAACGGCTAGGCATTTAATGACATTTTGCAAAAAAGTAATTAAGGAATGGTCATATAGTTGGAAAGGACCAGGGAACCATGATAAACTGACAGTAAATGACATTGTATATGCTTTGTCCAATTCAGGTTTAAACAGAACTAGTGCATAAAGCTGCAGAGATGCCTAAGCCAGACTAGCTTTGTTGCTTTCAGGTGTGTGTGTGTGACCTTTCACATGAGAAAGGGGCAAGCTGTCAATACACATGACTGTTGAGTCCCAAAAGTTCACTCCTCATTGACCATCCTGTCATTCTCTTTTTTCATTCCATGTTTGATTTGATATTGCTAGCAACAGTGGCAATATCTGAGCATCAGATCACCAACAAAGCTGTCCTTAGAAGTCTTGATGGAGCCTCTGATATCAGATGTGATCAGATCAAAAGTGTCAGAACTTTGACTACCTGCAAGAAATGCTGAGAAAACCTATGAAGGCATTGATGGCTGTTCACTTAAAGTATCCTAAGTCTGAACAGAAAGGCAATTTGTGGACTGAACTTCAAAATTATTTATGCTGTGTATTATATTGTAGCAAAACTGTGGGGATCTGTGTACATATCTCTGCTAAAGTTGAAGCAGGAAATCCTAGACTTCCACTGTGCACCCTGCAGAAGCATCACTGTGACTCACTGGCAGAAAGAGAAAGAATTACCATAAATATCATGACTGATTCCTTGTCTGGAGGCAGTGATGCTTCTGCAGGGTGCACAGTGGAAGTCTAGGATTTCCTGCTTCAACTTTAGCAGAGATATGTACACAGATCCCCAGATATGTACACAGCTGGTTGGCAAATATGCTTTTGTGCCATGCAGGTGGATGAGTGCTGTCTTTCTCTTTCAGGCCTTGATCCTCACGGGTCATAAAAATCACATCCCTGTTGTTGACACCAAGTATACAGCTAGCTGTTGACCCATGGGATCTCCCTGTATTATTAACATTACTGAATGCTTTTGTACTTTCCTTTTGCTAATAGGAAACAACAATAATTGCTCTGAAATCAAGGATGGTGTCTCAAGAGACTTATTCAGCTGCCATAAGTTTTTAAGGAAGTAATTAAGGTGGTGTTAAATTTTTTTGTTTTGTTTTGTAAGACTTGAAGAAAAAATACATCCAAGATACTTTGAAAAATGCAAAATGTAGCACAGCTTTTGTATCACTGATATCTTGAGGGAGAAGACAAGGAATCCTCAGTCATAAAGTCAGTCAAGCAGCTTTTGATTGCAGCTTGCTACATTGCTATACCATTAGTAGTGAGCATAAGATTTGTATTTTCTCCAAATTCAAGGGTATTATGGGGCAAGTTGTTCTCTTGATGTGAGGGCTTTGATGGCTTTTCAATGAAATAGTTGTCCAGACTGAGGATATTTTCATTGTTGTCAGGTATTCTGAAAGCTTTAAAGTCTTTATACTGTGGAGTGGTGAGATGGAGTGACATCATCCTTTCACTTCTTAGTTTGTGTCATGAATTCCTGCTTTTGTTTTTTTGAATTCTTCATGATCTTTAAAACAGTAAACAACTGTTTCTTTTAATTCTTCCAGTTTCTAAAAACAATTTATTGAGCTGGATAAGGACCACTGTTGAGATCTCCAGTTCCATCACACTTGTAATACCTAGGTAGGGTCTGTTGAGATTGTGAACTTTTGATCCAAAATGTCCATAAAGTCCCCAATATTTTTACAGGCATAGTACAACTACATCCTGAATGGCAGCTTCACCAAAAGATCAAGAATTGGAGGACAATAAACATAACTTGTCCAGAGGGTTTTTCCCCAGCAAAATGAAATACATATGTCAACAGTATGGAGTAAGCTTATGCTATTCTGCCTGATGCTAATAATAACAGACATTAATTTCTTCTCTAAAAACAAACTGAATCTTGCAAGAAACTTGGTTATTTGTAGTATGTGAAACATTTTATTTGAATTAAAAATAAAATATATTTTCTTATTTTACCTGAGAGAAGCAGGGTGTGGAGACTTAAATTATAATTCTTTTAAAATTATATCAGTTTGCTCAGAAACAGGTGAAAATAAGTCATGGTTTCCTGTTTCAGCCTTTTCTTTTGACATGGGCAGAAAAAATGGGAAATGAAGTGGAAATAACTCTGCTATCACAGAATAACTAATTTCTGTCTGAGATCTGAGATGGCCATCTGGTTTTGGATAACAGGAGACAAAGACAGAAAATTTATGAAGGCAGTAAGAATGAGAATATACTAAAAAAAAGGAAAACATGAGTACAATACATGCAGGCAACATGGAAAATAGCAAGAACTCTATCTGAAATTACTAAAATTTGTGGAAGATGCTTAAGATTCAAAAAATACTCTGTCTTGTTATGAGAGAAAATGTTTTTTCCACTTAGATCTGGATTTTCCTTGAAAGTTACTGAAAAATTAACTTTTCTACAAGACAAAATATTTTCTTTATTTTTCTTTACTATGTTACTAAAAACCAGTTTGAGATAAACCTAAAAATTGTTTGAGATAAAGTGTTAATGATTTTATAATTAAAAAGGCAGGATATGTGTATATGAGTCATTTAGAGCAGCAATTTCAAATTTTATATTTCTTTTGTATAGCTATAAAAACAAGTCAATGTGTTTCAGATTAGATGTTTTGCTAGCAATGGGAGAATAGTTATTCTTCAAAATAAATGTTTCTTTCTGCTTTCCCAAATTGGCCTATAAGCTAAAATGTACATGATAGGTGTAGAATTGCTTTCTCCAAAATCCAAAGATTATTCCATATTTATCAAAAGGATTGTGAAAGGAAAGTGGTTGTTGATAGAAAAATAGCACAGAATGCAATAAAAGATTTTAGTGAAACCATATCCAGCATTTCAGATACCAACTTTAATTGCTGGAGGCTGAGAAAACAGAACAGAAACAGAAAAAAGACAAAATAGAGATGAATAAAACAAAATATTCTTTTCTCATCTAATTTTTTTCATTTAAGAACATGTGACAGCCACAATTTCTCTTGCCTAAAATAATTGGCAAGGGGTAACAGCCATGCTAACAGACGGAACTTTGGTGTTATGTGCATTATTGTTTATGCCTGAGAATTGGGAAGACTGGATGAAGGATTACCAGAATGTGAAGATATTACCTGACTTGCAGCAGAAAAGGGGTTATTCTTACCTACAGCTCCCTTTCTTTTCTATGTTTGCCCAGGAAATAGATGGAATTTGAGGTTTGGGAGAGAACAAGGCAAGGCTTCATGCTAAATATCACAGAGAAGGACTAAAAGCAGTAGCTCAGAGAATTTCCGAGTTTTTTAACTTCACTCCTATTTTGATTTCCAGGTATTGACATTATGCCTTGGTAAACATACAGGTGGCTGAATGTAATTTTTATTTTTTTGGTGAAAAAAATGTTTAGCTGACCTATGTTGATATTAACATCTTTTTTTCTAATCTTACATACATTTTTATAGCCCACAATGTTCTGTGTATATAGGCAGTGTAAATTTTGTTCTTGTCTATACATACATATCCTTTCCACTACAACCATATTTGCAATTTATCATTTTTGGAGGTAAGGACCACTTGTATCTCTGCTGAAGAGAACACACTTCAGAGAGCGCTGCTGCCATTCTCTACTCTGTGTCTCTTTTCTCCTCATGACCTGGGTGTTATTAATAACTTTTGTCATACAAGAGGATATTCTATGTCTCTTTCACTTTATGACTCTCACTTATGGTGGATTTATCCATTCCTGCCTCCATGCATCATAAAACTAACTTGAAATTCAGCATAGTTTTACTTTTAGTTTCTGCCTAGCATAGCCACAATCTGAAGATGCACAGTACCTGACTACATAGGACCAACAAAACTGAATCAAAATGTGGGTGTGGCCATATGAACCAGAAACTCTGTGTCTTGGAAAGAAAATGTTCTCATTAATTTTTCATCATATATATATGATTAATATATACATATAAAAATCATCTCCTGTTGTATCATGGGAAACAGATCAGTAAATGACTTTTCCAGTTGAGAAATGAGGCTCCATTTGTGATTCATCTAAGAATATGTATGCTTACTGTGTTAGTCTCAATATTTGAATGCTTATGTACACACATATCTGGGCAAGGGTTGAACTGTGACATAAATCCTAGATTTTCAATCTGTTCTGGACATTCTTGTATTTATTGGCACAATATACTGAGCTTTCAAGTGATCTCCTTCAAGTATTTTCAATAAATGGGAAATGGAACTGGAGGGTGATACCTAGGCAGGAACAAATATACAGAGAATAGCATCTGTCACCTGCTGGAAGAGAAGGTGGAGCACAATAGTTCAAGTGATAGTGATTCCAAAGCTTTCTGAACTGCCATGCTTGGAACATGGACTTCTTGTTGTTGTGAGAGGAGGCTATAAGAGCTCACTGAGGTGTCTGAGTAGAAAGCAGGAGAAAGCTTGAAGAACTTGTGCACTTTAGCTGACTGGCAGAAGCTTGGTCTTTGCTTCAGATTTACCAACCTCATCCTGGTCAGGTTTTCTTTCTCATTTTGCTAAAGACACTGCAACCTTTGGGATCTTCTGACTATATATATGTTGATACTGAAGTGAAGTGAAAAAAAAGGAGTTTTGGAGATTGGTAGGGGCAGTAAGTCAAAATGTCTGAATACTTCAATTCTCAGTGTTGTTTTGTACTAGAAACTTAAAGGGAAAAAGCCCCAGATGTGTGTACTGAGTGAATCAAAGGGTTTGACTTTCGACTTGGCTTGGCCCATTCAAGATTTATTCAGATTGTATGAAGTCAGATTTAGGATTATAGCAAAATGCCATGTTAGAGTGTGAACCCTTTTTCTTGGAGATGCTCTGGATTCTGCCATGTGCCTACATTTGTAAATGAAATTTTGGTTAAAGAGAACAAATTCAAGATGGCTGTGGACTTGAGCACAGTATCAGATCCTACTTGGATAACTCAAAATGTAGTAGGAACATCAATTGAATGGCTTTAATTCCACAAGAAGATAGTCCTCTGTGGGCTGTCTGTTTTCAAGGACAGTCTAGTTTACTTTAGAAGCATTAAAGGAGGTAAATAAATTATCTGCTGTAGGTTTCCTTTACTGATTTCTTCCTGACAAATTAATCCAAATAGAGCCAGTTCATTCAAGGTGAGAATTAGTCCATGAACCAAGTGAAGTTGATGAAGTTAATATGATTGACTACAGACAGGTACCCCCCAAAAAATGGATGCTGCTTTTCACAATGACTGTGGACAGTCAAGGGGTGCAAACATGTTTCACATTTTTAATATTTCTCTGGCTGTCGATAATATAAAGAAGATATTTGTTATTGAGGCATGCAGTTTCAAGCTCCTAAATAAAAATGTTAAGGGTCTTGACAACACACTTTTGCTTCTAAGATAGTTAATTTGTGATATAAGCCCATATTTTGTTCAAAAGCCTAAAGGAAACTAAAAGTGACCAATTGCTTTCCAGTAATAGCTTTTCACTATAAAATGCAGACAAGTATAACTCCCTATTAAAATTTAATGCTACGCTTTAGATAGATTTTTTTCCCCCTTATGTTCTAATTGTACTCATTTGAAAGTACCTTATAGTGGTATAATAGAATTAATGTAAATGTAAGGTCTAATGCCCTCTCTCAACACCATTAGACAGCTATATGTGCTTTTCTAGGCAGATATGAGATCAGCAGTGCCCCTTCAGGGATGCACGATGGAGCCTGTCCAGATGTGCTGTACCAGCCCTTTGGCAGACTGTGCCACCTTGGGCAGAATTAGGGGAAAGGCAGCCTCCCCCTAATGACTTATTTCTCTTTCCATTCACTCCTATTAAATCTACCCCTTTCATTGTCATAGGTATTTAGTAACTCACAGCAAGTGCATTAACAGTACATTTTGAGTTATTGGTGAAGGTTATCCCTGCTTTACAGAGGAAGACTAGAGCTTAAATGATTCCATAAAGGTCACAGTATGTATGATCAGGAAAAATGGTGGTTTTGTTTCTGTTTCAGCTTTCTCCCTTGTGTTAAGGGAAAAGTTCATGTGAACCTTTTCCTTTCACAGTGCTATGATTGGGGAATATGTGTGCTACTCAGCAGAGTTGACCTGAAATCTTGATAAAGATCTTGTTGCAGAAAACACCTGTAAGGGTAAAAACAGACTTGAAAGAGCACTTCAGTAGACAGATCAGAAGTCAGCTGAACACCTGCAACTCTCCCTTATAATCAACACTTCAAAACATTTAGTTAGAGGAGATTATGCCTGTAGTTTCTCTTTTTGTCTCTGTTCTCTCTCCTTTTCCTCAGTGCTGTGTCTAGTTACAAACTGGCAGACAATGATGAAATTTTCACTTTACAAATTTCTGATTTTTCGAAGCAAGGTTGATTTTTTCATTGCATATTTCCAGGGAACATAATTTAGAAACTGTGAATATTTAATTCTGCCAAATTAATTTATAACTAAATCAACCAGGATTAGTAATTGACTTAGAATAAGTTTAATCATAGAATGCCAAAATACAAGGTTTAAGGTCTTTGGTATGGTAAAATAAAATTTGACTGTAGCCTAAACAACTAAATTTATATTTTTTGAAGTTGGTTTCTCATGCCTGAAAACAATTTGCAACAGTTTCTAGCCATTGTAAGATAGCTACTTTTAAAGATATTTCTATTTTTATTAGAAAGCTAGCAGAAAAGGAGAGAAAAACTAGTTAAAACTTCTTTTTTTATTTCCATAAAAGCCACTCATCATTTATAGAATCCCTGACATGTCTAGAAGAAAATGAATTAATTAAATATGATGATATTTACTTAATGAAGACTATTTATTTAATTTATTTCAGTCCTGTTACCTTAGAAAATTGGCAACAAGACAGTTAATAAATGCTTTTATTGATCAATATCCCTCTAATAGACACCAAGAGACAGGAGCTTTATTTACACATATAAAATTATAGGATTTGGATTTAACAACTTAACAAATAAAATTAAGTATCTGGTCTGGGCTAACCTGAAATGTAATCGTGTTTTATAGAAGTCAACATGAATTTTTTATTCCACAAGGAAGAAGTATTTCCTTACAATGTTTGAAAAATTTCCTGCTTTTACCTTTAAAACTTCAGTCTTGAAAAATAAAATAAATGCTTGATCATGAAATGAAAGGACCAGTGAAGAAATGAAAAGTCAAAATACCCTGAAAACCAATAAAATTTGTGCTTTCAATATTTCCTTTCTTATTTTTATATTTTTGTTAAGTACTCTTTATTATTCTGGATTTTTTCTTTATTCAGTAGAACCTGATTTTCCAAGCAATATTAGAAAATCTATTTTAGGTCACATTTGCCAGCTGCCAAAAGTGATATTCTACACTTAAATCTGCTCTCCCCCCTCCTTTGCTTTTCAGTCATGTGCTGTTGCAGTACTACTTTTTTTTTTTTCATACATTTAAAAACCAGTGAGGCCAAAATGGACAAAGAGAAACTAAAAGGAATTGAGTGCTGTCAGGGGGAAACATGCCATGGGATTTTTGCCGTGCATCCCATGGAATGGGAAAGATAACTGTGTTTCAAGCTAAGCTATCTCTGAGGGAAAAATAATTTTAAAAAGTCTGAGGGAACCAAATTTCTTTCTGGAGAAGGCAATTTGATTAAACAAGCATCTGGGACTACAAAACAGTAAATCTAGACATTTCAGATCTCAGTAGTGCAGCTGCATTTTTTTCATATGTAATACCAGAACAGTCACAGTTGAAAGAGCCACTGCAGCTTGAAGAAGGGTTCCAAGGAATGCTCTCAGCAGTGTTCTGGCCTGCAAAAAGCAAATATAGTCCTCCTCAGTTACATATGTAGTGTATGTAACCTGTTCTGTTTGCTCAGAGCAGCTTCTCCACAGTGCTCTGTGGCTGGTTGGTGACAGCCCTCTTTGCAATTTATCTTAAATGGATTATATTTGAATTGATTTCAGTTAGTCTAGCTTTCATGCTTCTGGATCAAATTATTTTCTGAGAATTCAAAGCCATTTCCATCAAAATTAATTTCAACAGAATGATATTCAGGATTCTGGACACACCCAAGCATACACTCATACCTATGCAGCCACCTTGCTGTGTTAATGATACATTAGACTCTAAAGCTGAATATTCTTCTCCTAATGCACTTTTCTATGCCAGTTTAGTAGCAAAAGATTTCTGTCTAAATAAGTAAAATAAGTCACATAATACATTGCTGCTTTGAAATATCAATAAAAGAGATGGAGTACTTAACAACACAGTAGGTTTTCTTTAATCATTTTCTTGTTCTGCAGAGAAAAGATGGAAAATGCATCTTCTGGCCAGGTTATTGCCTCTGTTCTACCAGTATTATGTTGTTTAAAAATGGAGTTATGTTCTATATTCCATGAGGGATGCAAGCATTGCTGCAGGTGCTAACGTGGTACCAGATAAAAAGGGTGGGTAACTGGGAGGAGAGTACCATAAGGAGAAGAAAGTTTTAAAAGTTTGGAGTTTACAACACTTTCAAGTTCCTACAGTTTTCCTTCTGTAGGCACTGTCAGAAACCAAACTGAGGATTAAAGAAATGGAACTTTAAAAAAACCCCCAAAAACTAACAAACAAAAAAATCCAACAAAATAACCGTGCATGTATGCATGTATGTATGTATGTATGTATGCATGCATGTATGTATGTATTCCTAAGAAACTATTATATGATTATTGCAATAAGTAAAAACATTGTCGTATTAATACCTTTTTTGGCTATGTGGCCAGTCATTGCATATTTTGAATTTTAGTGTAAAACCCTAAAAAGTTAACATCAAATTATGGCTGCTCTTGGGCTTTTTTTTCTTTTAGCCGTTAATTTTTCTTCTGTGAATGTCTGCCTACATAAATTCTGCACACAACCAGTGGTGAAGGAGGTCTCTTCCTTCACAGAGGCATCTGCTGATGAGAGGAGCTCTGTGCCATTCAGCCTGGGCAGGCCAGCTGAACAGCTGTCTTCTTCCCAAGAATTGTGTTGTCAGCTCTGTGGGTTTGTTTTCTGCAGAGGAGCTGTGGCTGAGTGATGTCTCCATGCCAAAACATGTCTGGAAGGCATATTGTACACTTGTATATAGGGGTCTGCACCAGAGGCATCTCAAGAAATCTTCATCAAGTGGGTTTGACAACTTCTATGGCAAATGAACTTTTTGCTGCTTGGTAGGTAGGAGAAAATGATGTTTAATTGAGGGAATCTAGCTGAATGTTTTGCAAAGCTAAGCTTATCTTTTTCCAGTTAGTTTCATTAGTATGTAGGTTAAAAGCTTGAGTATTGACTGACTATATAATAACCCATCAAGATCATTGCTTGAATTGGCACATGGGAAGAGATGCTGCCTTGGGTTCCTTAGTCCCCTTTCAGTTACTGGGTTTTTTTGATGTCACCCAACAGTACTTAGCTGCATCTTTTTCTGTTAGGTAAAATGCCATTCAAGTCACACACTCTCATGGGAGATTAGCAGAAATCAAAGCTATAAAACCCACAGAATACACTTAATCTCTGATTTGTTTGAGACACCCTAGGATCTCAGGAAAAGGTACTGACCATAATACCTACAAGTGAGAGGCCTCTGGCCTTTCATTGAGCAATGGCATTAGTGTAGGTATGTGTAGTGCCATTCTGCTACGTCCACTAACGCTTGTTAGGAAATTCAATCGCTTGTGATGCACCCCTCTCTATACTCTTGCTTCACTTTTTAGCTATTGTAAAGACTTTAAAGCTTGGCTGGTTTCATCCGTTCATCATAAACCACAACATTTTCTCATTGGTGCTGTACAATGTACAGAGAACTTCCCCACTGTGGGTTATTGTTAATGAGACACGTTCCATGTCTCCGTGATGTGTCCCTCAGTGACAGCCAACACATCCAGTCCCACACCTAGGTGTGCCTTATCTCCTCTGCAGTCATATATCCAGAGTACTGAACAATTACATTCTCTCTAGACAAAGGTGACTTTACATATAACAAAGCTGAAGGTTGCACTCTAACTTTATTGAGTTTTTTATTAAGATGTGACACGTAATGAAATGTTAGGGATTTGGCTTTACTAGGCCTTTGTTCTTTTGGTCAATTTTCCTTTTTTTATTTTACACAATGAATATTAATCTTCTAACTTAATTGGCTTTATTGATTTTTACATTGCTTATTTAAAACATTTGTATGAGTAAATAACAAGTATTTTAAATCCTTTACTTCTGAATAGGAGTTGTAACAAAGAAGCACAGAATAAAAAACGGTGCTTAATAAAAGGAAAATAACTCAAGCTCAACAAACTTATGTTTGTGGAAAATTAAAATGTGAGCAATGGTTCTGTATTTCAGCAAGGTGGGATATGATCAGCACTCAGCACTTGTTTAAAGGCAGTCAAAATGGAATTCTCATTCTTCTCTAGTCTGACACTTGCTTAAATGTGCTCACTTAATTCCCATCACCGTGAATGCAGACATTAGTGCTTATTTTTTTTACTGGCTGATGTCTACACAACTCTGTCTCCCTTATCACACAGTTCTGAGATCCATAGGAATACACCTCTGGTTCCTTCTTCCCTGTGAACTCAGGAGTCATCCCAGTGTTAGCTCAGCAGTATCATATCCCAGACCAAATGTCTACTACTAGTAAGAAGGAAACATTCCCGAATTACCCCTCCATAGGTTAAACTTTTTTTTTGGAACTGAGGGAACAACAAGGCTTTGTACAATTCTTTTTTAATAGATGATTTAATATAATTTTAATTCATGGTAGACTATTTAAATGATTTTAATATCTTTTTCTTTTCCCTCTAAGCCATTATTAAAAACTTTAAAATGTTCTTCTGTTAGTAAAATTACACACTACATTAATCTACCCTAAGAATGCTGAATTTCATTATATTGCAATTATATACTATGGGTAATTAAATATTTTTAATTTCTTACAGCGCATTCACGGCAGGTGGTTCAGGAAAACAAGAAATAATACAGAGACTTCAGATAACTTCTTTCATTAGCAGGCACAACCTTCTTGAAAAGGTGCCTTTCTGGCTTCCCTGCTGGAATGTTAGCAGAAGCTTATCTTCATTGACAGAAGCAAGCAGGCAGCAGACGACACAGGGCAGACAAAATTGCTGTTCCTCACAAAAAGAGCTGTAAGCTGAGCCCTAAGTCAGCTACCCAGAGCTCTGCCAAATGTAGACAGTGGGGATCTGGCCAATACCAGCCTTTAGAAACACAAGGAATGAGAACAGAAAGATACAGGCACAAATTCATAATGACAGAGTCTTCACTTCCCTTAATCATGTTTCCATACAAGCTGGCAGTTCTCATGTTAAGTGAGAGCCCTCAAAACCCACAAAGGTGGGTTTAAGAATAAAAACTATTTACATCAAAGTAGCAGATAAACTTCCAAATATAAAGATCATATTATTATTCTTTTTAAGCACAAAGAAATGGCAATAAAATGACAGAATATTTCTTGTGGTGTATTCTCTCACATTTCCTTTAGTAAATACTTTGATGTGAAGTATTAAAGAGCACCTAAGAAATGTTTTCCATAATTTCATTTTTATTCTGAAATTAATAGTAGGATTGTTTACACAAAATGTTTTTCCAACAAAGTTCATGCCAACAAGCAGATATTCAAAAATATTGTAACATTTCCTGATAACAATGCCTGTGTGTACTTCTTTGTGCTGCTTATTGCTGTATGCTACTTCCCTCACTTTAATACAGTTTACTTATCTCATTCCCAGCAACCATCCCTCTAGCTCTGTCCTTGCAGGCCACATCTGCTCTGCTCCTACTAATCTATCAACAGGGAATTTGAAACACACCTGCTAAATTCTGGGGAAGTTCTGGCCTTGTGTCCAGCAGCAGAAGTGTTTAGAAAAGTTTATGTAAAATTTTAGAATAGTCTTTCAGTTAAGGAAAAAGTCACAAACAAAATAATTCTCAAATCAGATCCATGTCAACTTTATTAGGGTGTTTTTGTTCATTTTTTATAACCATGGGACACCTCTTTTTGGTATGATTTCTCATTTCATATTGGAAGTCACTTTCCTGAAATAAAATCATTAAGATTGAAATTAAACCATATGAGTTTTGTTTTTTTTTTTTTAAACAATGAAAAAATTATTTTATTTCCATTATTTCAGTAATGTTTTATCCAGATTTTTTGAACTTAAACATAGCAGGTATGTAGAATATACAACTGTAATGCAAAGATCATAAATAATTTAAATAATTTCATCAAACCCCATTTGAAAACCAGTTAGGTTTTCTGAACATATTATTTCATTTACAAGGTGGTATGGAACCACTTGCAAAAATTATTTGAAAATTTTCTGTTTCCAAACTGAAAAGTTGATAACCACGTATATCTATCCTGAACAAAAGTCTAAAAAAGTACCATTGTCTTTTACTAGGAATCTAAGTTCCAATTGTGTTTTTTAAACATCTTACCCTGAATACAAATCCATTCTCTTCAAATATAATGAAAGTTTTTCCAGTGATTTTTCTGGAGGATGCACCTAGATATAAGATTCTCATTAACAGTAGAAAACAGATTTAATTTCTTTTCTCTCAAACAGAATTCAATCCACAGGAAGTATAAAAATTATTCCTTTCTGTCAGCTAGCCATGACAGCAGGATTCCATTCCTGATCAGAGTGATTGAACCGGCTCATCTCCAGAGACCCTTTCCAACCTCAGCACTTCTGTGATTTTTGTATATAAATGGCTTCACAAAATTGCTGCTAAGTAGTCTCCTGTCCAAATCTAAAATCAAGTGAGTAACTAACCAAAAATTAATTCAGAGGAAACATGTTTTTTTGAGTCAGACTGTGATCTATAATTTCAAAAGTAACGCTGACCAAGTCCGGTCTGAAAGCTGAAACAGTTTTCTCTCCAGAGCAGTTTTATTGGTTTTCTTTTCCTTTCCCTTTTCTCTTTATTTTTATTGAGCAAATGATCTGCATTTTCATTGACTCATTCTAAGTTCTCATTAATTCTGCCCAAAGAAGTTTTAGAATATCTGTCCTGGGAAATATTCAGAACTTGACAAGATATGACCCTGAAGAGTGTGGTAAAACTTTGAAGCTGAAACTAACTTTGGGAGTACTTTGGCAAAGGAGTTGGACCCACAGGGATTCCTTCCAACTTGATTTTCTCTGGGTTTGTTTTTTGGGGTTTTTTTTCCCCAATTTTTTACTGAAAACTAGTATGGCATTAGAAATAATGTGACATTTTTTGGTACATCCCTTTCTCAACCGCAGTCACTGACAAAAACGACTCAGATATTTGTCTCCTCAGCAAAACCAATCCTCTCACAATGCTAACAACTTAAAAAAAGACACCTAGATGTCTAAATTTCAGTATCATGCTATTCCTTACTGTTCTACTGTTTATAATCAATGTAACTACTGATTCTAACTGATTATTATGGTGTGGCTCAAAATAGATAACTTTTAATATCCCTTTCAAACCAAACAATTTTATGGATCTGTGATTCTATGATTCTATTCAGAGGTGTAGGTATGGACGATCATTGAGCAATTTCCACTTGTTAGGTATGTCCATTTTATTTAAAGTAATTTTTAATTCATATGAATGGAAAATATTCTATTTTGTGGTAAGGACAATCAAGGCCACCTATGAAATTATTGATCAAAGTTCTCTCCAAAAGCTGTTTCAAAGAGAAAATGATAGAATAATTAGAAACAGATGATATCTTTCTTTTTCTTTACAGTAACATATATGCCACGTTGGCTCAAAACAGTGTGAAATAGCCTTGGGATTTCTCAACTTCAGTTTAATTGCATAAATCTTAGATTAGCTAGGAGTTCTTGGAGTATGTCTGCTTTCTGCTCTGTTCTTGTCTTTCTCTTATGTCTGAATAGTAATAAGGAAGACAGCACAATCCTCAGCTCGTGAAATCAGCTGAGAATTCTCCTTCTGCATAGGAAATTGTAGTTGAACAAAAAAAATTGCCTGGAAAGGCAGAAAAAAACCTTAAAACTCTTTGATGGCTCCTTATTTATGAGGATGTTGTTTTAAGTCATTCAATAAAGTAGAGTTTAATAATTAAATACATACATTTTTGCCATTCAGTCATAGAGGTGTGAAAAAATACCCAGGCAGCTAGTTTATATCCAGAAATAAGGCTATTGCAACAAAATATGCAATATGCACACAGAGTCACTTTTCTGTGTGGTTCTTCACCACAAAATTATGAGGAAGGTTTCTGACTAAAACATTAATTAAAATGTTTTTTTAACCACTCTAAAAGACAAACTTGAATAAATTAGAGGATACACTGACTTGAAAAATACAGTAGAAATTCATTTGTGAGCTTGTGTGTGCCTGGGAGATGAAGGGGTCAAACCAATTTGAAATGTGTAGAGCATGAAGTCTAAATTATGTAAGCTTTACAATGCATAAAAGCTATGTAGTCTTACTGCACACACCTGCTGAAAGCGGCTGGGAAAGAGATAAAAATGTTGCTTCACTTTTTTTTTGCAGACTTTTCGGTGTTTTTAAAATTCCCCAAGTCCTTTGAGCTATTTTAGAGTTAACAAATGTAGTCTAAAGAAATAGATGAGGAACTCTAATGCCCTGGAGAAGCAAAAAGGGCCTTTTTCATATAAATCGCAGCTTATGATGTTAGCAGTTCCTGTAGTTTTTTAAGTTTTAATAGTTTTCTTATTTTTCTACCAGGAAAATAGTTCCATTGAGAGGAGGATGGCCAGATTTCTAGCAAATGTTATTTCCTTTTCACTTCTATTTCAGAAACTCAGAATTTACCAATTTTATTTAATGAAATTGCCTTTCATGTGTGGTGTGCTGGCAGGTTTTCTGTCCACATGCCCCACACCATGCTATGGTGGCTCATGTGTTTTGATCCACAAACACCCATATTGCAGGACTGCCTGGAGAAACAGATCTAGGAGGTCAGGATAAGGAAAGAATATAGCATATTCTTTTCTTTCTAAGTCAGGATTCAGGCCCAAAATAAATCTGACTGCTTTACCTGTTTACAATTAAAGCACAAGTCCCATTTCTAAATTCTTCTCTAAGGACCAAATCAAAAATAAATGTTTTAAAAGGCTCATAACCAGGAGAAAGTAGGACTGTGCCTCTCCTTCTTCCCAAGGTCTTGTGAAGTGGGGGAAGAAACCATGGGCTGGCTTGTCTTTGCTGCAGCTACATTTTCCAGTCCTGCAGCCTAGCTCAAGGTGACACTTCTTTTGGCTTCAATTTGCCTTGATTATGTGATATGTGAAAGCTTTACAATGATGTCCCCATTGTGGATGGGTGCCATCCTGTGTCCAGGCTGTGTCCAGACTACCACTCCTGCAGCCCTGGTTGTGTGCTATACGGGGGCCACACTCACCTACCTGGTCACTCTCAGAACACTCTCAGAAATGGCAACTCTAAATGGAGTATGGAGTAAACTCAAAAGGACTTCAGCCCAAATTATTATGCCACAAGAGCTTGCCAACATAACAGCAGGTTTTTCTTGTTCTTTTACTGGCTTTTCATCAGGAAGGACTCTGCAGCTTCTGAAAAACCTCATCTACTGGTGGCACCAGGGGGGGTCCTTCAATAGGCAAGAAGCCTGCTCCTGGAGATACATTCCCAGGTGTTGATTGCTTGGACATGGAATCATACTGGAGAAGCAGCAGATGTCATTGCCTAATGATAAATTGTCCACTGACAAGAGACCTTCAGACACTGTGAAGTAAACTTCTGTAAGGAGTGATTTCAGTGTGAAATAGGTGAGATATCAAGAACTGAGCATTTCTTCTTTGATGTAGAAGAAATTTGTGTCTTGCCTCTGAAGATAGAAATTTGTAAGTCTGCCTTTGGTAGATAAATAAAAACTCTCTAAGGATTTTCTAACAGATGAGATAAAGGAATATTTCCATAATATTTGACCTCTGTAAAATGTGACTCCTGCAAATAACTCACAGATTCTTTCTCCTCTCTGTTAAAATACCATCTTATCTTTTTCGGTTATATTTAAACATAGTATATACGTTTATGGTTTGTAGACAGAACTGTATTTGCATTTGAAGGTGTGTCAGGCATTATGTGTTTTTAAACCACTACTTCAATGAAAAAACTTCCCTGAAGCTGAAAGAGGAAGCAACTAGCAGAAATTATCGTTTGCAATGGAGGAACCAAAACTTAGAGGAAGTAAGGAATTCCTGTGGCCCTTTCACAAATTTCAGGCTTAGGAATTCTGCAGTCTGGTGGATGACATGGTTTCAAATATGAAAAACATTGGCCATATACTTATTACAAATGTAATAAAGTTGATTATTAAATGATGCATTATTATTTCTTGTTAATATATTTAAGGTATTAATTAGGTAATGATTTAATTTAGGTAATATTTATTGTTCAAGTATATCTTTTTAAACTATGACCTTACATATCTTCTCTGCAACATTGTTAAGATAAGAATTTGAAAGAGGTTTCCTGGTGAAACCAAAGATCCCTTTAGGTAAGTCTGGAAGTGACTTTGCATCCCGTCTGGCAGCGACCATTTGTGGATGCTTTGCAGAAATGAGAACACGAACAGGACAATAGATACATTGGCAGTTTACCTCATGTGTCATTCCAGCTTTCAGCAATCTACAGTTTAGGGACTTCTAAAGCCACCACTATAAAGACTTAATAATCTCTAGTGAATGTTTCTTTCATTAATCTGTTTTAAAAATTAATTTCTGAGCCTACTTATAATCTGGCCTCTGCAACACAGTGTGGTAATGAATTACTTAATTTAATTATAATTTGTATGGTAATTTCACTGTGTACCCTCAGTTTTTTCATCATGAGAAACTATAAGAAGTCTCAGAAAATTGTTCTGTTAACCAGTTTTTAATATATTCTGCTTTCCAAGCTGAAGTGTATTAACTTATTTTTTCATGATACATAAACTGCTGTATATCTCTGGTCACCCCTGTAGCCTTTATCTACCCATTTTTTAGTTATGGGCTATTTTGCAGATGAGATAAGAAAAGCTGGAAGCGCTGAGGCTGTAGGTTAACAACATTTCATCCAGTAGAAGGAATTATTCTCAATTCTTTTCTTAATATATTTTACATTTTATTTCCATTCTGGATTGCCATTGAGAACTGAACAGATATTTTTAATCCTCCTGTAAAAACTTCATATTCTGTTACTTGCATAGTAATTGTCATTTTAAGATATGTCATGGTGTACATGCAGCTTTTTTACTCCACATATTTTTCTTTGCACACAAAACCTGAAGTCTGCCATTTTTGCCACTTTTTTTTTCTTGCCTCTATTTATACAGTGCTATGAGAACGTTTTACAACACTTCTAAAAACTTTGTTTTTTCACTGTGCTAATTATTTTTGTGTTTCCTAAAAACATTGTGGCCTCTGTAGTCAGTATCTTTTTCATAAATATGATTTGTTAATCATACCACAGGTACTAACACAAATCTCCACAGGGCGCCTCTGGTATTCTCCAGCACTGAGAGCATCACTCATTCATTCTTCTCCACAATGATATGGTCATCATGGTCACAAGCTGGCTGATGTGATACAAATCTTATAACTACTTTTTAAGATTTGTTTTTTTTCAGTAGAGAAATAATTAAAAAAAAATTATATATCCTTGAAGAATATATTTTAAACAATAGTATAAAATTCCAAGGAACAAATGACCACAAGTAATTTTTATTGTATCCTGAATTAGTGTATGTTGTTGAAGATGAACACAGATTTGATCAGTCAGAAAGTAAGTCTGAATTCAGTTTTAAAATGTATCTGCTTTGTTTTGAAACTATGCCTGACAACCATGAAATATATTTTATTGTTCTCTTTAACTAGACAGAAATCATTATTTGAATCTATAGCATGTAATTTTGTGCAGGAAGCTGAGTTATATTTTGAGATTAATGAGGGAGAAAAGAAGCTGACAGTTTTAGGTTCTAATGTCTGGGGTTTATAAGATATTATGACATGCTTAATTTGGAGAATCACTTCTTTATTTATGTGTGTGTGCATGCACGTTTTATCTCTTTGAAAGGACAAATATTCCTTTCCCATATCCAACAGATGTTTATTATACCTGTTCTTGCAGCTTCAGACAAACAACACTCCATAATATTCCTACAGAGCCAGGTCTGGGACTGATGTATCAATCCTTTTGAAAATCCTTTTTATAAATCCAACCTAACACAGATTTTGTGCAAGTAAGACAATCAGCCATCTTATCTCTAAAAGACTTAAGTGTAACTGATAATATGGTTGTTATAAAACCCTTCCCAAAAAGAAATATATTTTTCTTCCTGTTTCAAGCTTTCCTAATCAAAAGAAATCCCTTTTGTTATTCTCCTTATACTGAATTTTCCAATAATCCATCTCTTTCTTAAAACAAACACAGTTCAAATGCAGCAGAACTTTTCCTTTTTTTTTTTTTTTTATTTTCACAAAGATTATGTGACAGGTCTTATATCTGTTTGCATTCTCACATCTTCATATCAGCAGAATACCATTCTGATCATAAAAATGAATACCATAATCTGACCAGGGCTGTTAAATGCCCTCTTCACTCTGTGCTATCAATTAACATTCTCAAGAAAAAAATGAGAAGTGGCTTAACACCACATGAAAGTAAAAATACCCATTTATGATCACAAACTGAGTGTAGATCAAGTGCTAATAATGGAAGAACTAAAAGAAACACACCAACTGCTTTAAAAATTCTTCTCAGTCAGTTCTATAGAGAGAAGGAAACCACAGAATTCAATTAACCTTTTCTGTACACCACATTAATACTATTTGTATTATATAAGGTATTTGTTTACTTCCCACAGTTTGCAGCCAATTAGAAACAAAGTAAATTCTTTTTAATCTTTCTTGGCAACAACAAACTTCTTTGTGTAACTTGATTTTGAGAGAGAAAACATCCTGCTGCTAAAGGATTACAATTTCTGATTTCAGAAAATAATGTTGAATAAAAATAGTTACTGAATATGCTGAATCAGATGATCTTCTCAAATCCTTAATTTAATTTCTCAGTGTATATGCTCACTTGCTCTACATTTAAATTCCTTCTGCTTTTTCTAACATTTTTTTTAATAAGCTTAATTATTGATGCAGGTTGTTTTCTATTTTTACAAGTTTTTTTAATGGCTTTGTCTAGCAAACATTGTTCATATATTCTAGACTGATAAAAGATATATGTGTACTGATGGGAAACATTCATAACAGTTATTGTAGGTCATGAAAATAAGTTATGGTAGCAAGCAAGACATTTTTATTATCTTAGCTAAACATTTTTGGATTATCATTAGTGGAGGGAGATTTATGACTTCCTGAACTGAAGTTTAGGATAGTTTTTGAAAGTTATTTCCTCTCCTTTTCTCTTTCCTTTTTATCTTTTAAATTTTAAATGTTTGAGATAACTTGGAGTATATTAAGTTGCACAAAATGAATTAATTTCCTTGCCTCAGTGAGAGATGGAAATGCACACTAACTATAATTATGCAATGTCATTCATTAATTAGCACAATGTTTGTGTAGCCCTTATTGCCACTTTGTGATCTGTATTTTTCTGTATTTTATGATGAAATCACACCCACAATGCTCAATCAGTTGGTAATTCCAATTTAGGAGAAAAGGTGTATTGATTAAAAATATTCATGGGAGAACTGGAGATGCTATGAACAGTGACACAGCCTCTCATTCTAGGAGTCAAATGTGTGATCCAGGTCAGTAAAGAATCTCCCAATGAAGACTGTACCACTGACATTTTTCTGTTTCAATTTTGTAAGCTGACACTGTACTTCATCACCAGTAGAATAACAGAAATTATTAGGGATACATAATTTTTCAGCTCTATTTCAAATCCAAAGATGACTACTGTTTTCACTCAGGGCAGAATGACCACTGGAAAAATTACTTTGAAATATTATTACATTGAAAAAAGTTTGAAAAACTATTTTAAAATATTTGAAATAAAAAGAAAGATGTCAATCTATTTCTGCTTTCCATTTTGAAACTAATATGATAAAGATTGCCAAAACACAAAAGTCCATTTCCACTTGTTCACTCTGACCAGGACCAATGTTCAGTGACACCTGGGAATGACCATGTACAAAACCAGCCAGCAGACAAGGAATCACTGTCAGTAACAATCTGTGTTAAATGACCCATTATATATTACTGTGAAATGCTGATTTTTAAATTTAGCTTTTTTTTGCTATTCATATTTTATCAGTCAACAGGCTCTTGTTACATGTATCCATTTCAAAGTATCCAAAATATCTGTTAATAACATCGTGTTCAAGTCTATTGTCTCTGAACAATTAAAAAAAAAATTTGGGGAAAAAAATTAAAATCCTGGACTGATGTATTGGACAAGAGGACATAGAGCAAAAGTTTTTCTCTAATTCTGTCAAAATGTATCCCTCCCATATTCACAGACACCCTATGAATATATCTAAACCTGCTCTTAACTGCCTTGCTCCCAGCAAGCACTGAGGTCTGAGCAAAGAAGTTCAACACAGCAGCCACTCTGTGTCCTCCCATCTAGTTCTTTAAAGCTCATAATCTAAAGCAGTTCATCGTAATTGTGATCTAGGCTTGTACCATATACTTTAAAGATTTCCAGTTGTACTGTTTTCCTTACATGGGAATTTTTTGGGTTAAAAAGAGTTATAAAAATGATTTTTTTTTTTTTCCTTTAAAGAAGATATTGGTGGCTCTGCGTCTGTGAAGCATCTATAAGTACAGGTGTCATTAATTTTTTTTCTGTGCATGCACATGATATAGCTGAATGTGATGTGAATTCTCTCCTATATTGTGAAGGGCTTTTCACTTTTCCTGACTGTATTCATAGACTTCATAGACCTATGGCAATGCTGAATTGATGTTTTCTGTGCTCTGGTGTAATTCCTGGTATCACACACATACACATATCTATCAGTAAACATGCTTCCAGATTTGACAGCCTGGCTATGAAATTCATCACAAGAAATCCAACAATCACTTTCCTCAGCAAGAATGCAGCAGCTCTGCCATTGCTGTGGGCTGTCCAAGTGCAGGGAGAAGCTGAATTTACCTGACAGGCCCACTTTGTACATGAGAGTGTATAGTTCTGAAGAGTGTAGAACATCCTTACTGAGGACTTGTCCTTGCACTTGTGCCCCAATTCTTGCCCCCGAGTTATCTAGCCATTGCAACCAAATAACCACATTCAGCTGTCTTGTTAGATACAGCATGAATCTGAATTCATCAAATTATGCAGGTTTTCACATATATGAACCTCTGCAATACTCTGGAATATAACTTGTAAAAGGAACAACACATTCTACATACTCTTCACAGTGTCACTGAGACTTCTGGTATGTATGGGAAGTGCCTTTAAAATAAATTACTCTTTGCAGCTGCTTGCCTTCCTTGTCACATCAGGGTGTCTCACTTCATGGGCTAGAGAAAGCAGAAAGAAAGGTAAGGTAAAGAGGTATAAAAAGAAGTATTTGTTGAAGGAAAAAAGAGTACAACTTATTCCAGCTCTATCAAAAGTTTCTGGAAATCAAAGGAAAAAATCTATTGCCTTGATCTGCGTATACATCACTGGGTTTTATGGCCTCTGTGTTATTTCCTGCCCAGTTGTGTCTAATTAATGACAAAAGGAAGTGTTTTATGATTATGATGATGCAAAGTTCTTTGGTTTGCTCAGACTGGTAATAAAACTGTGTATGCTGAGAATGGAGAAAATGGATCAAATGACAAATGATCTCATTCAACATAACCTGAATTTGAACGATTTTGAATTAAACATTGGCAGTTAATGTATTTTAGAAAAGGAATACCTATTGTGCACAACCTGCAGTATTTACTGTTGTTGGATCTGATCCTGACTACTGCCAGAGTAGTAAAAGGTACTGTGAGACAATATTAAATGGGGCAACTCAGAAATTCTGTAGAGTTGGGACCCCATGGAGTGGGTTTGGGAGGGGACAGAACAGAAAATACAGCCAGGGTATGAGAAGCACTGCTAGACTGCCCTGAGAACTGCTTCAGACACCTCAGACGCTGGGGTAATTAGCTTTTACAGTGTGTAACAGTCAACAGGGGACTAAAATTTGTGACTGAAACTTAAGATCTGTGCCTAAAAAACTTTCTTACAATGTTCATGGAGGTAACTTTAAAGCACAATCAGCCTCCCTAGAGTACCTGCTCCAGGAAACTCAGAACAGATACCTTCTTTTTTCTTGCTCAGCTCAGCTTCAGCTGCCTCCAGGGTGTACCATGGCATGGACTGAACATTGTACTCCCTGGCTGAGTCAGCACCAGACATCACTGAAGACCACAGGGCAGATCTCACACCACTGCCCTGGCACTGCTTCCCAGCACATCTGTGCTGCCAGAGGAGGTGTGCTCCTTTGTTGATCAGGGATGCAATTACACAGATTGCAGTACAGAAATTTTTATTCCTGATGACCCTAGATAGAACAGAGGGAGCTTTCCTGGAAATCCTGGACCACATGGATCTGAAGAAAGAGTTGTAACTCCAGTCTTCTGTATATGAGATGGCTCTGCATTTTTTCCATTTGCCCTAGGCGAAAACTTTGCAATAAGTAATTAAATGAGTATGTTTAAACACATTTGAGAGACTATTTCAGCCAGTTAATATCTTATTACTTGCTCTGCTTAAGATCAGAATTTTTTTTTATTCTATTAAAGTCTCACTCCAAAAAAAATCCACAGTCCACTGAAATTTCC
Source organism: Pseudopodoces humilis (assembly GCF_049639895.1). Lineage (NCBI taxonomy): Eukaryota > Metazoa > Chordata > Aves > Passeriformes > Paridae > Pseudopodoces > Pseudopodoces humilis. The sequence goes on from NC_142205.1 coordinate 24,123,338, forward strand.
AGTAACTAGAAACTAAAATAATGGCATTCCTCTTTCAAATAAATATAAAGAACATTCTTATTTGTCCACAAGGTGAATAAAGGGATTTGATCACTCATCTTCCCAAGAAATGGCATGAGGATATGACAGATCATAAGAAATGACATCTGATAGCCTGATAGTGAAGGAATACACCAGAAAAGTGGTCTCGTCACTTTGGACTTCAGCTGAGATTAGTGTTTTAAAGTTAGCAAAAGTAACACAATTTCAGTTATCAGTTCTTCACTTACAATATTGGAGCCTGATGCAAAATTAAAACCTTCATCATCCTCCATTATACAGCCATAGATAATTCATAAAGATTTCCATATCACATAAAAAAGCTCAGTGTCTAAGTGTATGGCAAATTATCATATGTATTTACAACATTCCAGGCACTAATGAAGTAATCTTGCTTCATACAGTAGCACTCAGAAAAAAAAAAAAAATCACTCAGATCAGAGGTTCATTATCTGAGCCACTTCAGAGACTCATAGTCAGAAGTCTTGGACAGGATTTTAAAATTAACTCAGTGGGAATAGTAGAAACGAGGGCTGGAAGGAGAGAAATTAAGGTGTGAACTGTTTATAGTATTTACTAATTAGAGTGTGGGTTGATTCAATGTTCCTCTTTATTAACTATATAAATGTTACACAAATATTATACAAAAGATATTTGGAGTGTTAGCAATTTTAGATGGCCACTTGCTGCTTTAAGTGCTCTGTACCTAGCATGTGATATTACTGCTCTGACTTTATACTGTTACAGCAATATAATCAGTGTCAGATCCAGCCATTTCAAAATAAAAGAAGAAAAACAGCCTTGTTTCATGATATTTTTAAATTGATTAAAACACTTAGACTATAAACACAGGAGTCCATTTTACCTGCCTTACAAACCATATTTTCAAGCTTTGCTCCAAATCTGTGATCTTTTTATCATTGCTGAATATGAATTTATTTAGCAATCTAAAAGCAACAGCTGAATAGCTTTTCTAATGATTATCACCATTGATATCACTGAGAGAGCTGAGCCTCATCTTAAGGTATGCCCTGCATTATATTAAGCACAGCTGCCAATCCACTAATGACAAAATTTTTTTATATTTTTTTATAAATGTCAACCAATGTGTTGACTTGCTTAAAATGATCTTAGAGTAGACATTATTCATGAGATCACTGGTCTCTCAGGGTGGAATTGGACATCTAGATTCCTGTGGTACTTTCTAAACTTCACAGAACAGGGAAATCTGGCATCACCTCATCACTCCCTTGGAATGGCAGTCCCTGGGTTGAGCAGCACTGTCTTGCTCCAGGCCATTTGGTGAATCTGTTTGAAGAAGGTCAGCAGAACACCAGGTTCCAACCAAGCCTCCCAAACAGCCCTCTGGGCTGCAAGGCTGCTTTGGCTTTGGAGATCTTCAGAACTGTCTTTCCTGAATTAAAATCCTTTCCATCAGTGTACTGCAAACATCTCAATAGACTAAAGGATTATTTTACCAGGATTTCTCTGTGTCAAACCCATATATCTGAGCTGCTTCACAGAACAAACAGAGGTTCCAGACACTCTCTCAGGGCCCACTACCACCACACACGTGTAGCAATACCGTGCCCAAACTGGGGCTCAGCAAGTGCTCACATCCTCCTGGGGAAGAAAATGTGAGTTATTGCACTGGGCCCTGCTGCCTGGAGGGCTCAGGCCAGCCTGACCACACTGTGAGGTGCTGCAGCAGCAGTGCCGAGCTTGCCTTTTCCTGAGCACTAGGAGGATGCCTGGAGCCTCAGCTGTGGCCTGGAAGCAGCACGGATGAAGGATACACAGGTAGCAAATCCACAAACACACTAAGGTTCTTCTTGCTGCTATTTCACTACTGATGAAAAGACAAGCTAAGTTTTCATCTGACAGCTCATCCTGGTTTATTTGTCACAAAGTTAATTTCTGCCTTTCTACTCTTAGAGATGGAGCTCTCTCTGTTTCAAGGTGGATTTCTACACTGAGCCATGAGTCAGCTTCCCAGCACTCATAGCTGCTTGCCAGCCTTTTAACTCCAGCCTGTGATCAGGAGTGGTTTGAAATAGGCATTTAGATCCCAGCTGAGGGTGAGACCATTGATGAGGCGATAAGCAGAGACCCATTACAGTAAACATGCCAAGCAGTGATTAGATAGTTAATGTATTTTTGCTGTATCAGACTATACCTCAGATCAGAAAAATCAAAGGGCAAAAACGTCAGCTTCACTACCTGTATCCTCACAGCCTGAGTACATATGGAGATGTTTCCATCCACAGCTTCTACTGTGGGGCAGAAGGACTTTAAATACTTTTAAACTTTAAATATCAGACTAAAATTATAAAGGTGGTTTTTGAAGTTTTTATATGACTACCATTCCTATGGGATGTTGTATTAGCCTTTTCAAAGGAGGTATGAGAAATATTTCCCTCATTTTACTATATATAAACTACTTTATTTAATAATAGAAGTTGCTAAAAAGAAGAAGAAAGCCTCCTAGGTTAACATCATTAGATTTATGATGCAGTGTTAGCCATTTGTTCATGGCTAAGATTAGAGTACAAATTTGACAGAAAAATGTGTTGTTTAAAATATTACTCTGGAAATGTATGGCGGAACTTTGCTCGTCTCTGCTGGAAAGTGCACTTATTACCAGACAACTGCAATTGAAATTTGCAGAGATGTACAGCCCATGTGGCATTTGATGGTCCTATGTTGGAACCCACATCTGTGTTTCCAAGAAACAAATGACTACATCAGACAAGTAGACAAGTCCAAAGTTTCTAGGTCTAGCTTCCTCCACGGGCAGTTCTCTTATTAAATATTCAAGCACAGTGAGCTCACCTTATATCAAAATATATGAACAATTATATTAACAGAAAGGAAGCTGCAGTGACAGCTTTTCACTTAGAATTGTATTTTTACCTTGCCAGTACCCATACCTCTGTCTCTAATGGAGGCGACACCAGCTATTTTTCTTTTCCAGACCTTGAAGCACTATTATGCTGTCTATTTAAGGATTTCAATGATTTTATATATGAGAGGTGTTATGAAAACAACTGAATTCCTCCAACCATGAGATCTTTTAATCTGTTGCAAAATGGTTTAGGGTCCATTTTCAGGCTAAGATAATCTAGATCTTAATGAGTCTGAGCATTAGCTAATGTTGCTAATACCATGACATAGATGGTGGATTACTACAAAGTACCTACGATGATAATCTTGCTCCTCATCTTTCTAGACATAAGAACAGGAAAAATATTCATATGCACATCTGAGAGTGGAAGTCTCATAATTCTTTTCCTCTTTTGGTCTTTGAAGTTTTACTGGTTGTCTGCCTTTCAGTCTTTAAGATGCCACAGACCATGCAAAAACATATTTTGTTGGAGAGAGTCATAAATTTCACAGCAACTTCATACAAAGATAATGGCACATTTTAGAAGAAACTGTGAAATATTTTCAACAGGTGCACTATCATCAGAATGAAAATAAAGAGTAGAAGGTGAGTGTTTTATTAATAACGCAGCTTTGTATGTTACCTTTGTAAAAATAATGGCATGTACTAATAATGACATTCCAATCCCCAGCAGGACATTAGGCAATTGTTCTCCTGCAGTGAGCTGACTTCTGTAATCTCAAATACACTCTATCTATGCTCTTACTGATTTTTTATAGTAGTCAAGAACATTACTTGTGTTGATTTAATCCTTCCTTTAGTGATTTCAAGATATCATATGGGTATAATCGATTGGTTTAGACCTGGCACATTAACCTTAGCACTTTGTCTCTGTGTGTCTCTAAATCAAAGGCAGTATTTCCCTGACCACAGGCAACAATCTGTGACTGAACTTCAGAATAACTTTCAGCACTAGTAGGGAATAAACATAAATTATATTTTTCCTCTATCTATTCTTGTAGAATCACATCTCCAGTAAGGACCCACCATCACCTTAGGCTCTTTCCATGGGAGGACAGATGTAACTAAACTGAAATATTCCCAAAGAGATAGATTTTGACAATTGTTTGGTACTTTGTTCACTCGAAGTCTTACAGATTTCAATAGGGAAATTTAAATAACATGTTGCTAAACATGAGCAAAAATAATGGTGCCATGCTCATGAAGCTTTAGATATCTCATTATCATCAAAGGGACAGAATGTAAAGTATATGAATGGTCACCTGTAGGTTGGGTGCATGGAGAGGGACATGGTGGAAAAGTTGAATACCACCACTCGTTATATGTGTGAACTGCCTCTTTGGCAATTATTCCTATGAAACTTATTTTGGACAGTCCTTTTTACATTTTGGACATAAAACATATGGAAATTAAAAAAAACCCAAACTATAACAACAATAACAAAACAAATAAAAAACCCCATAACAAACAAAACCAGCAACAAAACAAAACCCAAAAAACCAAAAAACAGAAGAAGCTTTTTTTCCCTTCTGGTATATTTTAAGAAATTAATATCTTCTGCTCACAAAGCATTTGAATATGTAAAATGCCTAAATATCAGGAAAAGTGTATGAATTTATATTGACCAGAACAGAACTGAAGTCAAATACACTGTTTATTAGAAAATTTTCTGCAATACAGTTGAGAAACACTGTTAGTCATACACCAATTTACTATTTTAACTTAGTGTACAAGTTGCTAATATATAACTCAAGCAGCACATACCTCTCTTCAAAGAAACTGACACTTATTTTATTCAGAATAATTTTCAGATTTAAGTGAAAGTTTTTTAAAAACAGTCTCCATCAGTGTTTTCTTGTGTTTAGCATGTACACTATAATATCTTGGTTTTATTTTATCTGTTCAAAGTACGTCTTCATTAGTTCAGTTTTCACAATTTTGTTGAAGCTTATGCTATATGATTCCGGTTGGAGAGTAACACAATTTTCCTCAGCATCATGCCAAGTGTGATCTCAGCCACAAGAGAATATTTATAGTTCAACAGACATATCTTATCATACAAAGACTATAAAACAAATTGGCCAGGGTTGTTTAAGCCTGTAGCTTCACAGACACACCAATAAACAGCAGGTGATGTTTTGCTGTGTTCCATTTTAATCACTGAAGACAAGTAGTTTATTAATGAGCCACAGGTTCAGTAAGATTTGACACTGTGGAAGAGGACTAATAATCATGACATATGATGAATAAACCAAACACTAAGAGGCAAAGAAAACAACTCCCATGGTAAAATTACATAAGGTAATGCAAAATTATGCAAGGAAACTCAGTGACAGGCCTTTAATATTTTAATGTAAAGTAATACAAGAATGAAAAATCCCTAAGAATGCTGCTGAAGAGGCCTCTGGAGCAGGACAGAGTGTATTTTACTGCCCGCACTTTTCTAGTAGGGTCTGGGGAAACAACACGGGGAAAATTATGTCCAACAGTAAAAACTGGGACAAAAAAGAGGCTCTGGGAAACATGCCTTCTATTGCTGCAAACAACTTCTTAATTTTTAAGCCTGTAAGTTCTGGTCATTACCCAAGGACAATTTACCCAAGGACAACAGATACCTGTGATTTTTCCAAAATGGGGAAAATATTTGAATGCAGTAAACTAACTACAGGAGGCAGAGGAAATGCATCTGTACAATTCCTTCCTGAGTAAAGAAAAGAAGAAGCAAAAGAAATCCATATGGATAACTGTTCCCAAGAGGAGCCAGGAGACCTGCAGGAAAAACTAAAAGGAAAGAATGTGTAGACCTTACTGTCACTAGAGGACCATCACTGCAGAAGAAGCCACATCCTCTCTCACAAGGGGTGACACTTGTAGGAATTTGGAAGCTGTAGAAGTGTGGAACTCCCCAGACAGCAGCAGCAAGGAGAGAAAAAATGTGCTTTGTGCTTCTGCCCAGCCTGCTTTATTTTGGCATTACTTGAGACAGTTAGTATGTCTCAAGTAGGAAAACACATCTGATTTATCATGGAATGTGAAGTCCTCTCCTGTGCTTGTGAGTCTCTTAAAAGCAGCTTTATCACAATCACCTTGATAAATTAGGTGCATTTGAAAATTTAGAAATCTTCAAAAACCTGGCTCTTCCAATCCTTGAAGGACTTCCCTTTCTTACACGGGCAACAAAGAACCTTTTCTGCTTCTTACAGGAGAAAAAGTTTAAGCTGAAAAAAAGGTGAATTGTTGCCTGTATTGGTATCCTTAATACACATGCAATGCAGTTTATGTCTGTTATATCCTGTTCTTTGATATCAGTAGGATGCTTTGATGAAAATTACTTGCTATTTATGTTTGATTCTGTTTGTTAAGTTTTAAATGTCTAATGGGATGACCTCTATTGGACTTAGACTCCATTGAGATTTCATGGGTAATGGATGTGAAAGCCCTTATTATCAAAAGTATAAATTAACCTGTTCAAGAAATATACTTTTATTTAATTGTAAAATAAATTTTAACTATAACACAGTTGCTACACTGGGATAGATTTCATTTTCTGCATAGAGTGCGGTAAGATTAGTTCTCCTATAACTGGTATCACATTGGTATTCTGCTTTAAATAATTACCCATGATAAAAAGATTTCTAATAAGACTAAAGATTTCCATATTCATTCTTAACCCTGCAGTGTCTGTTGTTTCTTTTCAAGAAATAAAGGATAAAACAGCTCTGGACATTCTTTAACACTGGGAGATTTATTTTTTTTTCCATGCTTCTGTATTGTTTGATTGGGGTGTTTTTCAAATTTTCTTTTACGTCTTTCATTTGCAAGACATTTATTCTCAACAGTGAAAGACATACTATAGCCTAACTTTTGATTAATTATTTTATGTCATTATGCCTGACAATCTCAAACTGTGTGGGCTTTGTGAGGCTTCTGTTCTGCAAACACACAAACCATGAAAGGCAGAAGGATACACTTGCAGGGTCGGTATTGAACTGGAGGAGAGAGGCCTTGAAAAAAGAATATTCTGCCTCTCTAAGTCTGCACGCTTTCCTTCTGTGCTGAGGTGAGAAATAGGCACCTACCTTTTCCAGGTACCTCTAAAGCTTTGTTCTAAAACATAACCAGAACTGAAGCCTAAGAAACCAGGTCTTATTCTAAGAGGGATTTATTAAGTAGCGTTGAAGCTTTCAGTCTATGGATGAATTACCATTTTCCATCACTCTCTCTCTGCCTCTTTAATCTACCAAACAGAGTTGGTAAAGTCCCTGTCTGATATAATTTGGTTCAGCAGGAAGATTTGCTTTCTAAAGTGCTGGATGAGTGATTCATCATCCATATTGCTACAAAGTTAAAGTTAAGTGTATCAAAATAAGTGATGCACCAATGCAGCCTAATAGTGGTGCACAAGGGAAGCCCTGCTCCTTCTTCTTGAAAATATTCTGTTTCATAGCTCTGATGATCTAGTAAGCTTCTGCTTGCTTGCTTTCTTTTTCCAGTCTATAAAGATAAAGCTATCTTTGGAGTTGTAGTGTGTCTCATCTACTGTGAGATAAGAAAGAACAAAAATACAAAATATTGCAAGGAGGAGAATGAAATTTAGACATCTAAGATTTCATTCTTACTGCCCACCTTTTTTTTTTTAATTATTTAATCCTGGTTTATAAATCTAAATATAAATCTTATTGGTATATTTGTTTATTCTTGGTTTAATCCTTCCAAAATCCTGAAGCTGCTTTTCATTCATGCTCACATGTGTCTGACATTTAATAGTTCCAACAGCTAACAGTAGTCCCTTCAAAGTTGTGCTTGTGTCACTAAATGTTTAGTGTTCTCTTTTTTTGTAGAATACAAAGATACCCTCCCCTGTCCTTCACCAAGGTAATCTCATACAACTTAATGAAACTGTCAATTAGGTTGTGTCATGACTATATGAAGACATAGAGACTGTTTTTAATGGTACTTTGCAAGCTGAAGAATGAGAATAATGGTATTCCAAAAAGCTAAAGACATGCATTATTTCTGAATAATAGTACATTTTCATTATGGTTACTCTTTTACAAAGCAATGGCAAGTTAGAATTCAATATAATTTATTAGGAATAAGTTCTGTATTAGCTTCATAGTTAATTCTCAAAATTACTTTTTTTTCCTCTGAAATGAATTCTGAGATATTTATTGATAAAAACAAAAGCCACCTGCTATCCCACATTATTTAATGGATAAAATCATTAAGTACATGAAAACCTTTATGCTTGATGAAGTCAGCAAGTACTGCTAGGCACCTTGCCCTTTGTCCTTTTCTTAGCCTTCCATTTGGTATTTGGATATCAGCAGTCTCATATGCCACTGTACAAGAGAGATGAGTGACAGGTAAGGAGGGTCACTCTTCTTGTGACTTTAGGAGAACACTCTTCTGTTCCTTAAATGCAGCTTTCACAACAAAGTGTCCCTTATTGTACCTCGAAGGGCCCTTCCAGTGTCACTACTTGATCTTGGCACAGCTCTTCACATCATCTGAGGGGTGAAGCATTTTGTAGTTCATTCCTTGATACAGAAATAATTCATAATGATCCAGTTACTCCTGTACAGCTGCAGCAGGAGCCATCCACTCTTTCCACATAAAATGCAATTACAAATATCTTTTGAATGGATAAAAGACTTTCTAGTGAGAATAAGACCCAATCCCTCACCATTAGGCAGATTTTTTCCCAATGCCATGAATTGTTGCAATAATGTAAATTGCCTTTTCCTCTAGCTCAGCTTTTCAACAGCATCTCGTATTTTCAGCCCTTCTTTTGTCTCTGCTTCTCTCTGATTTAATCCAAGTTTTGCTTTAGGAAAATCTCACTAATGTATCTACTGCAGAATGTCTCTGAAGGCAAATATGTCACCCTTTTTGTGGTGCTTATCTCTGTTCAACTCTATCCAGCTCTGAGCTGCTCCCTTTTCCTCATCCTACTCCAAAGTTTTTTACCTACTGTCAGTGGTTATTTCTTTCATGCCTTAAACATGCCATCTACATTCTACTTTGTTCAAATCAGGAAAGTAGAAAATAATGAAATTTTCTCTTTTGTTCATTGCATGTGTTTTTTTAAAGTTATATTTGATAGTTAGAGCCTCTTTCTCACCTCACTGACACTTATCTGATTTTGCTTTCCTATAATGCTGCTGTTTCAATCTTCAGCCCAGAGAAAACTGAGTAACTTTATTATTGTCATGCTAAATTTACGTGTAACTAAACATGAGACTGTACTAATTTATTCTGCAATTTTGAATTTAAGCCCAGATTAGTATTGGTACTTGCTTAGTGTCCATGGTACCCAGATATAAATCCATTAAGGCTACAGTTTTAAGGTCAATCTCTTATCAAGTGGGATAGAAACTTTGGACATGTAGCAAAGACAGACCTGTTCCTCACTGAAGATCGACTGATTCAAGCCATACAGTCAGTACCTGTGCTGGGTGTCCTTTCAGGGATCTTGTGAAACCTTCACAAAGACCATTGGGGTGCTTTCTAGAGAATATTAAAATGACAGGTGATATTTAATTTGTCAGTCTTGAATATAAAGCACATTTCTTACACCACAAAGAACTGTTGAGTTGTTCTGTAGTACTTCTGTATCCAACAGCCAGGAGAGGTGAGAGAATTCCTGCCAGGTTTCATCCAGGAGTGCCTCCACCAGAGGCCCAGGGGGAAAACTAAAAGCACATGGCCAGGGCACAGTGGTATGCCCACAACATACAGTGCTTTTTGTTTCAGGGACTTTTTGCATGGGAGGTAATAAGTTAATAGTTAGCAGTCCTCAGTGCTTTCTTCCCTGAATGTGCTCTGTTTTTTCTGAACCTGTGTACATTTACTGTGGAAAATGTCCTATGGGGGTTTCAGAGCCAGGAATTGCACTGTATGAGAAAATACATCCGTGCTTTGCTTTGAAGCTGCCTCTTGCTGGTTTATTTGATGGCTATTAAGTTGTGTATTGGAAGAGACAGTGAGTGGGTCCCTACTCATCTTCTCAGTGTCTGTAATGATTCTGTAAAGTGCTGCTGCATTCCCCTCCAGCTGCTCTTTCAGCCTGAAGTGTTCTGCTCTTAATAAATTCAGTGACTTCTTACACAAAGTCATTCCATACCTTTAGACATACCTATTTCATTTTCTCCACTTTCCCAGCTCTGCTATGGTAACAAAGCAATATTCAAGATAAAGGGCATCCCGGATTTATACAGAGGTATAACTTTCTTTTGTTTCTTTGTTTTTTTTTGTGTGTTTGTTTTAGTTTTCCAATAGTTGCTAAAATTCCATTTTCTTTTTAAGAGACTACCAAGGACTCAAAATATGTTTTCACGGTCCTGTCTATTATATCTAAAGGTTTTATTTCTTAAATATATATATGTCTCTTTTTTTTTTGTCTCTGAGGCATATTACTTCCTTTTCCATGCAATTTCACCTACCATCTTATCATCTCTTTGTTATTTGTACTCATCTTTTCCACTCTAAAAGTGCCAGTGTAATTAGAAAACCTTTTCAGGTAACTTTTGAAAACTTTGTAATGTATATATTCGCTAAACCCTGGTTTTGATTTTGGATTTGGTCAGAGGAAACATGACTTTAAAATATGTAACTCCAAAAACTTGGAAGTAATAAGTTCACACATATCATTGTCCTAAAACAGCGCTGAATTGTAATGTGAAATAAAATCATGCACATAGGTTAACATTTGTGAATTTGATTAAACAAATCAAGGTTCAGTTTTTCTTCTTGATGCCATTCAAGGAAATGTCATGCAAGGAAATAAATTATGATCCATCAGTGTTTATAAGTAATTAAGATTTCTGTACTTGTGAAAAAGCACAGTGAGTAATGAGATTTTAAAATCTATTTTTCAGAATAACTCTAGGTCACCAGAAAGAAATAGAGGAGTTTGCTTAGGCACTTTTCTTCTTGGGATGCAAACTTTTTTTATTTCATATGCTTTTATAGCTTTAGAGCTACATAATCATTATTATATGGACTGTCAATGCAGAGCACAGAAAATGACCAAGATCTGAGGGTAAGAGTAATCATTACCTAGTTATTTCCCCACAGCTATGTGACTTGTGGCCGTGGTAATAATGGACTGGTGGCACTCACCAGCAAGTCAAGTCCATCCTGATTTAGAGCAGACCTTGCATTCTCCACAACTGAGAGAGATGTTTTTGAAAGCATCAGTGAAATATAGAGCTTGCCATAGATTTTACATAGCTTTTGTTATTTACCTCCTGTATATAAGATGTCATGGATGAAGTTCTTAAACATATTTTCAGAATAGCTTTTTCAAGTAAAACTCTTATTTTTTTTTATTTGCAGTCTATTTGAACGTAACTGCTAAATATGGCTAATAAACAGCAAAAATGGGCCAAATCGTTTTTGACTGATGATGAGATACTAGAGGAGATGTCAGTGTGTGCAGTTTAACAGAGGGCAGAAAAGAATGACTATTTTCTCAAGTCACATACTGCATGGTACTAGAAGACAGACTATAGTTAAATTGTCATTTTCCCTTAAAAATTGCACATGGGGGTTCAGGTTTCCGTATTTATGGAAGAATTTTAGAATTGCAGGTTATATTTTGCTTGACATTCTTGAAGTCAATGCAAGACTGAAGCATTTCTACACAAGATAATTATTCCTATATTATGTCAATAAAAGGATCTGAAACAGTCTCCTTTGCTATTATCGGTGTAATTGATTAACAAAGTGTACGTTACATACTTGAGTCCTTTAAATTTATTATTTTTTAAAGATTTTAAAATTAGGACCATTTGAACATAAAGGTACTGGTGCTTATGAAAAATATGTACCTTGAATGATATAGTGTAATAGATTATTACAAATGATCTGATTATGTGTCACTCTAAAAATGTGTCCTACACAAAGGAAAACAATTCTAATATATTTATTTCTGTGAAATGCCTTCATTGTGATTTCAGAAAGCTAGATTACATTAACCTAATTTACTCATTATGAAAACTTTAATTCTCTAAGTCTGCTGAGCATTTTTAATGAACTGATATTTAACAAAAGATGGGGAACAGTCAAATTTTAGGAGAAATATTTTTCTTTAAGCTATCTGGTAGACTGTCTATTATTCAGGAATTCTGATCAAAAAAAAGTAATTTCTTGACATTTTCAATCTGCACCATTTTAATAGAAAAAAACCAAAACAACCAAGCTTGTGTAGTTTATTTCTTTATTTGCATTTAAATGTAGCAGTAGAAAAATATTTTCTTGAGTAAATAAGCTTAGAAGAATTTCAGAAACCTGATAAATATTGATTCTGTTAAGGTAAAGTTTCAAATAAATTCCAGTTGTAACTGTAGACTGGTTTATGAATTGGTTTAAGGAAAAAAAAATCAGATTTATTGAAATCATTATTATCATTGAACTATTTTGATGTTTATGACAACTGAAAGGAGAAGAAATGTTTAACTGAGAGAAAAATACAATCAATATAAAGAAAAATTACATGCAGTTCTCAAAAATGCTGCTTTAAAAAAATATTCCTTACATTTTTTCAGTCATTTTTACCGCTAAATAAAGAAAAAGAAGGAGAAGAACGTGCTATATCTCTAAAAAGTACGTGTATTTGAGATCATTCCTTCATGAATCTCTGGAGAAATCTATTCAAATTCCTTTGTTTAAGTTATTTTCCTTAGAAGCCCTGTTTTTTCCCATCTCCTATGATGTACAGGCTTTTAGTCAGAGCTTTTAGGCTTAATGATATTGATTTCACCACCTTGATGGAGCCTGCCCAAGTGATATGTTCTCCACCCTGTTACAAACACATAATTTTGGAGGAGAAATCATAGTTAAATGTTAATAAAGAATTGCCTGAGACAGAAAGAAATGAGTTTAATTTTGAAGCTTTTTTCTTTCATGTTGAGCTGCCTAAAGCTGCTAAATCCTTTAATTTTTCACCAAAGACTCAGAAATAGCTTTTATCTCGCACACCTACACACACTAGACTATTTCTTCAGATGGATATTATTTCTTCTGTATGTAGTCAGATTGATTTTTCAGTATTTTATTGCAAAACAATAAAAAATTACTCTGAGATCATGGTGAATGAACTCAGATTTAGTGTGGTGCAACAGAATTCAAAGAAGTATAAAAAAGTCTATTTTTGTTTCAAGAACTATGTTTTCAGAGAAATACTGAGGCTTGAATATACAGTTATGAACCTAGTTTGTGGTCTTAGAAAAATGGATAAATAACACATACGAGTGTGTAAGTCAAATCTTTTTACCCCAGATGTTTTCATGTATTTTTTCTCCAATAATGTCCAGATGTGAAAATCCAGGAAAGGGGTTCAAAAAACAGTGTCTGTACAAACTGACCTCTTCTCTAATACACCCCTGCAGAAGCTGAAGGGCTCCCTGTGCTGCTGCACCTGCTCTGTTTTTGTGTTTAATGTTCCCTGATGGGCCAATCTTTCAGCAGTTTTCTGAATTTTAACACACAGCATCCTGAAGCAGAGAATTTCAAAGTTTAATGTAAATTGTGAGAACAGCTTGTGTCACTTTTCAGTCTGGAGCTTGGTAATTTCACTGGGTACCACCAGGCAGCTGTATCATGAGAAAGGGATGATTCATGTGCCCATTCTGTGTCCCTTCTGTTGGCCCCTTCCCAAGCTGAGGAGCTCTGGAGTACTTAGCTTCATCCTAAAGGGGAGACAGGGAAATGTATCATATATTTTATCACATTTCAGTAGACTTATGCTGCTGCAGCTGGACTGATACTAAACTTCAGGGCTGCTTAACTAAAGCTGGCATGAGTTCACTGCAAAATCAAACCAGATACTGCAATGCAAAGCTTCTCCACTAAAACAGCTTTCCATACTTCATGATCATCTGCTACAATGGAGTTCTTGATAATTGCTCTCCAAAGAATTTTGTATTTCTAAAAGTAATCATTTACTCAGGACAGTTTGAACCTTATTTTTTTCTAGCTGTGTTAAGCCTGAAAAATTAGCTCCTACAAAATGAATTTGAAGCAAAATCTATTCTGTTTTCTATAACCTACTCTATACATAGAGTCATATGATTAGCTCCTGATTTCAACCTCCATTCCAATCAAAAGCTTCAGGCCAAAATTACTCCTTCAAGGTAATTGTGCCAGGAGTTTTGAATTCCAATGGTGTGTTGGAATGGTGTAGATGGAATAGTTTCAAGTTGCAGGAATTAATAAAATCTGGTCTTTTTATGTGTTGGCACTGAAGAGAAGACTTCAATGTCTGTAATTAGAAACATTGAACCGAGCCTAAATATTCTTAATTCATATAAACAGATCACTTTTTATTTTCTGTGTACTAATTTTAATTAATAGAAATCTGTAGTGGATTTATTTTAAAAGAGTATTTTAAATGCAATTTTTTAAAAGACTAGATTTCCTACATCTGATACCAGAAAGCGGTCTGACCTGTGAAATTGCACAATTATTTATAAAATTACAGAAAAATGTAATAATTTCCCTTCTCCTTGTGTCTCTGGAAAATATTTTGATTTTTGATTTTTTTATTTTTAAAATATGCTTTTGAACTGATGGTGAATCCTACAAGAGAACAAAATGTTCCCTGGATTAAATTGACCATAATATTGTGAGGGGTATGCTGGGAAAACAGTCAGTGGAATGCTCTTCACAGAGATTCAAAATCCCTCCTTGATTGCTGTATTTGGGTAATGTTTTGCAGCAAAGGCTCTCTCCTGTGTTGTGTGGACTCCAAGGAAAACAGAGGCTTGGTGACCTTCAGAAAGACACTATAAGCCATAAAACTAACTGCTTAAAACAATGGAAAGTCTGAAGGAGTAAAAAGTTGTATGAAACAGATCATAACTTTCTGAAGAACAGAATCCTGTTAGGCAACTGAAAAGTATTTGAAGCCTGACAGGAGGAGACGAATTAACTTCACGGGTTCCTGCTGCTCAAGGGTACATCTTATGAGTTACTGCATATCACAGGCCCTTAACTCACACTTTACTACTCCTCTGTTGAACACTCCTCAGCTGGACTTAGCTAAAAATTAACTTGGATAAAAGACATTTCCAAGGAAGGTGTTCCAGTACCACATTGAACCTTGTTTTGTGGCACTGGTTAGACACTGAATTTGCAGCAGTGGTGGGACAGGTGGGCTGTACAGCCCTTCAGCCGCTGTTGGGTCCTCCTGCAGGAGCAGATGCTGTACCCCGGGGGTGCTAGCACAGAGGAGAGAGTGACTTCCAAGTCTT
Source organism: Pseudopodoces humilis (assembly GCF_049639895.1). NCBI lineage: Eukaryota > Metazoa > Chordata > Aves > Passeriformes > Paridae > Pseudopodoces > Pseudopodoces humilis. The sequence continues at coordinate 24,138,539 of NC_142205.1, forward strand.
GTGAAGTAAATACACTCTTTCCACTCACTAATAACCACTGCTTTTCAGGCTCTAAGGTAAACAGACTTCAGATGCCATCAGATAAACGGGAAAATAATTCCTGATCTGTAATACACTTCTTGTTTAGATTTAAGAAATGTTTCACCCATTAACTTGTCAGAAGGAAATAAATTTAAAAATGTGTCTGGAAACGTCTGCCTTTGTTCCCAGACATTGAGGATTCACTGTTCCTAAGTGCACTAAACACATCTGAGTAGCACTGCACGAGCAGTGCTCCACGAGGTTGTTAATGAGATGTTAATGAATGATGTTAATGTTAATGATGCTAATGTTAATGAAATGAGACTGCTTGCATGAGACCACCACCAGAGAAAAATATTTTTAATAAATAAATGTGTTCTGAGGCAAAACTTTCATATTCTTTGTCATCTATCATCTATACTGCCTAGGATGGTGAGACAAGTAGCAGTTTTTGTCATTTAATGATACATTTATAAAACACACTCAGTTTGCAAAGCTAGAATTTGGAAATTATGACATTTATTGTAGGTGCTAGAGTAGCAACTTTACTTGCTTTTTAGGATATAGATTTTCTCTACTTTCAGCTTTCTGAAAAATTGATTGCTAGGAACAAAATTGTCTTTGTTTAGTATCTTGTCATGCTTCCAAAGAAGTTAAGATTGTGATTGTTCAATAGCAGTAGGAGTAGTGATAATTTTACATTTAAAGTGTCAAAAACTACTTAGAGGAAAGGTTGAGGGGAAATGTTTTCCATTTGTTAAAAAGAATACTTTAACTACCTCCAAAATATCAAGACACAGAAAAATACACAAGGAGAAACTTTGGAAATTGTAAATGTTCCTTAGTTTTTCCTTTATCTCTACTTGTATTATGTTTATAAATTTTTGAAGTAATATCTGAACTTATGTACTCCTATCTCTTGGTTTCTGGGAATCTAGCAGCTCTTTCAGTACATTTAGAAACAAAGCCCTTAAAAAAACCCAGTATACAAATGAGTAGAAAAGAAAGAAAATAAACATTAGACACTGCTGGACTGAGTCAGATCTTTGCAAGATTTCTCTAAGATGTAAAGTACACAAAACAGTAAATGTGCATCTTAAAGACTCTTGGTACCTTAGCCACATCAATATGAGCATTCATTTTTTTTTATGGTAAGATTAACAAAGCAATCAAGGTGTATCCAGTATTGAACACAGAGTAAAAGTCGATAGTACAATTTCAGAGAAATCATCTCAAAAAAGGACAGCTGTGTGATATTTGAAATAACAAAAGCAGCATTTAAACCTCTGGAAAGTGTTCAAAATGCAGGGAACCATAAAGAAAAGGATGTGTAAATGAATGCCATCCTCAGAAATACAATAGTTGTAGCCTGCCTTTGGTAACAGCTAGGACAGCCCTAAGGTGCACCACTAAGGTGCGCAGGAAGGCTTAAGGGGATTTGGCACTTATTAGGATGTGAGTAGGACATGTTTCCTTTGTATAACACACAAGAGTTTTTGACCTGGAGCTCAATTAAAATGAATACTTGCTGTACAACAAGCAGAGTAATTCAGCAGAGGATTTGTATGTTTGAACAAATCTATTTACCACAAGGAGTGATACTCCTTGAAAGATAAATAACATTTCTCCATTTCTTTTTGTTTTTCTTTTTTTTTTTTTTTTTTTTTCTAGCAGATAGTGATCTTAAGACCTCTGTTGCATGGAACTCCAGAATAGTAGGAACCATGTCTTTCAACTATTTTTATGAAAATAGAATTATACCTGATGTGTATCCCAAGCTCCAGGGATTTAAATTATGCTCTGAATCAGGTGTGGTGAACAGACCAACAAAAACAGAGAGTTTTGTCTCTGAGGCAAATGGGCTGAAACAGATGAATGGCAAACCTTTCACATTTGTATCAGACAAAAAGCAAACTGTAAATGTATGTTTCTTGAGTCAGCTTAATTGTAGTTCTTCAAAGCTTTATAATACATTATAGAAACATGAACAAAACATATTCCTCTTTTAAATTTTTTGGTCTTCATCTATTCTGATGCAAAGGTATGGTAATTATAGCAAATTGTGGCAATTTTTTATGCATGCATTAAAATGAAGTTTTTTAATGTCTGAATAATATTGCAGTAACAAATATTTTAAAAATCAGAATACACTAAGGTCTTGGTACGTTTACTGTAAATCATTCAGATAACCCAAAGTATTTATTGATTCACCACTCTATGAAATCTGGGATTAACTGAGGAGTAATCAGTGAACACCTTATGTACCTGGGGTTTTTGAGACCAAGCACATTGTGGTCTTTTATGTCAGACAGATATTCAGCTCAAACACGTGTTAGGAAAAGGAAGGGTCCATGGAAGGGACGACAAATGGGAATGTTTCCTGATTTCATGGTGCTTTCAAATTTCACTTAGCTTGGGCACTGCATGCTTTCAGTAACAGAACTTAGGTAGTGTATTAATTATGAAACAGCTGTTCATTATGCTAATTAGGAAAGTGATCATGATGTCTTTTTAAAAATCAACTGTACTTTTTTTCTCTTGATACAAAAGCCACTGGTAAGGAGCAGTAAAAAGACCTGACTTGACTCATTCCTAGCAAACTGACCATGGGTTCAAGACTAAGAAAGCACCTTCAGCCAGTTAGAACACTATGGCAGTTTTATTTTTACATGATTTTTTTTCATTTGAGGAACAAAGTCAGTTTATTTATATATTCTACTAATTGTTAGAAAAGTTTTCAGACATCTCTTTGGCATTACTTCTTTTTTAAACTGTGGGATGAATGGAGAAGGGAAAGAGTTTTATTCCCTGGGACGATTAAGATCAAATTAATCCATGTTTAACGTCCCTACCTTATCAGAAAGAGAAACTGCATCTCGTGCTGTCTGCAGAGGTTTCCTTGGCTGTGCAGAGTAGGAGGCATGGAAGCGCTGACCATACACTAGGTATGAGCTTCCCATTACATTCCTCTATTACTGCTTTTCAATCCCATGCTGGAGACTGGGGAAGATTCAGGGCATTTTAAGAATTTGATCCATTTATGTAAAATGTGGAAAGGCAGATTTACCTCCACTGAAACCAGTGGTTCAGGAAATTTTCAGACATATACTGTTCTATTTGTATAACAAATATTTATTGAGTAGCAAAAATATTTTAAGCAGCTCTCAGGATACTCTGAATAAATTTTAAATGAAACAAGACTGCTGCATTTCTGTTACTGAATTCCTCACGGTGTACCTGAGACCTGCAAGCACTCTATTTCACCTTAAGGTTTTCCTCTTGAGAGAAGAAAAGCAAAGAAATAAAATCTAAATATCTATCTATCTAGATGTATATTGCAGATTGTCAGGCAGCATCACTTAGAAATTTCAACTGCTGTGACAAAACGTGAGCATATGTCAGGTGGTCCTTGCTCAACAGAAGACAATGCACTGTGCACAGCCAGTAGAACTACTTTGGCTGTACACAAGACACATGGTACAGCTCATGTGCACCACCCTTGAAAGTCCTCAATGCACAGAACTTGCAGTTGTTTACATCCTGGCACCCAATACACTGGAATATTATTTTTGAAGATACGGTGATTAAAATACAATACTATATGAAGCATTCAAAATCACAATATTCATAAATCCCATAATGCTTAGGGAAATGCAGCTTTTCTTTATTTACTTTCTCTGCTTATTTGTGCTGTATCCAAACAGCAAAAGGATGACTTTTTCCATTAGACTGCATTCAAGACACAGGAAAAGGAAAGCTGTGAGCAGGGTTTTTTTGTTGTGATTGTTAATTATTTCTTGAAATCTGTTTCCAGGGATCACTGCTTTCTAAGAGCTGTAACTAACTAATTTTCTAGTAGCACTAATATGCTATTTGGGTTCATAAACACAGGAAATTCTAATTGTTTCATGTTAATGAAGAGGCAGTAAAATTCAAGACAAGTTTCCTATAATTAAAAGAAAAAACCCTATTTTTTTCATGGTTCCATTTGTTCTACATGCAGAATCATATTTATCACGTTTTTTCTTTTAGAATTAAATATTCAACTCACATTCAGGCTCTTAGCAATGATCGATAAATCTGTGTTGCGTTTGCATAAGTATTTTTCTCAAATGAGTCAAGTCCTTGACTGAGATATTTTAATTGCTATAATTTGAATAACTAATTCCAAGTTCTGAAAATTAGGTGAAGGTAGTATGTGATTAACTGCTGTTAATGAAGCCATTACCTGATCAAGTAACATTTCATTCTTGGAACTGATTATCTCTAAATGCAAATGAAATTGATCTGAATTGTCAATTTTTTGTTGAATTTATAGTACATCTTTTAAATATTCTGCAACTACTGTTAAGCAGCATACTTTGACATTTTTATTCTTCTGGAAGTTCTGTAAATTTATATTCTAACATGAAATCAGAAAAATTCTGCTCCAAACAAGAAGAGTGTCCATTCACACGCAAAATTTTCTTTGCTCAAAACATTAAGCCAAGATGAAATTTAAACTAACTTTTAGTGAAATGGGAGTTAGTAATTATGCTAACAAGTATTTACATTGCTTCACACACACTATATCAAAATGCAACAAATTATCTAGTGTCAGGATATAAAATTGTTGATGAAGGGAGTTTATGATGTTGTGGGATTCATTTGTTTAATTTAAACAACTGCTGGTCCATTTTCATCACTTCTAGACTTCTATTGAGTTCTAATGTAAAGAATGTTAAGAAATAAGACAGAGCTGTGCACAGAACAATTTTGGAACTAGGTAAATTTACCATTTACCCAATAAAATATAAAAAATTGTGAACGTTCATTTTATGCTGCCTGTTATTATGTATACTGCAATATCCATCACCCACGTCATCCTGCTGTCACAATGAACTTTCCACAACCTTTTGTATTGGCATGCAGATCTGCCTCAAAAAACTTAAATTAAATGGATAAGACAAAAAAAGATTGGGAAAAATGTGGTTTTGGTAGAAGGTTTGGGAAGGGTTGCCTGTTGTCACAAGATGCTTAAGGGTGTTAAGCAGCAGCAGCTATCATGGTAAAATAAAGCCACTGAATGATTGAAATTTGTATTTTCCTCCATATTCTACCTCTTTTTCCCCCCTCAATTTTATCTTAGCCTTCTTTCAATTTATTCCCTAGAGTGTTCTGCTCCATACTCTTGGTGCCACCACTGCCTTGACTCCTTCCTGCTGTCACTCTGTTCCTGGAGAGGGAAAGAGACATTACAGAGGTCAGTCACCATCCCAGAACACATTATCTGTTACCTGGTAGGTCCAGATCAGACCTGTTTTCCAAACCTCAGTAAGGAAGGGCTCATATGCACAATTTTTCCAGTTATGTTTCCTCCCTGCACAGAGAAAGCAGCTTCAAGGAAAGCCTCTGTTATACAGTGTGGTCCCTTTCCCTCACTTCCTTGGGAATGTATCAGTCATCTGTATCATCTGATACATTTAGATTAACCTAACTTTAAAAATAATTTTCCTTACACTAATATCTGCTAATGACTTTTACCTTTATGAATTCATTCAAACTCTGATCTTAAGTGTATTACTCAGTTTAAGGGTAAAAAAATTCAAAAAAATAAAGCTGCTAATTCAAAAGCAGACAAGCTGTATTTGAAATTTAAACAACCAGAAAGGCAAAACATATTCATTAGAGTAATTTTAGAAAGTAAAAAAATGTAATAAAGTACTTTACGTTTCTTCTTTCATGGAAATCCAGACTTGGGGGTTACTTGCAAACTCTTGTGCTCCCTTTGTACAGCTCCTTCATACCCACAACCATCCACCCACCCACGTTTGTGCACGGTCACTCACACACAAATCTATATCCAGCCTTCTGAATGAACCTTTCTGCTTTTCACTAAAGAAATAATACTTTCAGAAATTAATGTATATATACCCAGATTTCCCCACCAGACTGGGTCATTGCTGAATCATCCAATATGTCAAACATGACTGAGTATGTTAGGGAGGCCTGCACCACTCAATATAAAACATTTCAACATCTAAAGTCTTCTCTTGCATTTAGGATTAATTCTGTCTTTAGAAAGTCATAGTTGCATACATATCTAATAATTTGGTGTTTATCACTGAATTCTAACACATGTAAAAAAATCAAAGTCCTTAGAATAAAAATAATAGAGTCACTTTTTGTACGGTTTGGCACAGAATTTCCAAATGATGCTCAGTCCTGGTAAATCCAGACAAACTCCCAAGAACGGGGTTAAAAAATATATTCAGTACTTTACTTCTTATATTTGTTTTATCCAGTCCAGTTCTAAAAGTTAAGATTGTGCTTATATGAAGATAAATTTGGGAGTAGTAAGCATGTCACATCTTGAGCATGGTGGAAGACTAGAAAAAATGCACTCTATAAAGTGATATTAAGAGAACAGAGTAATTTTATAATTAAAAAGTTTTAAATAAAATACAAGCATTGAAAAAAGTGTTCTACATACTGGGTGGGAGTTTTTGCTAATCTTGCTGGTTTTTAAACGTGACATTTCTGAGAAACATTCACTGGTAATACTTAAATTGACAAGGCAACAGGAGCCTTGGGCAAGTAACACTGAAAATATCCTTCATTATTTGGTTGGATTTAATCTGTATATGGGAAAAAAACAAAAGAAACCCCTCTAATTCCATTTATCAGAAACATTGGAAAGATTGTGCATTTGTCCACATGAAATGTGTTATTTTTCATAACAAGGCCAATAATATTCAAAACAGATGTCCTTCCTGAGATAGTTGGGGATGTCGAGCAATAATTTCCCATAATATCATGAATGACCTACCTAAAATGATGATTTGCTTAATTTTATCTTATAGCTGTGTTTTTATCCATATGTAACACAAATAAAAACAGAGAGAAAGAAATCTAGTTTTGAAAAGGAGACTATATATTTGTGAACACATGGAACTGAAAACCATCCACAGCAGCAATATTAATCCTAATATCAATGACAGAAAAAAAAAATGAAGTTTTTATTTTCATTATGCAAATAGAATAGCAGTACTAGAACTATTGAAACAATCTATGAAATGAGGGTACTTTCATTAGAGGGGAAGAAAATCATCACGGCATTATGTGGGCTTTGCAGAGATTCTGTGACAGTAGTAGCACACAGGGACACAACTAACAGTTCTACATCAGCCTGACAGTAATCATGAAAGATTGCTGCAGGCATACAGATAATTACGCTGGAGAGACCTGTGCTGTGTGTAAATAAGGTGGGTAAGCCTATCTCAGGTTCTGAGCTGAACAGATATTCTGTTACATACCAAATATAGATTTTAATGAGTGGAATGGAAATCAAACAATATATTCTGACCATTATATTTATATCAAAAAAGATATATTTTTTTCTTCAATTATAATTTCTAACTATGTAGCTAAACTGCATAAGCATCTACATCATACTCCTCTAAATAAGCTGTAAATATGCAAGAAATAAATCAATTACCTTTGTGTACTTGTCATCTCACATTCAGTCTAGAGTAGGGTTATCATTAGGATGATAAGAAGTTTTGACAAACTGAAGGAAAAAGAATTTTCTTTTCTAATAATTTACAGGAGACAGTTATGTTGCATGGTCTACAAATTATGCAAATATCTTAGTGAACATGCTGGGTACAAGATACATGCAGTTTTCTTGGGTAATGGTTTTACCACTTATCATTGCCATTGCCATAAAATGGCAAAATTTGGTGATGGCTCAGTATGCTAAATATCCACCAAGACAATGTTAAATGTGTTTTGGTATCACATCAGCATTTCCTTGACAGATCCATATCCCTGTGTTCTTGCTTGCTGTAGAGTTAGACGTCCCAGAAATGCAAGAGTTCCCTAACACGGGTTCTCCTTTTGCCACTCAGGATACTATGTTCTGGCTATAAGGGTTCTATTTCAAACTGAAGTGTTATGCAATTAGAATAAAGCTGGAAGACCCTAGGCAATGACTCCAAATTAATTCTGAAAATAAGTGAGCTTCTGCCAACATCAGTAAATTCTAAGAAAATATGTCTTTCCTGGATAATAAGAAATACCCAGGCTGGCTAAATGACTGTACACTCATTTTCAAAGGAGCAATTGTACTAGACAGCTTCGCAAAGAACACACTGAAAAGAGACAATATAAACTTCTCTTTAAGCCTGTGCTAAATAGATGTTTATATTTTCTTATCTAATGCATGTGATATCAGATAGACTGTATAGTTTCTGGAATGGCAGGCTGCTTGCTTCTTCCAAGGCTTTCATGGGAGCTCATCCTTCTCATATGGAGCAAGTAGTCATTATGACACATAAATGGCTAAGAAGTGCAAGAGTAGGACAAGATGAATGTGTCTGTTTAAATTAGTGCTATATCAATCTCTAATTCTTGACAAGGTGTGAAATAGTTAATATTTTTCTAAAACAGATTTTATGTGCAAAAATTAACAAGGCCCTCCAAACCCAGAATTCTCTGAGAACATATCTGGTTCAGCACTAACAATATATAAGAAAATAGAGAGCCCAGTTGAAGAAATGGAGGTATTTGAGAGCTGAATCACTGGAATCTCTGTGTATGATGTTGGTTTCTCCGGGTATGTACAGACTGTTTTTGATGCAAAACCAGAGATGATTGGGAAATGACAGATACTGTACCTGATTGCCTCATCTGTCCCCTTGGGTCAGCACTGAATTTGTCATTTTGTGTCATTCTAGAAAATCTATCATTTTATAACAGCATTGTTCACGTGGCAGATACCCTGCAATTGAAGTGTTATAAATACATAAATGCTTTCACAACATAAACCTTTATAGCACTGCACACTGGGTCTTTAAATATCCTTCACTGTCAATGCAAGTATTCTCTGAGTCTCACATGCCCACCTATGGAATTATACAACACTATTACAATGCAAAAAGGAGTTGGAATTATGCAGTAGAGTTTTCAGGATGTTTTCATAAAATATGCACATCTTTTCTAACTTTATTTTCTCCTTTTCCTAGGCCTCACCCCTTTTTGAACATAAAGTCTTGAAATAGTCCTTCATGGTATTCTGTTTTTCAGATAGCCACCAAGCAGGGATGTTAACAGTTGCAGTGACTCAAAACAAAAAGGCTTCAGCAATGTTAAGCATGAAATTGTATTTTGGAACCTATATACTCTCCAGGTCACGAACCTCAACTAAATTTGCTCCCTTCAGCCTCTGATTTTGGGAAATCCAGTGAAAAATGCTGTAGCTTAATTAACTGCAGTATAAAGTGGAAGGCTTTCTGACTTATAGTAAGTTCTGTGACCTAGGGTAACTATTTAAACTTTGAGAGTAGGTTTTTTTTCCTTTCCACCATTTTTTTTTCTCTAAGGGCTATTAAAAAAAAATAAATTCAACTCCGAAACTGACAAATCTTATGGTTCTTTTCTTAGAGGAGAGCAGGTAGGGTGATGTAATAGTGTTTTTCAACTTTCACATCTATGAATATATGAATAATTTTGTACTTGACTCAGATCACAAGGTGTAGTTCATTAACAGAAGTGGGCCCAAATAAGAACATCAGTATAGACAGGGAATGGGAACTACAATCCAGGATCTCACTCAGTGTAAACTGGTGTTGACTAATTCAGGACACTGATGTCTCAGGAACACTGGTGCCAGGTAACACAGAAGTTAGCACAGTCCAGATATATTTTGAAAAAAGAGTGGATATAATCAATGAGGTAGCTCAGGACTTATGGCAGGATAAGTGAGAGGAAAGCCTGCTCTTTTCTATAAGCAGGAATACAGGTGAATAATTCATAACAAATTATTTATTTGTTTATTATATTTGATCTTTTTTTTTCTGTACAATATTTGTCTGTATTCAGGCCTTTATTTTCTCATGAATTCATCATTCATTGTATTATTTCTCTGAGAAATTTTTACCCTGAAGATTGTCTGTTAGAAGTTTATTGCAAGCATTCATTATTCAAAATTTGTACTGTTCATCATCAAAATATATCACCTAGTATATTTTTGCTTCTTTGCTTGATGATTGGTTAAGCATAATTCTTAGATTTCCAGTGTGAACCATGGATTGGAAACTTACTCTCCAAGTTTATTATTAAATACTCAAGACTCATTTGTTGCTGTGCAAATAAATTAAAAAAATATTGTAAGAACCATGAAGATCTCAAACAAATGGATGCAGCACTTTATGTGATATAATTTGTCACTGAAGCTACGTATCTGTGAAGACATTCTATTTGCACTATAACAAGCACTGTGTTTATCAAGTTTACTTATAGAGATGTTTGCCCAGTTCTAATGTTACTTTTCTGGCATTTCTTGGAAGATTGCCAGTAATAAATGAAATCATATGCACTGCTATTAGACTTGTTTTACCTCTGATGCTGACCAAAACAGGAATTTTCTCAAGGTGAGGAAGGCCTGCATTAGTAACACATGACAAACTATCCTTTAAACTCTATTCTGTCCTGCTCCCTAAAACACGCTGTTCAGTGCCAAAGCCTAATTTTCCTTACTTATATGAAATTTAAATTGAAATTCTGACTTAAATTTATGAAGACAACTGAAATTTTTAACAACTGGCAGAGAAATAGACTGTAAGTCTTTATGGAAGAAAAGTAAGAAAGAAGCATCACAGCTACCAGCTGGTAGACTTAATAACCACCAGAATTAAATGTTTTGCTTTAATTTTGTCTCATCATATTCTTCTAAAATGCTTCTTGTGGAACAGCTTGATTTCCATGTTTTATGACATATCCATCAATATTTTGACAGTGCATTTTAGTTGTATATATTGTAGTTGTATGTACATATTTAGTTTAGCTGTAAGTGATATCCCAAATTGAAGTTAACCCAAATGTTTTCTTTTCCAAGTTATTTTCTGAAGTCATACTTCAAAACTTCACATGCCAGGTTATTGCTTCAGCATTTATTCTGTTCCAGCTCCTCAGCACTGTTGGATTTCCACAAGGAGTCAGGAAAAGCTTTGGGCTGGTGGCTTCTTTCCTCTCAGTCCTGAATAGTCATGAGGTGTGGGACTGGAGTCTCTGAGAAAGTGGGGAAAATTGTATTACATCTGTGATAATATGCAATTAACCTGTTTGAGGATCAAATCAGGACAACTGCATCTCCTATGGCATTCTACTTTTATTAAAATGCAGCAGGACTGGATATAGACATTGATTTGTTGAATAGTCTAAGGTTCATTTTGGACAGACGATGAACAAAATGGCTTATGGGTATGACTATGTTTGTATGTAGAAAATTCCGTTTCAGGGCATCTATTTAATCTTTTCTTTAAGACAATTAAAAATACAACATTATTATTATATGCCCACTCATTGAAAACTTAGGAGGGGACTGTTCTGAGGAAGAACTAGCCATTAATGGAATTTTCAAATTAGTACTAAAAGTCTTTATCATGGCATATTCTATTACCATATTTATCATCCCAGTAGCAAAGCAAAATGAGGAAAAAATTACTGGTTTGGTGAAAAATCAGTCATCATTTCCCTAGGGCTTGATTTTTTTAAGATACTTTTTAAGAGTTTGAGAGAATCTGGTTTTATATTCAAAGTCACTGAAATTCCTTATCAGTTATAATATTATCCTTGTTATACTTATCAGTGCAACCCTGAATCATCTCGTTGCAAGCAGTTGCATAAATTATGTACATAGAAGTCTTCCTAGGTAGGTCTAACTGTAGTTATATTATAACAGGAAGAAATCAGTCACACAGTAACAGTAACACATCCTGGAGCAATGCGTCAACTTCAGAAAGTCAGCTCAGCATAAATGTCGTCATTGCTCTGAGTCATCTTGGTTGCAAACACAAGCTGTCAGAAGAAGTGGAAAGAACTGAAAATTTTTCCATCATCTAAAAAATACAATACATATTGAATGAAAGTTTTATTCTACATCCTTTAAATTCTGCATGAAACCTATGTGTTCAATGTAAGTATATTATAGAAGCAGCTAATTCTAATTAACCTTATCTCATAGACTTCATTAAGATTGAAAACCTTATAATTCTAAAGGTTTTTCAGACTACCCAGGAATTCACTTAATGCAAGAATTGATTTACCTACCTAAAAAAACTTGAAAAATTGAAGAAATTTGACACACAGAGAACACTGAGAGGGAAAAAACTTGGGGTTTTTTTCTGAGACTGGAAGAAAAACCAAGAGCTGAAAACCTAGAGAGCAGGTTTTGTTTCTTCATATCCTCTTTTTTCATCTATACAAACTTCCTACCTCTTTGGGACACCACAATCCTCATCTGTACTACCCCTCTGATGGTAGGTTTTTTTCCTTCATTCTGGTACTCCCTGTGGCTGAGGGCTTGGTCAAGGGTCTGTTGAAATCCCTGTGAACTGCAGCCAGTCCTGGCTTCCTGCTTCTGCTGTGGGAAGCACCCATGGGATTAAACACTGCTGGGATCCCCCAGGCATCCAGAGAGACTGCCTGTGTTGTGCTGGCCAAAGTAAGTGTGTCTCACTGAATTAAGCTCGGTGTTTGATGCTTACTACAGAAAGGGGGTGTTCTGTCCTTTCTGTTGATTCTATTTGGAGTTCGGATTACTCTACAGCATTGAAAATCGCTCTTCATGCATTGCATTGTGTAATTCTTTTGTGCATATTTTTGCCCAAGGATCAGAGAAAACACCTTTAACAGTGTGTTACAGGTCTAAAAGCACTATTACTGTATTACTGTTTTCATGAACATCAGTGACAAGCTTCCAATGAAACAGTTTTAACTTATGAGTAATGCATATTCAAAATTAATCTAACATCCCAAGTCTTTAAACTAGCTTGTCTGAGCTGCCATAGGATTTTAACAGACAGCAACCTCTTTGATAACCCTTTGTATTCAGATCCTTTTTTCCTCTTTACTTCTCAGTTTCAAACACTGCAGCTCTTTAGTCTCCTGCTCAGTCTCCCACATCTCATTTTCCATGTTCCTTCACATCACTTATGCAGTTTCTGCCTTCACCATCCGTCTACTGTTGTGCTGCAGTCACTGGGTCTTCCTTTCTTGCTGGTCATCTCTGTGAAGTCTTTCCCTTTCAACTGTCACTTTTGGAACTCTCCTCCACTAGGAGATAGTTTTTTTTCACTCCAGTGTCTCTTTTGCTCTCAGGGAAGACAGTTTTTTCATCTTTGTTATCTGGTCAGCTCCCCACTTGAAAGAGCAGTTTCAGTTCTCACTCCCACAAAGTCTTTTGAAGGAACAAGTTCAAACAATGACCTTCCATGCCCTACTGTTGGGCCAATCTCTTTCCCAAACACCTGGTTGCTTTTCTTCTCCTTGTAAACTGATTTATCCAGAGAATATTTCTCTCTTCTCCACTTCCATCAACTGATGCCTCCCTCCCACCACCCTGACTGTTCAACCTGCCACTTTCAAGGGCACATAACCACAGTTTCATTGACATAAATTGGTTAAATATTTATGAAAAAGTCATAGTAACTATTACTTAATAACTCCTGTAGCTTGCTAAACAACAGAAGATAATTTTTCTTTAATTTGTGCCATATTTTTCAATAATAGAAAATAATGCAGAGCAACATATAAAATCATGTTGAGATCACACCAGAAAACAGATGCTTATTTGAAAACTTGTCTCTGAGGAACAGGTATTTGCTTCAAACTCTCTCAGCGTGAAAAAAACATTCTATGTATCTCTGGGGAATCCATAGAGTATGTTCCCTTAAACTTTTATGAAACACCTAAAATCTAGAATAAAACCTGCAATGATCTGTAATCAGAAATAGCATAAGAAGTTTTGCTGCAGGAATGCTACCACTTGCTTTAGCAAGGGTTTTCAGATCTGCTTCACAAAAAGAGTACTTTGAGGGTTTACATCTTTACAATATGTCAGTGGAATACATACAATGTTTAACTTATTTCTCTAAAACTTCAATATCTCTGTCAGTCACAACTAAAAACCAACAGATTTTAAACTCATTAGTTTTATATCATTACATATTTTTTCAATAATGAACAAAGACATGTGAAAGAAGATGTAAAATAATAAGTAATCATAATCACACTTCAAAGCTATCAAAAAATTCCAAAAATTGCCCAAATTACAAAATCACAGAATCACTAGGGTTGAAAGCGACCTCCAGATATAATCTATCCCTCTCTGACAAGAGATGGTCACCTGGGCAGGGGTGGGTTTGGAAAGTTTTTCCTCATGTTGAAATGAAACTTCTGGTGGTTTGGTTTATGGCCATTACTCCTTGTCCCATTGCTGAGCATCACTGAAGAGATTCTGTCACCATCCACATGTGATATTTTTGTATGCATTAATGAGATCCCCTCTCAACCTTCCCAATAACCAAATCAGTTACCTTCATCTGGAAACTGTGTTAGAAATCTCACAGTCAGAGTTCTTTCTCTTATTCTTCCACTGAATAGGACTGAAAACATGAGGCTTTTAACTATGAAAAATTATAGATGGACATCTGGGGTGTATTTAGCTTCTTTCATATTCACAAACCCTTAAAAACATTTGCACTGGGATTACTGTTGTAAGAAAGAGTGAGAAAGTTCTTTTGCATATATAAATGAGAGACTTTGACTTTTGGGCTAATCTGAGCTGAATTGCAAGTGAGAAAATTGAAACAATTCAGTAAGAAAAGATCTCTTAAACTAATGGTGAGAAAGTTTTGTTTTGACAGCACTAAATTGTCTAATTCTTTCACCTTTATTTTACATATTCAAACAGAAGCATTTGAACTTGTGAGAGGTCTTTTTTTCACATGTAAAAATAGAGTATCCTGCTAATTCCAGAAATTCATTCTTGTTTAAAAGTAAATTTTGGCAAAATATACATGTATATACAAAATATACATGTTTGCACAGCACATCTTTCTAAATGTGAATGTGTTATGGGTTTTTTTGTATTCCAATGAGAAGATGTCTCCATTTTAAATTTGAAAAGGTATTTAGATATTCCTTTAGACTACTGAGATAAGGTAATTTAACCTTAAAACCAGAAGGGGCAGTCTAACTTCAATTTATTCCTAGCTAAATTCAAACTAATGTAATCCAGGGCTCTGGATATAATGAAGTGTATGGCAGGGCTAAATCCTAAAGATTAACTCATGATAGGTATTATTCTTGGACAAAAGTACCAGAGTTTTCAAGATGTGTTTGCTTACAAACAAACGACTTTATATTCTATAATCAGAGGTGTATATGCACAGCATTGTAATACTGTAATGAGTACAGAGTCCGCATGCATTATATTGAGGGAAAAAAACAGTAAATTAATAAATAAAACTAAGATATTTGAAAAGTGCAAGTAAGTCAGTGGAATTATTTTTGTCCAGATGTATTATTTGATTTTTCATTTACTCAAAGTCTATTCATGCTAAACTTCCTTTCTTGGCTAATTCTATCCACATTCAGAACATATATCCAGATGTATCCACATTCAGAACTTGTTCTGATATGTAAGAATCAGTTTTTCATTAGGTTGTAAACAGAAATGAAAGTGCAGGACAATCTCTTTTCAACTTAAAGGCAACTTAAATTCTCAAAACATTATGTTGTCACTGAATATTTGATATAAAATCAATGTCAGTTTTATTTAGTGTATTGTTTGTGATTTTCTTTTCCATTAAATCTGAATATGTGTTTAGGTTGTGAGTCAATTTTTTAGTACAAATCTTAACTAGATGATTGAAGTCAAATAATACTGATTAAAAAATTTTTAAGACATTGTTTATGTTTTTAAATAAACTTGTTTAAAGAAATAAAAATATATCTTACTTTTTAGCAATTAACATATTTTTAGGACATATATTGGTGCCTTTGAATAATTTCTTTTTCACACCCCTATATTTCAAATTTTATAAAATTAAAGAGGTACATATTTTTGTATTTATGTTAGCAGACAGTGGGGGAAGGGGGGTGAGTGAAGGTCTAAATTTCATATTTTTACATTTACTTATTAGTTTTAAAACAATAAAATAATTTCCCAAGGTTTTAAAAGTTCCAGTTTTTCAGAAGATATCAATCTGAAAATTATGCAGAAGTGATAAGGCCATGGGTTTTCCCTTCTGTCATTAATTTTTTTTACCATTTCCTAATGCAATATTCAAGGAAATGCTGGGCTAGTGGCAAAGGAGAGTGGGGATGGTTATACCATGCATACACATACATGGTTTTATGGAGTCTTCAGGAGAAGTCAGGAAAGTCTTGGGCAGAGATGGGAAGAGTTTCTCGGAGCATAATAGCAATATCCAATGACACTGCTGAGGTGAGTTTTCACCTGCTGTGTGACAAAGCTATTTAAAAGAGCTCTCAGGAGCCTGAAAGCAGGCTGGCTGTGAGGGTCTGGGCAGGGAGCACTGGAGAGGGGCAGGGGCTGAGAAAGGGCTTTAAGGGGGGACATGAGGGAGGGCACTGCCCCGAGAGGAAGGATGTGGGACCAGGAGAAGAGCAGGAGGAGGTGCAAGAGGAAGAAACAATTAACAGTACAAGTGGAATAAAGAACAAAGTATGTTCCACTGCAGATATTAGGAATATGTCCTGGTCCCTGACTTAGATGAGTTTTGTCAAGGAACTGATGGAACTGCAAAGGGGAAAGTGAGAAAACCTCTTCCCTTGACTGTAGTCCCCTAAGCTACATCAGTTCTTCCCTCATCACTCTCATTTGAACGTCACATTTCTTCAGTCCACTTTCCCACAGTGTCAGAGATGTTCTCTGGGCTCTGGACAAGTCCATCAGGTAATGACTGCAAGGGAAGAAGCTTTGTCACATGCACCTGCTCATGACATTAACACTGTCCTTTCCATGTAGTGCTCACTATTTAAAAACCCTCTCAGTCAAGAAGATTTATTTTACCATTCAAGGGGTCGATGCAAGACAAACATAGAAGCCAGCTTGACTTTGCTGCTCAGACCCTACACTCACAGCAAGAAACACAAATTTATTGCTGAAAGGTTTGAAGTCCTTGTCCCTTTACCAGGGAACAGCCTTGCAACACAAGTTTGTATGTTAACACCACAGAGATGGGTTTATGTACCACTACACAAAGTTCTGTAACTAAGACTTCTGAGGTAGACATGACCTTGCCTCAAAAAATGAAGTCTGTTATTAGAGATAACTGTAGGGGGAAGGATAGTTGATATAAATATTCCAAGCCTTTGATCAGAGCCACACATTGCAATGTGTTAGTTACCTGTACATTATACTGTGTTGGAGGAGAAGCTGTTCCAAAAATTCACAGTTTTAATCTCAGACACAAATGGTGGTTGTAGTCTCACATGAATGTGCAGCTGGTTTATTAAAACACCTGTCCTGGAGTGGCGTGCTTGTAGCTAACAAGTCTGAGTCTAATTTTGCATGTCTCTGAAAAATGTTAAACAGCAATAAAAGCTTGCTCAGATGAGGGAACGCAGCAATGAGGTTCACAAACCCTCACAAAAGAATGCTATGAACAATATGAAAGAGAATAATAACAATAAAATAAAGAGATATAATTTGTTCTGGGTCTGTTCTGGAGTCTGGCACATAACCTTACCCAGAGGGAAACTTTCTATCACCAATAAAACTGGTAATTTCTGTGCCATGGAAATACCTTTGCATTACTTGTGCATTTGAAACAGGTTTTAGTGTATTTGGATTTACTTGCAGTTTTTTTCTTTCTTTGTCATGGTAGTCACTTGAACACAAAAATAAGAACTTTTATAAAGATTTTAGCTCATTTATTTTGTGGTTCCATCTATTCACAGTTTCTTTGTCTCCTCTGCCCTTATTTTTCTATTATAGTGAATAACATTTCTGTGTTCTACCATGTAAATAAGTTGCAAAAAGTCTCTGGATTTACATAAGTAGTGTATTCTCTATATAGTATGATTTCATACACACATATTTGTAAACATTAAATCTTTATACATTTCTCTTTACACATTCAATATATGTTATGTCACAGTGAGTGTTATGTTCTGAAGCATGCAATCACTCACCAAAGTTATTTTAGATGGGTTTCATAATAACTGTTTGGTACATTTGATACCACCAGTGATTGTAGTAGCAGCTCTGAATATACCATCATTGCAGGTTTCCCTATTATAATACTTTCAAACTGAGTAATTTCATGTTACTTAGTGTCATCCTATTTCTTTCAGAAGAGTAAGCTTCAAAAGGTTTGTTTCATCTCTGCCAAAAACAGGGTGCAGGGAAAAATGATGATTTCTGCACAGCACATGACTCAATATAACATGATACAGCCTCCAAGAGTTAATCCCAGACACCAAGTAAAGAAAGAGCTGAAAATGTGTCTGAGAACAGAACAAAAATAAAGGTATTCTTCTCACACAGATGGAGTTGGAAAAATAACCCCTATTGTTTGTTTCACAGGACAAGAGAATAAACTCTCAAGAAGCAGTTATTTCATGGGCTAGGGGTCCTGTGGCAAAGCCTGATTAGAGATGATATCTTTGTGTAGATGAAAGGAGATCATCTTCCCTTCTTCATCCACTTGGCTATCTGCATTGGTACTGAGGCAATAAATCAGATTATGTGCAAGGGAACTCCTGAAGTAATAATGCAGAGGTCAAGGGCCTTGATGTGTGACAATATTACTGTAGTAATGGGAAAAGTGGTATCCACTGTCAGAGTCAGTGACATCTTTTCAGCTTAACTAACAACAAATTAAGTGTGGCTATTCTACCTTTTGTGAAAAAGACAGTACTTAGTGAGAAAATGTCAGATCCTGCACCAGTATTGTTGCAGTGGTGATGTCAGAAGATAGATTTTTAAAATAAGTAATTGTAATACAATCCTTTCTGGTTTTAATGTCAAAAGTGAATGTTGCAACTGTGAGCTAGGATTTGAATATGTACCCATGGTCACCAAATAGTCTCCTACTATTTACTTGATTAGGCAGCTCACAGGTACAGCTCATGAAGAGGTGATGCCAGAACTAAGATCCATATAAACCCCTTGAAAACATTAATAACATTTCAATACATAAAATTTCATTTAAGGTGTTAACTCCACATTTTTCATGTTGTGTTTGAGAGGTATCACCATGAAATTAAAACATGTCTTTTCAGAGCAAAATAGATAAGTCAAATCTGCTGGGATCCTGTGATATGTGAATATGTATATCTATGCACAGTGTTCCACAGACTACACAATCTGTTCATTTGCATAAAAAATATTTCAAGTGATTTCCATTTAGGTCAAAAGTCTTTAGTCTCTAGTCAAGCCTTAAACTTTTCTGTGTGTTACAATAACCATAACTTTGAAACC
This sequence comes from Pseudopodoces humilis, assembly GCF_049639895.1. Classification (NCBI taxonomy): domain Eukaryota; kingdom Metazoa; phylum Chordata; class Aves; order Passeriformes; family Paridae; genus Pseudopodoces; species Pseudopodoces humilis. The sequence continues at coordinate 24,157,836 of NC_142205.1, forward strand.
TTGTTCATAATTGTAGTTTAATTAAAACTGGACAGCCCTGTTGTCCATTTAATTTCCTGAAGATAGCTGCTTCCCAAGCAGAACTATTGTCTGAGCTGCACTAAATATGCTGCCTGTCTTAGCTTGGCTTCTTGCATATGGTTTTGAAAGTAACTCTTAAAGCTTCTGTCTGCTTGCATTACAACAATATGAAAAACTAATGATAACAGCTCTGAAAAAATGGAGTTTTGAGTTTTTCCCTATTGCATACATCATCACCTTGCCTCAAGCCTTCAAATCATTGAAGCAAATGTGCACTATGCATAGCAAGTTTTTTAATAAAATGTGTAGGAACTTTAGAATAAAGCAGAATATCAAGGAATAGATTTTTTACATGCAGGGTGCTACCTTGTGCACAAAATAAACTGAAGAAGAATAACTTATTCCCGCTTTAATATATCTTAATTGTATTTCTCTAAGTATTTATAGGTTAGAGGAGGTACATCCTTAAAGATGTGTAACTTTTCCACTGATTGTATTCTTTACAATACACTTTACAATGACTGCAAAATAGAGTCATTTTATGGTGTATTTAGGGGATTATTTGGTTTTTCTGAAAACTGAGGTCACTTTCAGAAGTCCCTGGTCACTAAGTCTCATTCTGTATTTTGAAAGTACATTTTGATTGTGTATTCATAGAATATACTACTTTAAATTAATCCATCTGCCTTTATTACCCCACAGCCTTTTCTTCTTTCTGAGGTTCAGCACAGATTGCCTATGCAATTGCAATTCTTAACTCTTTAAAGAGAATAAAAAGATATCACTACCTGCCATCTGCCTTATGCAGAGCTGCACGTCTGCCTTCAACTGTACTGAGACTATGCCTGATTTGGGAACTAGCAAATCTGTCACTTATCTGCATATCCAAACTAGTGACAGGAACATGCTTCACAAACAAAATACTTATTTGTGTGTGTGTTTGTGCATTTTCTGGTGACCATGTGCTTTATTTGATGAAGGAAGATAAAGTGTTACTTGTATTTCCAACAATGATTTAAGACTATCAGCAGAAAGATTTATGTCTTTCTCCGGGACACAGGAGCTTGAAGGGGTACAAGGCTCCTGAGGGAAGCATCTGGATTTGTACTTAACACAGAGCAATGGGGTTTTTTGTCAGAAAAAAACTTTGCTTGAAAAAGCACAGCAGAAAGCCTCTTTCTTCTCTCATTTTACTGTGGCTTTGGAGAGGACATGAATTTTGTTGTCTGCTGTCTAACTTAAAATTTTGATCTGTCGTAGACATCTTAAATTATATTGCCTATTTTAATGTATTTAATGATGTTTTGAAAATTATATTTCTATTTTACCTGAATAGGAAATAAGTCTCCTAAAGACATCTGTTAGTTACTTCCAAACTCCCTCTGTGGAGTTTGAGAATGCTGAGAGTGATAATATGATACAGTATTCACTCCAGTCTCTCCTAAAAGCTAATTGTTTCCTGATAAAAACATTGCCTTACAAGAGTCCTACTCTTCTGAAAAGCTCACCCATAATATGCATTTAAACAAAGCAGGAGGTTTGAATATGAAGCATTTTAAAATTATATTCATGCCCTAGCTACTCAGTTTTGATGTATTTCTTGGAGCTCAGAACCAGGGAAGGGAATTTGCAATGTCTTGTCTAAATGGTTCCTGGGAGCCTCACCAACCTTACTGTTCTACACATTAAAAGCTGTCTGAAATTCTGAATTCAAAACACTTTTAACAAAAATAATTTTTAGAAAATTGTTGAGGATAAATTTTCACACTTCTCTGCTTCTTTAAGCAGACTTATGGGGATTTTATATATCAAGATACACTACGGTTATATGAAGGAAGGATTTTTATAGTTGAAACTCTCAGCTGTGATTACCATTAAAAAGCTTGTTAGCCTCACAAACCCAATAAGTTCATCTGTATATATACAGGGGGAATCTACCTAGCTTTATTTGAATGAGTCCTAAAATTGGTTTGTACAAAACCACAAAACAATATCATGCATTTTATGTAATTAATATTTCAGGCTAAATGCATAACCCGTCCAAGAAGCAGGGAGCAGAAATTAACACCTTCTTTCCAGTAAGTGCCCTCACTGAGGGGTCACCAGACCTTATTCTTTCAAGTACTTCTTGATTGCAGAAGTCCTAAACTATTTCCAACAGTGTTTGATCTCCAACAGGAACTTGTAGGTCAGGGTATTGCCCTAGCTGCTGGAAATATAGATTTCACTGTGAAGGAATTGAACATAGGTGAGTGCTATAAAAAAGGATGGGAAGAAGTATTGCCTTGCTCTCTCGATTCCTATGTGATTTGGAATAAATATTAATTCATAACTACCCCTCTGAGGGATTTTGTCATTCTGTTTAGAAGACAATAGTCAGGGCTGCAATTCTGAAGCAAACTTTCTAAACTCCAAAGGGTGCTGAAAATAATGATTGATACCAAACTCGGGGTTCAAGCATACAGCTAAGGTTTTTCACCACTGTGATCAGTTGCCATCCTCATCTCCTCATCTTCTCAGGGCAAGTGGTTTTTTTTAATTTTATCTAACTAAAAGCATTTTGAGTCTAAACTAAATCTTTTCACTGATTGCAGTGAACATTCAATCATTGTTCTGTAGGTTGTACCTCTAAACATTACTCTAAAGGATCTTGGTTAAGCATTATAATTACTGCTTTCTCAAAATCACAGCGGGTTATACCACACTGCCTCTGGAGCACATTATCTTTTTGTTTTAAGGCAGTGACTTCCATAAAAGGTTGTCTGTGTTATAACCACACCAGTATTTATTCACAATGAGAATATGGCTGTTGCCTGACTGGTTGCTATTATGAAGCTCAGGTTCTGTGGAGGATTTTATTATCTGACAAGAGTTTTATAACAGGACATCCTACAACCATTGGTTTATGCATTAGGATCCTCATAATTGGACATTTTTTTTTACATTTTTGTCTTATTTTTGTCCACTTAAAAAGCTCACTGTCCTGAAAGCTGGATTACAGTACCCCACCTACAACTCTCCAGAAGAAATTTGGAATTGAATCCATGAAAAGCAATGACTTCCACTTTCATGGCTGCAAAGCAGCAGCTTAAATTGTGTCAATTTTAGAAAGAAATGAGAGAAAAAAATTACTGTCCAGAGCGTATTTCACCCCTCTTATTCTCCCTTTCCTCGCAGTCCTGTTAAAAAAATAAGATTTACCATGTAAACTTTTTCACTTGGGAAATTGTTTTGAATTTTGAATACAGGGGTTTGTCCTTGGAAAGTATATGTAGATCATATTTTGGTGTCTATTAGATCTTTTCTCCTTATTTCCTATGTGTTGAAAATCTAGCCTGATTTTAAATAAAAGACTGGTCACCGTTCACATGAAGATTGGTGGGCATACGAATTACTATTTTTCATAAATGATATGAGAAGCAAGAGAATGTGACAATGATTCTTCTCATCCCTTTTTATAGCACTTACACATCTTCAATTTCCTCTCAGTGACAGATCTATACTACAAAATATGAAGGCTTTGTGCCAACATTTATTGACTTCCTTTGGTTGTGAGACATTTTAGTTACTCTTCTAGTTTAGTACCTGTCACTTTGCCTCATGCAAATTGTCTACCTGAAACTCACCTTTTCTTTCAAAAAAAAAGACTTTTGTTTGTAACTGGTCCTATTCTCTTTCACAAACTCATTTTTGCTTCAACTAAGAAGTTTAAAGGTGTAAGAAAAAGCATCCTTTTCTCCAATTCTTCCTCACCAACAGACTAAGCACTAACTGATACAGACTTGATGTCTTCATGTCTTACAGTCTTGATTGCTTCATTTATGCCATATTGCAGGAAAGAAAAAATTGTTCAAATACAACTGTATTTGTGCTAAGGATTTTAATCTTTACTAGCTAGCCCAAGAGTGCTGCTCATCTCTGAAAACAGTTTTGCAGCGCTTTCTCATTAAGCTACTGTTGCACTGAGATGTCAGTATTACTTCTCAACAGCCCCTAAAAATTCTCACTTCAGGGAAAATGGGATAAGATTTGTTCATTTTCTGGAAAATGCTCTACATCTCTGAATATTTGGATCCATTTTTAGACCTGTTCTCAAAATGAATGTCAGGAAAAGAGCTTGGTTCTCGCTTCAAGCTTGCCACACTAAAGCTGTGGTAAATAACTATTAGCTGAGAAAACATATCAGATACTCGGTATCTGAAAAAATTCTGTAATAATCTGGGATGTGTCTGACACACAGGGAAGCCTACCACAAAACCCAGTAGAGTGTTCCCTGAAAGAGGGAAGTTATTCTTGAATTTCACTTGTTCTGCATAGGTTCTTCTTGTAATGGTGCAGCAGCCTAGCAAATAATTTTTCAATACCTATATGTACAAAACACACACTATACCCTTCAGTGGTTTATCACTATAATCAATGAAAATTTATAGGGGCAGAACTGCAGGAGAATATACCAATCCTTGCTAGTAGCCTAGTGCCACCCAGCCAAGCATTTGTCAGGCTTTCATTAATCATTCCTGTGCAAATTATAAAAAGTAACATTTTCTTGGTAGATTTTATCTTATCTTTCTCCATTTTAATTTAATATTAATATGGATCTGGACTGTTTCTATAGCAAGTAGTATTAGAGATGCTAATCATGGCTATTCATCCAGAGGTTATGGTAGATAATCAGAAAAATGCTGATGAAGCATCTTCTGGTATTACTTGAACTTTTGTTCACTAGATTTTATTACTCCTATTCACAGCAGTTACCAAATAAATTACGTTCATGGTTTTAAGACTGCACTGATGCTGGATATTAATTCATGCTTATTGTAGGAACCTGTAAAATATCTTCTTGATGAAGTGACCAAAGAGAAGGAATGAGTAGTTTTTGGGTTTGGTGAAGTGTTGATCAAACAAACCATTGATTCTTTTCACAGCATTTTTTGTGAAATACAAATTAACAGTGTGAAAAGTTCAGCATATATATCTTTGCGAGAAATAAAGAGGAGCTATTCTACATTAATGTTAATGACTTGATGAGAAAAATAAATCTTCTTATCAGTCATATCTGGGAATTATAGTTCTAAAGAACAGAAGCTGGGGGAAGGGAAATGAATAGGGTAAACATTTTTAATAGGACTTTTTTTTCCCGTCTTCTAAAATAAAAAATTAAATCAATTTTGTCAACATCTCATTATTTGGAAGAATCCTGAGGTGTTAAAAAGAGCAGCTGTAATGCCATTTTCTCTGCAGCTCCCATGGTCTGGGATGAGAACTTAAGTTAGTGTATCTTTTTATCAGCACACATTATTATTCTTTTCTGGTTCTGGATTTATTTTTTTCCCCAAAAAAAGATCTCATCTACTTCTGTTTAGGTATCTTTAGGTACCTTTTCCTTCAAGTTCATATTAGTCTCAAACTCCATCACCTATGATCGCTAGTCTTTCTTGCAGGAAGGAAGGCTGACCAACATCTAAAGGATGGAGAGTAAAATGGATGTAAATGGAATTCTTCTTTTTAAAATATTTTGGATTTAGTATTACAATTGATAAAAGAGGAAAACCCTCCTTTTTGTGTGTCTTTCAAGGAAAAACTCAGGGATGAAATTTTGGAAATTTTTGCCTATTCATTGCAATTCAGAAAGCTGTTATTCATGAAGAACAAGCAAAGCCTTTTCCCAAAACTTGTTCTGCTGTTGGCTCACTACTGTCTGCCTACATTTAAAACAATAGTAAACTGAAAATAAGGAAATTCCTGCTTGGTTACAGAAATATATATTCACACTTGTTTGACTAGTGTTTTCTTCCTGAATGAATTCAGTGCTTCCATTACTGCAAGTCTTGATGTAGTTATGGTCAAGTAATAATGGGAATATCCTTCTACCTCCTTTTACCTCATGCTGCAGACTCAGGGAAATAAAATGCATGCTAAAAATTGGAAGGCTCCTTTTTGTTCTACTTTGGGTTACTATATAACAAAAAGGATGATTTTTAATGAAAATATCAACATTGTATCATATCAACTTCCAGTGATAGGCATGGTTAAGCTCTTACTCTTAGTGAAGCAAATTTAAGCCGCCAAGTACTTTGGAAAACTGCCTTATAAATCAGTTAAACACGTTATTGTATTGACCCAATTAATACTCTGAAAATATAGTAGCAATTGTTCAGATCTAAATTTTTCATACAATTTGAAAAAAAAATTAGATATTTTGAGGATCTATTCATGTATTGAAATCTTAATGCAATTTAACAAATACTTACTTTTGAAAAGCTTTCTACACCTGTTTCTCAGTGCTGTTTTCTAACAAGGAAGAAATCTATTTTTTTTTCTGATTTATTGAGTGTCAGAATGAATAAATGGACAGAAAATTTCAGTAGTATGTACTTCCATGCTTGTAAAAACAGCAGAAAACCTACTATGGAAAATCACTTAACAAAAAGTTTGAAATTAAGAATAAAAATACTCTAATGCAGCTCCAACAACTTCTGCATCTCACATGGCCTTGTGTTCAGCTAACCTGTGTTCAGAGCTAGGTATTTTTGAGACTATCTGGGTGGTTTTGCCCTGTGGTCTTAATACCACATATCTGTGTTTCTGTAAGCTGTTCTTGCCTCTCAAAATCAGTTTTATATCATAGAACCACAGAATGACAGAATGGGTCAGGTTGGAAGGGATCACAGTTGGATCCGATCCAACCCCCGGCCCTGCTCAAGCAGGAACATCCCAGAGCACATGGCACAGGATCTTGTCCAGATTGGATCCAGATGTTCCAGTGCTTGGACACCTGAACCCTGAAGTTCTTCATTACACTCAAGTGAAACTTTCTGTGCATCAGTTTCTGCCCATTACCCCTTGTCCTATTGCTTGGCACCACTGACAAGAGCCTGGCTCCATCCTTTTGTCACCCTCCCCTCCAGACATATCCTCTTGTCTTCTTGAGGCTGAACAGCTCACTCAGCCTTTGCTTTTAAAAATGTTCCTGTCCCTAGAGCATCTTTGCTGCTCTCTGCTCAGCCTGCTGCAGGAGCTCCATGTCTCTCTTGCCCTGAGGAGCCCAGAACAGAACACAGCACTCCAGATGTGCCACACTCCAGATGTGCCTCACCAGGGCTGAGGAGAGGGGCAGGATCACCTTCCTCAGCCTGCTGGCAAAGCCCTTCCCAATGCACCCCAGATCTCCAGTGTACCAAAGTAATACTGTAATTATAAATATCTGTGCATTAATGCAGGAAGAAAATAAGATTTCCATGTTGAGAATTGTATTCCCTATTATAGTTTTAACTCATTAAGGGCTGAAATATTTACCTGCTAGTATCATAGGAGCTTATGATATTATTCTTTCCTACAGAGAATGTTTTTTAAACATTTGTATCCTCTAATCCTCTGTAAACATGATTTAAAATTATTAAATTGGTTAAAAAAGATGCTGATATCAAGCCAGATTTAAAAAAATGTAAATACATACCGCAAAAAAACAAAAGAAGGAAAAAAAATTTTAAGAACTCACTCAAGTCCTTTCACTCTGTTTCATCTGTAGACTCCTTAAAAAAACCTGCAGTGCTGTCATGAAAAGTTGGCTATTTAAAGACTAAAGAGTAAATACTCTGGTAACTAGAAATGGAAAAGAGAAAGAAATGAGACACTCAAAAACAAACAAACAAAAAGTTTTTCTTCAGCATTTTCTGCCAGTATTTTTATACTTTTCAACATAGTCTATTTGAATCTCTGAAAATCTGTCAAAATAGCAGTCTGTAAGGAAATAATTGCCTTTCCTTAGTAATTAGTGTGACATATTATGGGTGGTGATACTTACAGATACTCACAGAGCCACACCTAAAGTTTTAAAAAGGCATCCCAATTCTCTGATCAAACATTTTACAAGCATTAGATTGGTTTGAAATTGTGTTCTGGAGATCCTACCTTTAATGGATCACATAACAGCTGGAGCTTTATAGAAGACATGCATAACGTGGATTGAGTAACTTGAATTACTGATATAATTATGAATATCTTATGATGTATAATTAACTGCACAAAGAGCCCATATAATACAATAACTCTGTCCAAGGGCCTCCAGCTTGTCTTTAATGTGACCATAATGTTTAGTACTTTACTTTTACGAAGCTCTTTCTAAACACTAACTAATTAATCCTTACAACACTCTTGTGCAGTGCATGTGTGAAGAGCCTTGAGCTCAATTTGTGACACCTACAGAGGTCAGCACAAGTCACAATTCCCCTGGACCACGTGGGAGGGGATGGGAAGTTTGCAGGACTGGTGCTACAGAACAGCTGAGGTAGATCAGAGTTTAAAATGCTTGCCTTCAAATTGGGTCCTTGAACAAACAAATGTAGCCTGATCTGCTCATCTCCAGCCTGTGCTGATACCAGGGGTTGTCCTGACTGAGGTGCAGCACATAACCCTTGGTTTTGTTAAATATCATGAGATCCTCATGGGACTGCTACACCTGATATTTGCTTCACTTTAGAAAAAATCTTGTACTAATTGATTTTCCATTTCAGGAGGGGAAATAGCCTGATTGTGCCAACCTACATTTAAAAAATACTTTTGATAATAGTCTTCCACTGGTAAAAATGGAACATTCAATATTTAAACATAAATGTATTTTCATTTTTTAATAATAGCTTTAAAGTTTTTAATATTCTACTCTATTGTCATTATACTATGCACATATATGACATCCTTTTACAATTACAGACAAAAATAAGTAATTGAAATAATATTCAACTATTCAATACTCAACTCAGTTATGTCTTTGTATATATTTAGCAGGTCACTCCTTGAAATTATTATTCCTCGATACTACTTTATAGCTCCAATTGGGAATATAATGCAAGCTATTTTATCATTATGGAAGGAAGAATGTGAATATTTTTAAATGTAAAAGGTAAGTGTATATCAGGTCACATTGCACAATGAGATAACTGAAGGCTAATGATCCAAAACATTATTTTTAAAAGTATTTACATCACATATTAACACCGCTGCTGTTGTCTGTATTCTCTGTTTGGTATACAAGGTGATTAGCTTTATTGTAAATACTGCAAACAACTTTTAGACAATGGAATGTAAATCCAGATAAATTAATATTCCTTCTGGGAGATGATAGATAATTTATGATATGAATTTTGTGAAATTTAAGTAATATGAATTAGCTACAGACAGTCTGTTCTTATGAACAGAGGTACATCAAACTGTTTTCTTGCTAATTATTTTCTCTACTTGTCTCATTTTTGTTCCCTACTTAGTTTGCGATAAAATGTTGCCATGGAAGAGAGAAAAAAAGGTCTTTGTTTTCAACTACCTTTTGTGTTTAGAAAGCTTTGGTAAAACAGGAAAAAAGAAAACTCATTTTTATAAAATGGTATGAATCAACAGATGTGACTTCATATAAGTCATATACAAATATGACATCATAAATATTGTTTAATAAAATTTGGATATTCATCATTTGTTATCTGGAAAGAAAAGAAGCTTGAAATTTTCCATTGTCTGTCTCTGCCACTAGTGAAGAAAACAGCAGGTAAGAATTTTTTGCTAACATAAAAGCAGTTGAAGAGACTATATATTGCTTTTGACAGATGTTGGAATTGGGAATGAAAATGCTTTGCTTTTTTGAGCTTAGATTCTTTACAAGAATTCAACTGAAAGTACAGAAAGATGAATAATGCTACAAATTTAATTGAAGATAACAAAATGAGTGGCATCAAACCCAAAACAATTACTGCTGATATAAATATGGCCCATTCATAGCTAGACACAGCACTTGATAAAAGTTTTTCATCTTCATATATGACTTAAAAGGCAATAATAAGGAAAGCTACTGATTATGAAAATCTACTGTACTCTAGATTTCTCCATAATACATGAGAAGGAATGAAAACTTTCTTTTATTTGAACAAATAATCCTGAGAAGAGCAACGTTCATACAAAGCAGAGATATTTTTAAAGTGCAATTTTCCCAACCCAGGGGAAAAGAACATGTAATTTTTGCTCTATTTAGAAGGTAGGAACTGATGAAAAGAAGGGGACAAAAATAATCTAATTACTGTTAATATCTATTATATTTTTGTAATATTATCTCACATTTCACAGCGTATTCTTGAAGTTTTTAATTAGAAAGAATTGTAACATTTAAAAAAATATTTTTTCCATCTTTGAACAGAAGAAGGAAATTCTGAAAGAAAACATTCTGGCCTGAAGTAGCTTGCATTCACTGGTCAGATTGAAACACTTAATGAAGATCTTGACTGCTCTTTAGCAGAATACAAAATATATTCATGTCAAAGTTTGAAGATAGTAGTGAAAATGTTCTGGGCAAAGAATTGGGACATTAAACTACAGGGATTGGCTACCCTGAAGGAGAGAAATTGCTCCAAGATTTTTGATACTTTTGGTTTTAATCTTCAGTAGCAGAATAGTTTCTACAGAAAGAGAGAAGAGGGTGCCCTGCAACCCTGGCTTGCTTTCCATTAAAGGAGGATAAGGGAATTTTCTGATTAGCAGGAGAAATAATTAAAGGAATTCTGTGTTCTCAGAGGTCACAAGATCAGACTTTGATATGATCCCAAATGCAATCACAAAACAAACCCTTAGACATCTTATTTAAGGAAAATGCATGAATGCTGTAGCTAGTGATGCAATCATATGGATTACACTCTTAATTATTTGTATTATTGTCCTTGAAATTTTGTATATTTTATATTTTTTTTACAAAAAGGAGGGAAAAATACCTTCTTACAGTCAACAGCTAATTTAATGCTCCTTTTCAAGACCTTAGCAGCTTTCTAAAGCCTTAATATGAATCACGGTGGAGGAAATAATATTCAATCTGCATGGGGAAGGGGGGGGTTATTTTAATTAAATTTTCTTTTCCATTGACCCTTTCACTTTCTAGATTTTAGTGCTTTCACCATGAAATAAATTTCATTTAACCTAAGCATGAGGACTCTTAATTACATTGGAGGAGCTCTTAATTATGTCATTTCTAATAATGGTGGAACTTTGTTTTGTCTGAGACTAATCAAAGGTAAAAGAAGTCAGAATGCACTTCGGGATTAAATCTGGATAGCTTCGTGCTCTGGTGATTTCACACCTATCTAATAGTCACTGAAGAACTGGTGGTCTTCCTCGATACAATTTTAAGGTCTGAAAATTTCTTTTATATCAGGTGAATGTTTATTATGTCTACTAATTAATCTCTAATACACAAAAAAAGGTGTAATCATACCTACTGTGTTCAAAAACTGTACAAACTCAGAAGGGATGAGGAGACATAGATATTAATCATGATGAAGTACTTGAATTGCTCAGTGCTTCCCCTAAAAAGCAGCTACCAAAATAAATGTTTCTTCAGATAGTTTACATCTTAATCTTGCTTCTGTAAGGTTTTTTGATGTTCTGAGATGGAGATTATACTGGTTTGGGATGGGGATTTTCTTCATAGTCACTAGTATGGGCCTGTGTTTTAGATTAATGCTAAACCACTGCTAAAAATTCAGGGATAATTTTCATTACTGCTGAGTGGGGCTTACAAGGAGTCAGGGCCATTTCTGCTCCTCACACCACCCCACCAGCAAGAAGGCTGGGCATGCACAAGAGTTTGGGAGAGGACACAACGGGGATAGGAGACCCCAACTGACTGAAAGGATATTCCAGACCATATGGAGTTGTTCTCAGTATATGATGCTGAGGGATGGAGATGGAATGGGGGATGTTTGAGGTGGTGACATTTGTCTCCCCAAGCCAGCATTACATGTGATGAATTCCTGTTTTCCTGGAGATGGCTGAGCACCCCCTGCCCATGGGAAGTGGTGCAGGCACTTGAAAGGTTTTGTTTGCATGAGTTTTCTCACTTTTGCCTTTCTGATTCCCTCCCTCATCCTGACCTGGGGGGAGTGATGGAATATCTGAATGGGGCTTATCTGCCAGCTGGGGTTAGGCTGTGGCAAGGTCAATGCATGGGATTACAGAAGTTGATAAGAGAGATGTAAAAACATTTTCAGAAACAAAAAAATAACTTCATATTTTAATAAGCAAGCATGCAAAGAAAGTAATTTTCTCTTTACTGGAATTTTGTTTTAAATGTAATATCAGAAGTCAGAATGTACATGCAATTAGGATGAAATGTTCACCCCCTGTAAAAATTACCAGCAAAATTGGTCCTAATTTTAATTGAGGAAAAGATATATGGTAATTAGCTTTCTTAGATAAACACAGGGGATATTCACACAAAAATCTGAGATTTCAGGTATAAAATGTGCTTTAAAGAAATTCAATTTTCCCTATAATGTTCTAATTTTTCTCTTAGAGACATGTTTATATTGCCTTGCAATCTGCTGCTCGATCTTGGTAATTTTATTATTTAAAAGTGTAAATCAGTTCTTATGCATTTCAATAAAACTTGTTCTTATGTCAATTAATAAAAGAATATATGTAAATTAAATAAACCTGTCATTCAAGCATAGCACATATCTCACAGAGTTCTACAACATGCTACGTTTTTTGCACAGAGTAAATATCACAACTTCTTTTGAGATAGGGATGGACATAGTAGATTCACAAAATTTAAAGCTCCTAATAAAACTGTGAATTGAACCAGGAACTCTAGAATTCTTGAAGCATCCATAGGCTTGTCCAAATCCTTTTTATATTATTTTACTCACAACAAAAAAAAAAAAAAAAAAAAAAGAAAAAAAAAGAAAAATAGAGCTATCAATTCTGTTTTAAGATTTCTATCCTTCTGTAAATTCAATACTTTTTCTGGAAAAGGTGGGTTAATTAAGCCAAATTGATATATTTTTCTTTCTGACTGAAAATGTAATGATAAATGTTTGAGAATTTGTGTATTTCTGGATGCAGCCATACTCATGTCTTTGTGGTTCTATGTCAAAGTTACATTTTTGGGCAAACACTTTACTGCTGTTTTGATTTACCTTTCACATAATTCACAGCTCAAAAAAATATTAGTTTATACAAAACCAGATTGTGTTCTGACTGTAAGACTGCATAACAAACAATTACTTTGCTAAAAAAAAAGCACTTTGTTAAAAAAAATAAAAATAAACAGTACTCGGGTCTGAGTTGCATCTTTTAGCCACCCTGGAAGGATTTTCTTCTTGCAGAAAGGGAATTGGCTTGGCCACTGAGAATTCCTAAACTAACGGCAAGATAATTTTAAGTGTTGGAAAAGAAGAACCTTGCAAGTTGTGACATTTGGAAATAATTTGCAGGTTATAGATATATACAGTCTTCAGGATACAGTGATCATTGAGGGTATATGTGTTACTGTTTCTATGAATTTGTGATGAACAAAATTAAATCTCCCTTATAAAGTGGAAACACTGTTGCTCCCATGAGGATATGGGATTTACATATTCTTATCACTCAACCTACAATAATATTCCCAAAACAGGCTGGGTAATTAGCTGAGGGAAAAACAATTTCCTCCTCTCCTGTAATACTCAGAATCATAGAATTATGATTTAGACAAATTGTCTATAACTGTTTTCTGCATGTTGTTTTGTTTTGTTTTTTTTACCTGAGTTAAGAGTGTCAGAAAAAAATACCTCTTGTAACTTTTGTAACTCATGAAGTCTCAGACATGAAGCCACAGATTTAATTTAGATGTGCAAAGGAAAAGAGTTCTAGAAAAAAAAGATGTTTCTTGAGATCTGCAGTTAGTTTTTACTAAAAGATGAAGTTCTTTAAACTAAATTCACCAGAAGAAATCTAATTAATTTTACATTATTTGGTAGTGCTAGCCTTGATTATTTGATATAGCTTCTCCATGGTTCATTCCACATATCCATGAAACACAGGATGCTTATTAAAGCTAGGCTTGAATGGCAATTCTGGTCAGTACTGCTGGAACAGGACAAAGGGATAAAAGAAAAAAAATGTCCAGAAGGGCTGTAAAGTGTTCCAAAAATCGAATAATAGCAGTAAAACTGTTGCAAAAGAAGGTGAAAATATCCTACAGGAAAAATTGGGTGTCTTGTAGGCAAGAATTATACAAATGGAGTATCACAATTAAAAGGTCACGTATTCAATGACTGATACAAATTTCTGCAATAAAGCCATGGCTAGCCAGCAGAAAATGTCAAAGGAACATTAAAATATGACTGTAACAGATTTGTCAGTGAGACTATGACCTACTGCTATGCACAGGCTGTGGAAAAGGTAGATGGGGATATTTCCCCTCATTCTGCCTGTGTCGCTGTTCTGAGGCATGCCACATAATGGGAACCAAACTAAAAAGTGGTGGAAGGAGCTTATTGAGAAAACTCTACAAAAAGCTGATCATGACACTTAAAGAAAGACTGAACACTTAAAGAACTGCTGTAAAAAACCCTAGAATTGTGCTTTGTGGCATGGAGAGACAAAACTAAAAAGGCCCAGTTGGTTTATCTTGGTAATTCAGGCTAAGTGTATGAGCATTCTCTTTAATCAATGTATCAGGAATCAACTTTAGAAAGGTTAAAAAAATAAAATATTGGCAACAGAAAACAAGAATAAAAGAGGGCTGCAGACACAGCCTTTGTAAGTTATAATGTTTCCTCTCACAAATAAGATTTGTGCTTTTTTCTGATTTATTCACACAGAAAATTCTAACTGGAAGTGCAATGACCAGGTTTTTCTATGGTAACATACAGTTATGGATTAGAAAATTTATGTATCCCACCAGGAATTGACACAACTTTCAAAAGATCAGAGATAAGCAGTTTTATCCTGTTACCTACTCCCTCTATGTTTCAAAGCAAAGATGGCAGATGACCCAGCTAGATATGGAAAATTTAAATAGTGAGTAAACATCCTAATAAATTGCCTGCCAGCAACCATTTAAAAAGATATTGCACTTGGAAACACTGAAATCACCTATGTTGTCAAGAAAGCAAAATTCATTTATAAATGATTTATCAAATCTTAATCTATCACATCTATTATAGATATTAAATAATTTTTGTGCTTTTTACATATTCATATGTTATACACACTTTTAGCTGATGGAATTCCATCATTTCAAAGAGATGGAAATTACCAAAAATCCACATTAGAATAGTAGTAATGTAGGAAAAAATAAGACTTTTTAAGACCAGAAGTAAATGCATTCCTAAAGGAACCAATGGGCAGAAAGCCTAGTATTTCACATTCCTGTAGTAAACACCGTAATGAGGTCCCAGTTCAGGACAAATATTTATAGAACTGTCTTACACACTTGCTAATCCCTTCCCCCATAGTAGTCACAGCACAGCTCTTCATGTATAATGGATGGCTTTGCAAATGTGGATGAAATTCTTATGCCTGTGTGTGAGACAATAGCTTTCAGAAGACTGTTAAATGATAGACGAGACCTGAAATCGTCATGAATAAAATAAAAAACAGAAATGTATTCATTTGGTTTGAATATTTATTTTGATACCAGTTTAGAGCAGACAAAAATATTACAACCCTCTTTCCCAAAAAAATATCTTGAGTAGAGAATACTCTACTATGCCTTTCTTTACTTACTGAGTTCTCTGTGCAAAATAAGGTATTTAATAAAAAACAAAAAGCCTGTTTTTGTCCAAAAGCTTTTTAACTATTCTGGCTTGTACCTGAGTGGCTGCTTTTATTTCTTTGCTGTCAATGCATTTTTAATGTTTTTAAATTGCCTTGTTCTTACTGACTTAGGCTGAAATTCTGCTGGCACCATCTGTGAAAGGTTGCCAAATCGTGGTTAATTTGCCACTGCTGATTTCCCAGTGGAAGAGACAGGTTTTCCCAAAGTAACTTTATGCATGTAAAGGCAAGAGGGCAGGAAAATCAGGAAAGTGGGCAGTTCAACAAAAGAAATTAAGTGGAATAAAGTGAAGAAATAGATATTTTTGATGTATGTGCAATAATTTTCTGCCAAGAAAGCAGACATTTCCATCTCCTAGGTCTATTCCTCTCCCGTTTCCAAAGGATGAGAGCTGTAACTGTATGTCAGTACTGTCTCACGTCAGTGGCAATACCTGTTATTAGCCATACACAGCCACAAAACAGCTGATTGTAATTGATTCTAAATATTTATAATAATTTTTTTCAAATTGGAGATGACTCTCCAGTCTTCCTCTGAGACTTTATGCCAGAAAATTATTTCTGAGAGCTTAGGGCTTTAAAGGGACAGGGATCTACTTAGATCCCATTTGCCACAAGATATTAAATTTTATCCATATAGCCAGTAGGAAGCCTAAATACTTTAGACTAAGTTTCTGAAGCTGACCTGTGAATCAGAACCAGGATATGCAACTTGAAGACGTGCTCCCAGCAGGGAACTGATTAGGCTAGACACACAGAACTGAACAGAAAATCATATCCCACATTGAAACAGAATATTTCATTTCATGGTAACAAAAAATATATGGCAATTAATAGGAATCCAAGTATGCAGATGACTTTAGTTGAGACGTAAGGAAAGAGTCCTTTGTCCTGCTTTATTTCTTAAAGACTCATATTGTACAATAGTAGAATTTCCTCTGAAACTCTAATGTAAACTAATGTATAGCTTCTTTCAGCCCCCATTGATTCCTTTAAGTTTTGTCTGCATTTAAGAATCTAAAGAGGGTGTGGTGGGTTGACCCAGCTATCAGCCAGACACCAACACAGCCGCTCACAAAATCAGTCTGGCTGAGGACAAAGACTTACGGAAGGAAACCTGGTACAAATATTCTGCTCAAGCAGGGTCACCTACAGCTCCTTTCCCAGGATGGCTAGAATATCTCTAAGAAGGAAGATCTTACAACCTCTCTGGGCAAACTGTGCTACTGCTCAGTCACCCTCACAAATAAAAAAATGTTTACTGATTTTTAGAGAGAACCTCCTGTGTTTTAGTGTGTGTCTACTGCAGTTTGTCCACAGTGCTTGGACACTGCTGAAAATAACCTGGCTCCCTCTTCTTTATGCTTTTCACTCTGGTACTTACATTGATAAGATTCCTCACTGAACCTTGACTTCTCCAGGCTGAATAGCCCCTGCTCTCTCAGCTTTTCCTTATATGAAAGATGTTCCAATCTCTTAGCCATCTCAGTGGCCACCTTTGCTGGACTATCTACAGTATCACCAGGTCTCTGGGCACTGGGTAGCCCAAAACTGACTGAGAGCACACTCATTCCCATTTCTCTGGACTGGGGAGAAAAGAGAAAGAAGGCAAGAAAACTCATGGATCAAGATAAAGTGAAGCAGAAGATGTACACTTGAGCAAAGAACTTAAAAATGGCACTTTTCTCTACTTATATAGGCAGTTGTCCAGCCACATCTGGGAAAGGAAGACCTCAGTACTGACAAAGGTTACCTGGAAAGAAACCACTCAAGTACCTCACCTCCCACGATGTCCTTTCCTTAAGTATTTATTGGGAAGGATGACATCATATGAAGGGACGGGATGTGATAGTGTGTAATAGCCCTTTGGCCACTTTGGGTCCTGGTCTTGTCCCTTCTAGCCTTTCATGCTCCCAGCCTAATCATGTGGAGTGCAGAGTGGGAGAAAGGTAAGACCTCGATGCTACACAAGCACAGTTCATAACATCCAAAGCTCTTAACTGGTGTGTTTTCAGCACTGTTTTAGCCATAAAGTGAAAATACAGCAGCATATGGGCTTCTCTGAAGGACATTAGTGTTACCCAGCCAGACCCAGGATCAGTTATAAATGGAGAGACCTTTTACATGAACATTCTTGAAACAAAAGTGTGAAAAGAGTGAAGATAAACAAGAGAAGGCGGGGGGGTGGAGAATAGCATGTTTATTACATAAATGAATGTGTATTTCTCTAATATAAATTTGAATTTTGTGGGCTTGACAACGTTCTGGAATCAGACTTAATAGATCTGGGAAAACTTACCAAAACAAATTCTTCCTCCAAAGTCCTGCTTTTCATTCTGACTTTCACTTACCTATCTGATCTCAAAACCAAAGGAGCTTATTAAAGTTCTTGCCTACACAAGACTATTCTCCTGGTATTTATGCTTGATTTAACATCATGTGGGCGAGCTCACAAACAAAAAAACTAGGTTCATGTTTACCTATTGCTGCTGGAAGCCTAAAAGTTCCTGACACAAACACAACCTCTAAAATTCGGCATTTCAGTAGCAATCATAGGGAAATTTTCCAAACTGACCAACCAGTTTTGTCTTTTTGACCCAAATTCTGATGGCTAAGGGCAAGCCCATCTAAGCCTCATCAAGGAACAGATGCACATTGAATCATCAACCCCATACTGATGCCGCTGCATTTTCTTTTGCTTTCTTTTCTCCATTTTTATTCTTCTAAAGTCCTTTCTTCTAATCTCAAAGTGTTTCTTTCACAGAGCAATGTGACATGGCACTCCTAGCAAGGGCACTTTTGATTCTTACCTAAAAAGTGCATTTCTGACTGCACTTTAGAGTGAGCAGCTGGTTTAATATCACAATTTATGTAAGAATGATTCAGCACACATTAAGACAGGTCTTTAAATTAAACTGAATCAATGTGGGGTTCAGAAATTTAGAACCAATTACAGCCTCTCTACATTAAAATCTGATGCTTGGTCATTAAATGAAATATTTTGCAGAGTCTGACAGAACTGATGGAATAATCTGTTATGAGCTGTGTATCATCTCATTTGTGACTGACTGATTTTCCACACCAGAAAAGTCTGGCTTGAAGATTATGGAATTCTTAATTCAGGAAACCTGAATGGAGAGGTGTCAAATATGAATTTCTGTGTTATGATTAATGAAAGAAAGGTAGGTTGAATAAAATTTGCTATCAGTTTTAATGACATAGATATGAGACCATTACAAACATGAAAGCTTGCATTTTGTGGAAGAGACATTCACTGTTATATGTGAAACTGTAAAAAAAAATTAGTGATCTTATAACTGAAGGCTGTCCCACAGAGCAGAGAAAGAGGTCAATTAACATTGATTAAAACTCTGGAGTTCCTATATTTTAATAGCTGTATTTTCAAAACTCATTTATATGTATTTTATATTCATCTATATTTAAGTGTAAATTTTTTTTTTCATACCTTTTAATTGTCTGTAACAGCACCAACTTTATAGCTACATAATGATCACTTTGGGGACTGTCATACCTCCAAAACTACTAAATCAGGTAAGCTACAGTAATATTAATAAAACACATGTAATTGACATTTGTACATCTCCTTTGTTTTCTCTCATTTATATATTTTGTGGGTACGTTTAATTTGAAATGTCTTAATCTTTTGAAAACCACATATATTCAAGTAATTTTCCACAGCTTTCTTTCCTTTTTCAGGTTGTTATAAAGAATTAAGTTAATTTTTTATCTCTAATATTAGCAACGAACTAAAAATATTTCTTACAACTAGGGGGAAATTGTAAAAGTCAGAACTGCATTAAATGAAAAATATCAGCACCAAAGAGGCAACAATTGTGCAGTCAGTAATTCATAAGGTTGTTGTCAATTATTTATGAGGTAATGTAAGACCAACAGTGGAAGGAGACATTGGAAATTAAAGTAAGATATTAGATTCCTCAAGTGAAGATAAAATTTTTCAGTTTCTGCTCAGTGTAGCATTGCTCTTTAGCTAAAAACTGTTAAAGAAACTTCCTCACAATAAATAACTTCCACTGTTAAAAGCTCTCTCTGATGCTGGAGATTTGGGTGAAATAAATGCTTCTCTGACTCAGTACAAAGACAAAAGACACTTGAGTCAAACCTGTCCCTTTAATAATTCAAAGAAGTTCTCTTTTCTTTAGAAATGGCTTTTTGCTTTTTTTTTTTTGTCCATCTTACTGGTACTGTTAAGGTTGTTTCTCTAAATATTTCAGCTTCTATGGAAGATTATTTAACTCTTTTCCTCTTACTTCTGTAAAATACTCATAAACAACCATTGTTACATGTAGATTGAAACACTACATGTTTCCCATGTAGATTTATTGATTTATTTAAGAGGAATTAAAAATGGGATCTATTGATACTATTACAGGTATATTTTATTTATTCTGCTTTGATTGTAGTCTACACCAATTCTTTCATGTAGGTCCAATAAATACATCTGTCTGGAAGGTCTGACACAGTGTAAGGCAGAAGAATGAAAGCGCATGTGGGAGCATGAGATCATTGTTCGTAAAGTGAAATTTGCTTGTTTATGGAATGAAAATAAACATGTGAGATTTGGTATCTATCTTTTTGTTTAGATCTATTGTCGTTCTAATTGGGAACGGCGGGAAAGAACGACACAGACTCTCAAAGGAGTCAGAACAGGAGAAATCTCCTAGTTTATTGCTCTAGGCTTGTTATATAGATTAGTTTGTGGAAAGTACAGAAAGGAAACTCTTATTGGTTAGTAAATCACTACATCACCATCATTGGTCAGTGGGGTTCACCACCCCCTGACTTTCTCCTGCAAGGAAAACAAGAGGACAGACAAACAGCACCTGGCAGTTGTTTTCTGTTTCTGAGGATTGTTTTGAAATCCTCCTATGAATTCTCAGGCTAGCTTCTCAGGCAGGACTGAGAGGCCATGGGGCCTGCAGCCTGCTCCAAAGCTAGCATCCATAATCTATCAAGCTCTCAAACAACCAAATTCATATTTAATTGGAAATAATATGGACAGATAGTTGATGACAGTAACAACATACTGTCACAAGTTTACAGTTGCACTCAAGTAGGATGTGACATGCAATTGATATTTTACAAATATAATTTGCCACCTCTGTGAAAAATTTTAAGGTTTGGTTCATTGTCAAACACTGGTTTTTACATGGTGGCCTCTGTGTTTGCAGAGCTGTGACCTTTACAAAACTCTGATATTGGTAGACCAGTTTAAATACCAAAATATCAATCTATAAATTGTGAATGCAGTAGGTATTCCTTTTTTCCTCTTTATCTTTTCTGGTTTTCAGTTGTTTTTGGTTTTTTTTTTGGTAGTTATAATACTAGGTAGAAAGATTTCCTCTGAGGCTACAAAGTAGCAAGCATCTATTTTACAATTCAAAATCATCCCAGCTGTTGTTCTTGACACCTTGATACGTGTCCCTCAGGGGTCCCTACTGGGGACGAGCTATTTAATATCTTAGTTAATGACATAGACAGAAGGGTTGAGTGCACCCTCAGAAAATTTGCTGAAGATACCAATCTGAGTGATGCAGATAACACTCCTGAAGCATGAGATGCTATCCAGAGGGACCTGGGCAGGCTTGAGAAGTGGACCTTCAGGAATTTCATGCGGTTTAACAAGACCAAGTACAGGATGCAGCACTTCAGTCAGGACAAACTGTGATCTCAACCCAGGCTGGGGGATGAGCAGACCCAGAGCAGCCCTGTTGAGAAGGACTTGGGGGTGATGTGAGAGGCTGGACATGACCCAGCCATGGGCACTCCCAGCCCAGAGAGCCAAACGTGTCCTGGGCTGCATCCAGAGCACCGTGGGCAGCAGGGCCAGGGAGGGGATTCTGTCCCTCTGCTCTGCTCTGCTGAGACCCCACCTGCAGGGCTGCACCAGCTCTGGGGTCCCAGCACAGGAAGGACACAGAGCTATTGGGGGAAAGCCACAAAGATGAGTGGAGGGATGGATCACCTCTCTTATGAGGAAAGGCTGAGTGAACTGGGATTGTTCAGCCTGGAAAAAAGAAGGCTTAGGGGTGACCTAATTATGACCTTTCAGTACCTGAGGGAACTTACAGGAAAGAGGGGGTGAGACAATTTACAAGACCATGTAGTGACAGGACAAGGGGAATGGTGTCAGCCTGAAAGAGGGGAGGTTTAAATTATATTTCTTCACTGTTAATGTGGTGAGGTACTGGAACCTGGTACCCAGAGAAGCTTTGGAAACCCATCCTTGGAAGTATTAAAGGCTTGATTGGCTGGGGCTCTGAGCAACCTGGTGTACTTCAAAGTGTTCCTGCCCACGGCAGGGGGATCAGTACTAGATGATCTTCAATATCCCCTTTCAACCCAAACCATTCTATGCTTCTATGATTTGGCAGTCACATGATATTTAAAAAGATATGTCAGTGTGAAATGCAGTCTCTTTGTTACTTTTGCTGGTCAAGACTAGTAGCTCATGTTACAAAAGCAATAAATTAAAAAATATAAACCTGAAAATGCTCAAGAATTGAGGAGAAATATTAAGTTCAAAGTCAGTACTGCAGCCAAGATGTAGAGATTTCCTTTTAAAATTGTATATATATGGGAAATAAACTCCCTGCATTAATTTGTGGGATATGGAAAGAAGAGTTTTAGAATCTGGAGTCAACTATCTACATTATTGCTCCTCACATGAGGGTTTTTTCATGCTTGAGCTCCTGTTTTAATTTGGGTTTAGGAAAAGGTACCAAATTAATTAAGCAGCAGCATAATACATCCCTTAATGACAGGGGGTAGGTTGAACACTTCTATGGAAGTCATTCCTAGGACAACAATTGCTGCTAATAAACCTTGAGCTAAAGAAACCTGATAAATACCATCACAGAGTAATTTCTTTCCCCTAGGGAATTATTTATACTTCCTGTCTGATCTGTGACTATCACCAAAGTAAAAAATGGAAAATATAGATACTGAAATTTCTTACCAGTTTTTCTTCCAAGCTTTTTTTTGTGGAATTTAAGCAGCTATCCTAGGATGTCCTGGGATATATCCAGGATTCCTGCCCACTTCTTTAGTAGTTAACAGGAAAAAGTAAGAGTTGTATTTATAATTTGCTCAGACCCTTACAAGAGCTTTTGAACTTTTTGAATATATATTTTATAGATAAAATTTCAAAATCTACCAGCAGATTATTAATAACAGAAGACTAATTAGCAATATAATGATTAAATATCCTTTTATTAGGCCATATTAGCTGTTAGCATTGAGAAGCCACCAGGTGAAACAGTGTCTGAAAAAATCTTTTGTATTTCTCTGAAGTGATCCTTCAATATTTTAAAATTAATCTGAGGGAGCATAGGATGAGTCAGTAAACTTGTAAATGAACAGTCTCTCTTTCTTTGTACTAAGGATATCATTGGGTCTTCTAAAAAATTCTATAAAATTCTATAAACTTTTCTGCCCTTAAAATGTGCTTAGGTAGCCTATTCTCCAGACTTCAGCTGAATTCAGTTAGCACATTCAGTGTCATGCTTTCTTACTAGTTCTCACCAAAGCAATTTTCACATTACATATTTAAGTTACTTTGAAGTCTGGCTGGGCTAATACAGTGTTTGGTATTAATGGTTAGAGGCTCCATCTCCCATTGATCTTATGAATTAATAATTTGAAGTCTTCTGCTCACACTTTAATTCACATAGAAAGGTAAGAATGTTTTTTGAACCACAAATAAGTGTACTGCTGCTTGCCTTTTTGACTGGATTGTATTCAGAGCTGGTGCACCACTACAGAATATCCCTAGGAACAATGGTAAGCTTTTTCCCCTCATTACTCAGAAAATATGTACATGTTCGTTTCTGACAGGTTGTACGATATAAACCATAGAGTTTCAAATCATCTGACAGACAATCTAACAACTACCATAGCAGGACCATGTGCCAGTTCTCAGGAATACCAATATTTATTTTCTGTTCAAAAATCACTCTCGTTGTGTAGAGAATGAGCAGCAGCATAAAAGCTTTCAATTGTTTTCTGCCCAATGATTTTTCCACTCCATTTTTCTTCCAGAGACAGTGACCTAGTAATAATGGGTGGAGATAATAGACACTATGGCAGACAAAGCTGACAACTTACAGCTTTGAGTTTTACTTTGGAAATAAAAGTAAATAAAACATTTTTTATATTCTTCACCCCTTTTTGAATATTACAGGAAACAAGTCAGCTGCTCCTGAACCAGCTCCCAGAAACTGTCAGGTCCAGTGCTCCACCTCCTGTGCTGGGAGTTCCCATGGTAACATTTTCAGCTGAAGTAAAAGGAATTACAAATAGATATTTATTTATTTTTCACCCTGGCTCCCTCCTTCCCCTCCTCTCTGTGCCAGTTCAGAAAAAGTGTTGCTCTCTAATCTTTGGGGCACTGAGAATTGCCATTGACCCACCCAGCTACATTTGCTCTGTTTGTGGCATTTGAAAAGTCTGTCCTAGTTCCCTTCTGTCTCTTGGGTGTCTGATTTATAACATCAAACAAGAAAAAAAGGCAAGAGAGACTTTCAAGAGTGGAAGTTCTTGTTGGGAGGAAGACGCTAGCCCAGAGCTATCTTAGTTCCAGTGCTTGAAAAACCAGCATGTTCAATTGTTCTTTTCATCTTCAATTCAATTGCAATTTTCCAAGGAGTGTGGCTATAATCTTTAAAGATAAGACATCACTCATGAACTGTGGCATCTAGAACCATGACTAGAGAATATTTGCAGATGCTCAGATTTGTGTCAGTGAATTACGCTCTGATGAGATTGATGGTGGCTTTGGCCACATTTGGCAACTGATAAAGGCTTATAACTACAGCAGTTACCTGTGAGAAAATAACCTAGACCTAGGTGAATTTTTTTGAAAATTTTGCAAAAATATCATCAAACTGTCACTCAAGAATTAATTAACTTTTGGGTTTTTTTGCAGCATGCAGGCCTACTGTAATGAAAAGCACAGTGACAGGCATATAACACCCAACTCTTTCCCAGGCTGTAGTTCCAGTGAGAGCACAAATGCTGGGTGCTCTTGCAGAAAAATGGAACAGGTTGCTCATGGTGGCCCTGCTGCTAGCTGTGGTGAAATCAGTGAGTATTCTTTGCTAAAACTCAGCTTTGAAGAAAACCCATATCCAGGAAGAAAACATGCATGGCCCAGACATCATGGAGAGGACCAGAGCTGTCTGTGTCCATGGTGTGAGAACAGAAAATTATCCTCTTTCTCTTGTTTTGGCTCAAGGTGCATTCAGTCCTGCAGTGGACTTAAGATTTCTGCTCTGCCCCTGGGCCAGGATTTACTTCAAAGTGGGATTTGAAGATGTGAGGACAGATAGCCAAGACTTAGATTTGGAGATGCTAAAGACACGATCTGTCCTTCAGAGACCTAGAATGTGCTCTCAGGTTCCTGTGGCGCGCTCTGGACAACACCAGGGAACATATTTTGCTGAATCTACTCCATGCTAAGAATGAGGATGATTCAGGCTTGTGTTTCTGAGAAGTAAATTAGATGGAAGGAGAGATTATGCAAGAAGAAGAAGGCTGTAACTTTTACATCAATTCCTGAGACCTACAGTTTCATTTTGAAAATTATATAACAAATAAGAAAACAGAGTATCATCAGTACTGTGCCATCCTGCTCTGTAATGTTTCTCAGTAATGATTCAGGTGGCTGATTTCATCATCCCATTGGGTGCTCAGATGTAACTCTCACATCCCTACAGAATGTGTGTAGTGTTGGGATGTTGGCAACCACCTTTGCTGACCTCAGCCTCAAACTGACATGAGTCCAAGCACTTACATTCAGTTTTAAAATACTGACCTAGAAAGAAATTTAAGATGACAAAACCTTGAAAAGATAAATGAAGAATTTTGTAATATATATTAGAAATTGCCAAAAAATTATATTATCTGAATGGTGGTGTCTACAAGAAAGCCTGTATTAATAGTTTCTGTAGAAAGTTTAATACTATCAACTTTTAAGTATACCTGAAATGTGACTGCAGGAATTGTATGAAATAAACTAATTTGATGGTTTTGAGTTTTAAGAAAATATCCTGAAACTAGTGAGGTCTGGGATTACTTTCATCCCCAGAAAAGAGCTTCTGCCATCATTTTTTTGTCTCAATGAATAGCATGCCTCTCCCCTTTAATGCTCTAAACCCAGTGAGAACCTGGCTTGGAAGCAAGCCTACGGCAAATACCAGACTCCAGAGCCCTAAGCTGAATCCTGGAACTTTGTGAGCAGAATTTCTCCGCCACTGTTACAAGGAATGAAGAAATTTATTTTTAAAATAAATGAAAACCACTACAGATTTAAATTTGTTTCATAAATTTTGAAAAAAAGAAGAAATATTTGAGATTTTTCTTGCAGGAGAAGTATTTAATAAATCAAATATATGTATCTCGAGTGCATACCACAGCTTAACTGTTTATGCTCTAACTACATAATTATGATCACTAATAATCTTAAATTCAGAATGTCCCTTTCTTCAAAGACATTAAAAAACCAGCTCTATAGTTCAAGTTTTGTTATTGGTTAAAGAAAAAGGCAGACACGTGTCCCTACTATGAGCATCTTAAAAATCTTTTCTGTCATTCCATTTAGCTGCTGACCAAAGTAATTGTGCCTTCAAAATCCTGTACAGTTGTTTTTGTATTACTGTTCAGGCTTTGTCTTTTAACCTAATTATCAAGTAAAAAATTGATATAATCTCCCAGGGCAAACAGCTTTCTTTTTAATTATGAAGAAGCCTGTCACTTAGCAAACAGCTTCACAGGTGAAGGGTCTCCTCTGATCCTCCACTGACTCAACATTCTCTCTGCTCCTGTTTCAGTTAAAGGGAGCTCTTGGAACGACACAGCACATGGAGGTTTTCCCCTTCCCTTGACAAATGTTGTGGAACAAAGACCTGCTGTGGTATGAAGATTAAAAAATAATAACATGATGATAAAGCAGATGCTAGCAGTGCAATAAAGATCTCATGTACTCTAGAACACCAATAATAATGATGTATGTCTGTATGATAGGAACATCTCACCACCCTATGTCAAACGTTCTGCTTGTCTCATAGTGCATATAATCGAAATTTTGTTTCCCCCATATAGTTCACTTGGAGTTCTTACATTATTCATGTATGAGCACTCACTGGAATGAATAAAATACTTTCACACAGTAATAAAACTAATGAATCGTGCAGTAAGGTTTAGGTACGAGATCATAGACACGCTAACAAGTTACCATGTGTCAGCTGTTTCATGAGAAGTGTGTGAAAATACACAATTAACAGCCTATACAAATTTAACCATTTTTTACAAATTCCCATGAATATGTTAATTGAACTTTTTTCAATAAAAACTATTTTATAGACTTTTTTCCTTAAAAAATATATTTTCAACTTCTTTTTTGAAGGAGTTCTGAAAGTAATCTAATAATACTTTAAATAGTAAGTCTAAAATTTCTTTCTGTATTTTCCCGAATTTCCTTAGGTAACATTTTAATAGGGATTTCTTTTCTTATTAGCATTAGTAAATACAGCATTTCCAGAAAAAGTATGTTGTTCTTTCCAATGCCTGGCCCCTGCTTCTGCATATAACATGCTGCATTCCTACTTTTTGTATAGGAATATTTTTATGTAGGTTTATTTTGGAGAGTATTGCCTTAAACATTTTCTGTTTTCAGTAAAGCTAATCCAGCATTTTCACTCATATGGTTATCTCAGTTTTTATGATCTCTCTGTATAAAACCTGCTATGTATTTAGTGGCATCAAATAATGATGTTTACCTTTCTATAGCACGTCACTGGGAATTTAGATGGTGAATGAATCCAAATGCTTATGAACTGAGTTTATCCACCATTATTATCACCATTATTAAATAGAAAAAGCTGTTTTAAAACTTAATTGCCTGTTCTTTAAATTAATAATAATAAAAAAGCAACTTATTAACACAATACACTTTATGTAACTGCAAAACCTGTGGACATACAGTGGGCATAAAAGGAACATCTCACTAACAGATCAAGAAAAATATTTCATAACTACATTTTTGCTAGTGATGTTTTTATATTTGTGTGAAACAATGAATTTCCTACTTTTTCCTTTATTATTTGTATTTTTTTTTTCTCCAAAAGAAGAGTAACTTCTTTAACCTTTACTGTTAGTTTTGATTCCTGGAGAAAATTATGAGTCAGGTTTAATTTTTTATTCTGTAAAATTTATGTCTAGGGTATCTTCTACTTGTAGACTTACAGTGCTTCATGTCTTTTTCAGCTTTACTAGAACAGCTTAATATTTTATTGCAGCTGAATCTTGTGTACTACTACTTTTATTCTTCCTCTTTGATATTATTAAAGGTTTTATCATTATTACATACCTCTGGGCTTGTTCCAAGGCCTGTAGTTACCAACTGAAATATTCTCTGTCACAAATACATTTTTTCACGCTGTAAGTTGATTCTTCAAGCATGAAAAATCATGTGGCTGAAACAAACTAAGCAGATTCTTGAGTACCTTTGAAACCAAAAATAAAACCGTAATAATCTGTGTCTGGTTTGTGCCAAACAAAATAGATCAGAAATTCATTTCATAGTGAGAATGTTATAAAACTAACATATAAAGAGATGTTAATAAGGCCATGTTACTGTTAGTGCCCAGTTCATTTATTACCCTCATGGATTTTTGGCTAGTTTAATCCTCTTCCTGGCACTGGGTTTGGGTTTTGGTGAGTGAGGGGTGTATTTCTTCAGCTGTCATCCTGCCTTTGTTTTCCCCATATACCTGGGATATACCAAGTGCTTTTTTTGGCCTCTAGTCAAAGGGTGTCATCAGGCTGCTGATAAGACACTCCTACTTTGTTATCCCACTATTTTTCCATAACTTGCAAGTGAGCACTGCTTTTTCATGTCAGATAAGCGTATTTGCTCTTAGGGGCTTGGATCATGAAGGTGTTTAAAATTACAAACATGGCTTTCCCACGGATACACACACAGTGTTGAAGAGTTTTTTCAAGCTCTCAAAAAGTGTTAAGCTTCCTGTATCTTTTTGAATAGGTACTAATATGGTATGGAATCAGTACAAGCAATCTATTTCTTTGCAGGTGAAAAATACAAGTATGCGGAAACTGTTAATTCTTTAAAGCCAGGGGTGGTCTACTTTATTTCCAGTATGATGTCTAATAGACTATTGTCTTTGTATATTGTATGTGATTGAAGATACCAATAGCTTTCATGTCAGAAATCACTAACTGTAAATGCAGACTTAAAAGTGTATTGGCAAAGTATTGCAAGTCTTCAGTCTTACATCAAGGGATATAAAGAAAAAAATGGATTCAAGGCCTTTTTATTCTCATATTTACCATTAATTATTCATGCTCTATGTCTTTTCTAGTCATTCTATAGTAAAATAAAATAACTTTTAAAAAGCACTAAGGAGCATTTCTAATATCTCCAAGTCTCTTCTCACAAAGGGAATAGTGAAATGTCCTGAAGTGATATTATGAA
This sequence comes from Pseudopodoces humilis, assembly GCF_049639895.1. Classification (NCBI taxonomy): domain Eukaryota; kingdom Metazoa; phylum Chordata; class Aves; order Passeriformes; family Paridae; genus Pseudopodoces; species Pseudopodoces humilis. Next base: position 24,186,961 of record NC_142205.1, read on the forward strand.
TTATAGTTAAACATTTGCTTTTTAGTGTGAAATCTGAAAATTATGTCTTTCAGAGAAAGAAAAAAAGAAGCACATACACTATGTGACCCTTGTTCTCCTCATTGAGAGGCAAAATAAACTTCTAAATCTTGTGGCTAAAATGCTATTCATTTCCTAAAGTCATCTCTATAAAAATGAGTGTACCTCTGTTACCAATCCCTGTCTCAACACATCTCTGGTAGAATAGCAGTTTGGAGCACAGGATTATTGGAAAAGGATGTTTTTAAAAGTTGTTAAAAAGACCTGTTGAACAGTTGTTTCTGGGACTGGCATAACTCTGCCATGTGCTGAGCCAAAAAAGTAAGATATGAGGAAAAAAAAATGCTGTGTTACACAAAGCATTTTAAAGTCAACATCAGTGAAGGTCTGTCTTGTGTACTCACAACACATGGGTAGACAAAGGACTAACATCTACCAGAAAGCTGAAGAGATAGCAGCAATATTCTCTCAGGGATCCATTCAATAGAATGTTTTTTATTAAAGAGAGATGGTAAAAAATAGCGTAGAAAATACAAACACTTCCAACAGCATCATGAAAGAATATTCAAGTTATAGTGCTAAAATTTTAAGGATGATGTTTACTTGCCTGTTGCATTCAGGTGCAATTCCCTCAACACTAAAGATAATTAATGATATGAGAAAACAGCAGAACAGGTCCCTGGAAGAATTGTAGACTTTGGCAGTGCAGTGAAAATTATTTAATTCTTGACTCACAGAAGACAGTAAGTTATGTCAAATGACGTTGATCCATTGTCTCTAACACCAATTAGTAATTTTTTTAATGGCAAACTTACAAAACACTAAATGAATTACTAAATTAATTGCTTTCTTAATGTAGTAATATCTTTCATTAACAATAAACAGCTGACATTACTGGAGGCCAAAGAAATAATTTGTAACAAATTAAAATATTCTACAATACTGAAGAATTTCAGCTGCATAATATAACTTAGGTAAATTATTAATGCTATTAAATTGTTAGAAATAAGCCATGTGAGAATGAGTTACGGATTTCAAACATGGATTCATTCACACCTGAATGAAAGTGCTAAAACTAAGATCAATCCTGAGCTGTAGGAAAATAAGTTGTGCAGATGGTTAATGGTTAATTTAGGACATTTAGCAAAGTTTGATTTAAAAAGGGAATTGAAAACTTGTTACTTACTAATACTGGAGATGGAATGGAGAGAAATTACTTAGGCTAAGAAGGTCCCATTTCTAATGTTGTCACTAACTGCTCTTAAATCTCTTGCCTGAATTCCTTCCTTTCTGTGACATTCATTTACCATTTGTAGTTCTATGCAATGATATTAAAGCTGTTCAGAACCATTAATGCTGTCTGTTGCTGGAAACAGGTGAGTCCCAGTAAAGATGCCTACCAGATGAGTATGATCTGGGTATATGGAAATCTCTCAGCTTGTGAAGAGGATGGTACCCCTATCCTCTCCACAAAATGTCCAGTTGAACCACAAAAGGTGTCAATATTAAAGCTTCATCCACAGCTTTGGTAAAAGATTTTTATGTTGGGGCCTGTTTCCAGAACCAGAGGCCTGAATTGGATGTTACTCAGTGTAGTAAGCATACACATTTATAATAATAATAATAATAATAATAATAATAATAATAATAATAATAATAATAATAATAATAATAATAATAATAATAATAATAATTTATATAAAATAATATATACAAATGCATACACAGCCCCACACATGTGTACAAGAACATACATGGGCCCTGCAGTAGTGGAGAAGTCCACTGAAATAAATGCTACTGAATGTGCCTGTAGCTGAGTAGTCGTTAGCAAGTCAGACTTCCAATTTGTCCTGAACACTTTTTAAATGTCTTGTTTTACTTTTTGCAGCAGTTATTAACACTTCCTCACCTTTACTCATTATCTTTTGCTGACTACTTATTTCAGCTTTAGAAAGACAGCTTCCTAAGATATGTTAATTGATTTTTCTATCTTCAAAGAAGAAATATTGGCAGTAATTGATATTTCTAAGGGCTTCTCTTTTTCTGCATAAGAGGGTGTCTTCCATATGTGTATATGCACAAAATTTGCTTCTAATGTCCCAGAATTCAGCTTAACACTCTATTATGAAAGAGAGATAGTTAGGTATCTCTTTTTCTACACATCCAAGATATGTATCACACATGCATAGGGAACAAAAGGTTCCTGTATCATTGCAAAGCAATTCTTAACAGTAGTTTGCAATTAAAAACTATTTACCAGGGGTTTTAATGCAGGTCTTGATTTTCTCCTTCAACCAGTTTGTATTCTACCATTCAGACAGTTTGTGTTAGTGTGGCTGCAGAAGCACTTCAATTGTGTGGAGCCCAAAATATTTAAAACTGTGTAAACTGAGTGAACAGTTCAAAGGAAATATTTTCATTCACCTCTGATATAAATGCATATTTTACAAGAGTGGTCCCCAAACAAATAAATTCAATGTTCATTCAGATGTTAATGTGGTTTCTACATGTCATTTCAAGAAAAAATATATAGAAATAAACCAGTGTGGAGTGAAAAAAGCTTCACTAAATTAATTTGACAACATGGGTAGGAAAAAAGTATACACAGCTTCTTGGCCAAATACAGACAAAGCTAATTTCCTTTGTGTATTCCTCTATGTGTTTCAGCATGCAAAATTCAAAATGTGGTAATAAGGGTTTTTTCCCATTGGAAAGGCATCAGTATGAAAATTAAGCTCTTGCCAGCTTTAATACCAGTCTTTCAAAAGCCTGAGATACCTGATGGTCACAAATCCTTCTAAAGACGCATAAAGCTGATGAAGTTTATTGTAAATTTGGTTATTAACAAGTTACTATTTCAGATGCTTTTACAGTTTGTAAAATTTTCTCCCAAACATAATGCAAAAAATATATGCCAAAGTTTTGGTGGTTATGCCTCCTGTGTATTGCTCAGTTTGTTGGAAAACTATCAGTGAAGTGAAAAAAATGCACACAACTTTTTCTGCATAGCACAATAACAATTAGAAAAATGAGCTAATTTTCTATTTGGAGGTGAGAGTTATTCTAATCAAAAGATGATGAGACAAAGACAAACTTTCCCAAAAGACAATAACTGTTTCATGAAAAGTCAGCCAGTCCAGTCCTGTGAAATTCTACATATTCCAGCTTGGCCTGGCATGAGTTATTCAGCTCCTGCTTTGTCTCTGAGAGGGAGAGATAGTTTTGCAGATTAAAACTATACCCACTAGTCTACTGGGACCAATCAGCTAATTTATGTTTAAAATGCTCCCACAAATTGAATTAAATACCCAGTATCCTAGCAAGCATATTTAATACTGTCAAAGAGCTATTTTTAGCCCTCAAGCCCTTGAGACTAATTACTAGTCCATAAGGGAATTTCATCCTGAGGGATTTTCATTATATTTCAGAAGGATCCTCTCTGCTGGTGGTAGCAGAGACGTCCTAAAAAATATTCAGCTTCTTGCCAATGGGATACTGAGGTTTCCAGAGAGTGGAGATTCATACTGCTGACATGTTGACATGGGGCAACCCATTTATACCAGAATACTGTTATATTACTCTTGCAGCTACTTGTTATTTCTGCTTTCCTAATATGAAGAAAAATAAATAACTCTAGAAAGCTCTACCATGAATAAGACTCAAGCAATAAAAAGTCCCCATCCAGCTCTGTCAGTCATTCTACTCTTCGCAGTGTGTCTGGCTTATTAATGAAATGGATTTTTGTTTGAGAATGGCTGCTTCCCCAAAAAGTTATGAAAATATGCTAAAAGCGGCACTATAGGCTCTTTTTCACAGACAGCTATTGCTGTTATTTATTTCTTTAACATCAAAGTGAGGAAAGGAGAGGATTTTTACACTGTTATTGTGAAGTACTTTCCATATTTTAAAAAGCTGGTCTGATTTAAACATAAATAATTTTCCTCTATTGATATTTTTTTTTCAATTGGGTAACTCATGGATAGCACGACTTTCCAGGTTCAAAATGTACTCCTGACACCACCTTTAATTTTCTTCCTGCTTCCCCAGTCAAAATTACCATGAGAAATGAGGTTGATGGAAATAAGAATGAGCATTTTTAAATACACATTTTAAGTGTTAAATGAAAGTTATTTAACATATTGTGTTTAATTATCTGTCTATGTGGCAATCAAGCTAATATTCTGAGCACATATTTTAATCCGTGATTTGTGTAATTAAACGGAAATATAGGAATAATATTTTTTCTTCCACTAATAATGAATTTTTTCCTCTCATGTAAAATCAATTTACTTTCCCCCAATAGTACCACAATGTATTTTCCTTCAATGCCTACACATTTAAATTGTTTGCCTCATTTATCACTAAAAGGACAGGGAGGCTCAGAAAGAAAAAGAAGAAATATGAAGTCCAGCATGATACAGCTAAGCACTTAAGATCCAGTGATTTCAGGTAATATAGATCCAACCTGTGTCAATACACAGGAAAGTGTAATCTGAAGTATAATAAACGTTGCATATCTACACACTTCAGAATGAACACTCTTATCAGGTTCTAGTAGTAATAAATTTGTGTTAGAGGAATTGCTTTCCACTGTACCTTCAGGCAATATTTGTCCTCAGCTGCAAACAAACGCAGTTTTGAAGAACTGCTTAGGACAGCCATCCTGCTGAGCATCCCCAGTTATCAGAAGGTCAAAATGGTCTGGCTAAGGATAAACCATCATGATAATACTCTTTCACCTGTTTAGTAACAAAACATGAAGAATAATCTTGAATATATTTAAAGTTTAATTCATTTAGTGTCTCCAAAATTCATGCTGAGAAAGTATTTTAAAACAGATGCATTACAAGCACAGAGCAAAGGATAAAATGTCTGACAGTACTCTGAGAGTAGTGTATGACATCAGTGGAATTAAGGACCTACAGTCACCAGCTGGTAACATGCTCAGCTCTTCACATGCATCAGATACAAGCAGAGGACACACCACTGATGTTAACAAAGGAAGATGAAGTATGCTTCCATTAAAAAATGTATTTCAAGTTATAAATCATTAAATTAACCTATTCTACCTCCTTGCTTTTTAAATGTGATGTATGCTACTCAGCTATGTGTGTCTGGGAACTATCAGTTTGTTTTTATATGGCAGTGACAGCCTCACTGGCAAGAAAACCCCTCTATGCAAACAGATAATATTAGGTTGTTTTTTTTTTTTCTAGTCATGTTTGCCATTATTTCTTCTTAATTCTCTTCCTTCTAATTTAATGTTGCATTGAGTGCATGCTATTTCATTATCTTAAAAAAAAAAAAAAAAATTAAAAAAAATCACGGTTAGTTTATCTGAATGGCAAGATGTCATTTCTTTGCCTGAGAATGATAAATACATTGTTGCTAGGAAACGCTTTCCAAAGACAAATTTTTTGAAGGACAGAAATGATATAGATTTTAAAAATGTCCCAACTATAATCTGAAAGCAATGCAAAAACAGAAAGTTCCCTTATGGGATTAGAAGGGAAAGGATGGAGAGACTCTACAGGCAGCTAGTTAGTAACCTGTTTTACTAGATAACCCTTTTATTACATATCCTTATTTTACCCTCTTCCTATACCATGTAAAACATAGTACTGAGACTATAATTCAAGCAGTATTCCAAGCATGGTTGCAGCTCCCACTTTTCAGGCATATAACCTGATCTTCAAAAACATTGTCCATAAGAATAAAAACGGGTTAGCTCAGAAATGGGCATAGTATGGCTCTTCCTCAAAAGTACTGATTTGCATATTTGGCTATATTTTAATTGAAGTATTTATAAATATATGTATATAAAGACTGGATAAGTCTATTTGGAAAGTGTCAGTAATGTGCCATAATGGCAACCTCAGTAAAAGCTGGGTGAGGTGACAGCTGCACTGAAATTATTGACACTAGAAATGTGTCTGCATGCCCCAGTTGCCAAATATGTGAGATTTTTATTTCCTAAAGTGTCTTTTAGATTATGCTGATTTGAGAAGACCAAATGCTACTGTGCCTGAACCTGCACCTCTGCAGAATATTCTATGTAGTCTAGCTCCTTGGGCAGAACTTTAGAGAATTCACTGTTCTGCCCCTGGTCCCAGAGGCCCTCTTGTCCAGTCTGGGATGTCCCCACACTGTGGGCTCTGGGAAAGGTGAAACCACCACAGGGAATCAGTCACACTCTCAGCTCACCCTCTACTCTGAGCAGTGCAGAACAGATCCTTCCTCCCACCCCAGTGTTCTTTTCACAGCAATCCATTGTGCATTCCTTCCCTGCCAGGTTGTCCTTTGCTCTGAGACATCTTCTGTAATAACACCCAGGCTGCATTTGAGAAGCATCTGTAAGAAAAACCCAAACCTGCTCCATCTGCTGCCCCTGTTCTGTTTCAGGGACAGTATTTCGCATCAGCTGTTTTCTGATGAGAGGTTCAGGCACAGCCATGGGAGGCAAATAGATCCTCAAACACCTGCAGTGGCCGTGGCCAGGAGAGGATGTATCCTTCATTGCACCAGTGGGAGCTTCCAGGACTCAAGGCAATATTGGTGCAGAAAAAGAGAGTACCTGTGAGCTGAGAAGATATAATTACATATATGCATAGAATTTTGCAGTAGAACTCTAATTATTGATTGAGATTCTCAAGTAACATAAATAACTACTTAGCAGCCTGGCCAGTATTCAGATTTCTCTGATGGCTTCATTTGCCAACATCCAGATGTGATTTTCCAGTCTGTCCTGTAAAATTCCCTTATTGCTTTACCAGAAAAAGTTGTTTCCAGAAGATAACAAATTCACACAGGTAGTGAAAGTCTATCAGGAGGCAAAAAGAATGAGGTGAAGGCTCTGAAGTCAGAGCTCAAGGGATGCTTGGCTGAACAAGAAAAATGCTGCTGAGAGACTCAAGCTGTGCAGGTGCATGAGACAAGGTATCTATGTAATGATCATTTCTTTTTCACGGAAAAGCAATTCTAACATTCCCTTGGTCCTTACAATGGAAATGAGTTTGGGTTTTTTTCAAAATGTGAAGCTTTCATTACTTTCTTGATGTAAACTTTCAAATTTAATCAAATTTTGATTATGATTACAAGAATTTAGTATTTCTTTTCTACATTATAAAACACAAAAAAGTGAAAAATATATGGAGGTAGAGAAAACAAGTAAATACAATTTTGCAGATGCATCACATAATGCAGGATTACCTTTGCATAAAATGTTTCTCACTTCAGAGTTTTTGATCCAAGATATTCTAAAGAAACAGCAGTAACACAAGGCTGCCCAGACAATGACTATGGAAATTTTCATTGCAAAAAATTAAAATTGAAGTGTTTGTCACCATTTAAGACTAATTTAAGTACAAAATCATAGAACCATAGAATCACTGAGGTTACATAAGACCTCCAAGATCATTGAGTCCAGCCTTTGCCTGAACACCACCATGCCATGAATTTCATCCAATCAGCCTCAGCCCATTGATCCAGCCTGTCCAGATCCCTCTGCAGAACCTTCCCTGTAGTGGAACAACACTCCTGCTTAATTTAGTGTCATCTGCAAATCTGTGAAGGGTGCACTCAATCTCCTCATCCAAATGATCTTTAAGGATAAAGGCCTGTTGCAAGGTATCCTTGTTATACAGAGGCAGGAGTTCCCGAATATATAAATTGAGAAACATATTTTTCTGATTTTAAAGTTTTGTATTCTTACAATAGGTATGGATCACCTGTAGTGGAACTGTATTTATGTCTGTAATATGTACTGCCATTAAAATAAAATGAGTAGCATGACCAAAATAAATATGCTTAGATATCTCAGAACATAATGGTGATTCCTAAGTTATGTGTATGGGCCTCTAAAATAATGGCTTAATGAAAAAAAAAAAAACAACAACCTGTAAGTATCCAAGCTGACAAGTACAGTCCCAAAACTAGCTGTTCAGTTAGGGAGATTGTTAAACTCATAAAAATCTAAAAGTTTTGCTTTTAGGATCCTGCAGTTTTTCGGCCCCAGAAAGTGCTGTGTCGGGTATTTCAGGTACATCAGTTTGAGTAGTCCTTACTCAAATTCAGTCTACACAGTCCTTAGGGGCTTCTCAGCCCTCTGAGGTTTCCAGGCTGTTGGACATTCAATACTGGTATCCAACATTTTGCAGGAAAATTCACCAATGCACTTCACCAAAACTTGGCACCAAACAAAAGCCATACAGAACTTTAATGTCAAGCATGCCCTACCAGCCATAAATTGTGTTCTGGATCAAAATATCTTTGAAAGACAAGAAATTCTGCAGGTTTTTCATGTATTCAAAATATTTTCTCTGTGATTTTTTTGTCAAGACATAAAAAAAGAATTCTTGACAACTACAGTGGGATTGCCCTGTGCCTTTTCTCTAGATAAATTAGCTAATTATATTTGTTTCCTCATTCCTCTGTGTGTGTATATGTATAAGTAAAAGTAATTAAAATGTTTTAAGAATAGGAAGAATGTTTTCATTTTTGGTGTGATCAAGTGTCACTGGAGGACCAAAGTTCCATCTTTTGTGAAATGAAGTATAACAACAGATGTGTCCTAAATTTAGAGGAGCAGGGAAAGAAAACTCTGTTCTTTTTCTCCAGCCAGCAACTGAACCCCACTCAGCTGCTCACTCACTCCTTGCTAGTTAGATGGGAGACAATCAGACAGATAAAATTTGTGGCTTGTGATAAGGACAGTTTAACAGGTAAAGCAAAATCCTTGCACAAAAGCAACAAAACACAAGCTGTAAATTCACCACTTTTTATGGGCAGGCAGGTGTTCAGCCATCCCCAGGAACGCCTGTCTGTCACGGTCTGTCATGTGTAATGGTGGCTTGGGAAGACAAACACCATCACTCTGAAAGTCCTTTCCTTTCTTCTTCACCAGTCAGCTCTCCATGCTGAGCATGATGCCAAATGGGTTGGAATATCCCTTGGTTCAGCTGGGATCAGCTATCCCAGATGTGTGTCCTCCTAAATTTGTACTCCCCATCCTCATCAGTGGTGAAGTGGGGTGAGGAGCTGAGAGGGTCTCAGCTGTGTGCAAGCACTGCTTAACAGTGAAAAAGCATCCCTGTGTTATCAACACTATTTCCAGCACAAATCCAATGTATATCCTCTTACTAGCTATGGTGAAGAAAATTAACCCCATCCCAGCCAAAACCAGCACAGCTTGTATTTTCTCTGTTAATTCAAATTCTCTTGAGTCATAATATAATACACAGAAATTACTATCCTCTGATTATTTTCTACTTTGTAATTGATGACATGGTCTTTCTAATTCTCTGATGTTCCTCATTGATTCAATCTAACAGAAACAGTCCTGTCATAAGGCTTTATAAGGATGAAGTTATTTAGGTTTGACGAGATTTGGGCAGGAAAAAAAAGACTTTCTAAAGCTGTTATGCAATTACACTACATAATGGCTGCTGCAATTAAACATGAAGAAATGCAAAGCATTGAATAGGAGAGGGACCAATTTAAAATTTGTCACATATATGAAAAGAGAAGGCAAATTATAATTATTGAAGTCTAGAAGATTAAGAACTTCCCTAAAAGGAGAGATTGAAAGAAGCTGGACTAATTAATTTGAAAGGAATGGGGAGAAGGTTTGTTACAAGACAATAAAATCTGTTATGGTAAAGATATATATTAAATAAGAAATTATAATAAGAATGTTAGTTCACGCCCTTCCCATAATATAAATACAGAAAAGCCTTCACAGACAGTAAGATTAATGTATTTTAAATGGTTCAGGCAAATACTTTTTTGCGCAGTGACATTTATCTACAAAACTCCCTGTGGAAGATATCTTTCTTCCATATTGTTTAGGATATTAACTCCTCACTTCCACTGGCAAGTAAGAGTAATTGTTCCCAAGATATCTAGTATTATTGATTACAATTTCCTCTGAAGCATCAGTCACAGTATTTTCTCAGAGACACACAGTGTTAGAGGAGCTATGTGGTGTTCAGCTGCTGCAGCAAGACCAACCATCCACTTCCATACCTGGCTGAGGACCCCAGAAGGGGAGAACAGTAAATTCACAGTTCTTTTTGCTGCTGCAGGAGAAATAAGGTTCAGGCAGCTGAGCATTTCCCAGCAGTCTATTCCAAAGAGTATTTAAAAAATCCCATTGTGTAAAGTGTTGTATACTTTGATTCATGTCCATCAGGGTACTGAAAGTTATGCTCAAGTTCGGCATTTAAACTGGTTTGCCTTCTGCACATGTTTTACCCCTTGGATCTAGAGATAACTAAACAGAAAGAGAAGAAAGAAAATGGGTGTATCTGTATCCATTCACTTCAGAGACAGCAAACCTCAGCACATGCCATTCCCTTGTGACTCCTCAGAGAAAAAAAAACTTTTCTGACTTCCTTCACAAAGTGTATAAGAAAGTCTGCAAGCAAACCCTATTTTACAACATTGTAGGATCATTTTTTTTCCCCCCAGTGCTTCTCACTTCCTGATGGAGATTCATAAAATGATCAATCCTTGTGCTTAAAGCCTCTCTGGATTTTCTTCCATACATCTTTGTCACTCCTTTTTGTAATAAAAATGCTAAATTAATGTCTTTTCTCCTTGATGTAGTATGGGATTTATATAAACTTACTGTTATAAAGTTATTTTCAGCTGTGTATCTCATAACACATTCACAGAAATCATCTGATTGATTTTATAGATTTTTAAAATCTCCTGTGTCACATTCCAGAAATAAAGTGTTAAAGATATTTCTTGTAACAACAAAGTCTACTACAAGCCCAGACCTTTGGAATACACGGTGAGTTTCATGCACAGAAAGTAACTTAGTAAAAAGTCGGGAAGTTATAAAGGGGATTTAAAATAACATCTGATAATTCTCTTTTTATAACAGCTTTCAAAATATTTGAGAGTCTCTGAAGTATACCTCTCTGAAAGGCAACACATGCATTTTTATGTTTGGTTTGGGGATTTTTTAAGGATAAATATTGAAAATTTGACATATAATTCAATGTTATCTTTGATCATAATTCTGGTTTAAGGAATTACTGTCTTTCATGAGTACTCAAGTTGCTAACAAAAAGAAATGAAAAAAGATTATGTAAATAAAAGCAGCAGGAATTTTGGATATGGGGTGACTTTACAAGCCTAGTTAAGCATGGTAGGACAGTTATACAGCCCAGTCAAGTATGGCTGATTGATTTTTATCTCCAAATCGTTATCAACTGTGAAAGCTGGCTGCAGGTTGTTAAAATCAAGAGCCCTGTGCATTCTATTTAGAGAACACTGGTTGCATAATAAATCTGTTTTGCTGTGAAAAGCAGGCAATTAGTATTAATGATTTCATCACAAAGAGCAGGAGAACTCTTAAAAGTTGTCAGAGATCTTGGTTGAAAAACACTGTTAAAGATTATGATGTTACACAGGAAGAGCTGCATCCCTCAAAGCCTGGAGTGAAAAAGTTCAGAGGCATGATACCAATAACAGCACAATATGCAAAGTTCACATAAAGGGCTTTTGGACAAAATGGGTACTCTCTAGATACAAAGATTAAAAAAGGAATACAGCCCACTAATACACAGTGGCCCTGTCTTGGGCATACCACATGATACAATTTCAGCCTCATGTTTTGATTAAATACAGAATCACCCGGGAGTTAAAGATTGATGGGGAAAGGCTGGAGAGCCTTCTGTGTGACAGGGGACCAAAAAAAAGCTTGATTTTTAGCCTACCAAAAAAAACCCCTAAACTCATAAGGATTATAATTATTGTCTACAAATGCAGCAAAATACATACAATATGGAAAGAGCAAACATGAGACAACATATCCAAAACATTTTTATCAGAATTATTAAAAATACGCACTTTGAATATATTACCTTTTGTTAGGTCAGTTTCTCATGATGTTTCAGCTTTCTAGAAGACTTTATAGAAGGATTTATAACAGAAGTTAAGGAATAGTAATTGGTCTAGTTTGAGGAACATTTCATGGCAGGAGGGAGTTTTGAAGGGAATAGGGGGAAATATTCTTAGATATAGGCCATGGGCTCTACATGAAAAGTCTCATTTCTGTAGCAGTGTCAAGCAGGTAGCAGGGTATTTTAACCATGGTTGATGACTAATTAACAAATAGGATGTGTTCGTTAGAGTACATTGAGTGTAAGTCTACAGGAAAAATCAATGATATGGCATTATATGAATTAAGATCTAGAAACCTCCCAATAAGGCTTATCTAAATAACTAGCACATGAATAATTAATTAGCTCCAAAAGTGCCTTGTAGATATGCAATAGAAGATGACAGCCAGAAAAAGAATGATGAAATATATGAGAAATTAATTAAAAAAGTCTAAAGGGGATGCTGTAGTTCAAATTTTCTGTATCTCAGCCACTGGCCAGATGGGCCCATGGGTGCTTTGGTGACCACTGTGTTGTAATGTGAGCTGGATATGTATTACAATCCTCTTAATTGATACTACTTGGTGACAGAACAGATGCTGATAAAAGACTGAAAAGCAGATTGAGCTTAATTTCTGGAAAATTTTGGAAGCAGGAAAAATTCTGGAGAAAACATCTCCAGGTGGTAAGTGAGCTTCTCTGCTCCAGGGCATTGAGAGTACTTGTATGGGACAGATGCTGTGAAGAGCATCTGGCTTCTGGGCTGCAGGCTTTGGGCCTGGAAGAGGAGTTTTGTACAGCAGAAGTCAGTTCCTCAGGACAGAGGTGCAATCCTCTGCTTTATTCTGCAGACAAAGTTATCTGCTCAAGTGAGAAAAATTGTTTTTGTACCTTTTTTCCTGAAAAACTCTTGTTGACATTCTGCAAATAATTCTACTACTAATGATAAGTGTAGACTGAGCCAAAGGTAGGAGGGAAAGGAGTTCTGCTTATGAAAAAAACATTATTAAAGTAAGCACACCAGTGGTAAGAGCCATCTCAGAGTCATAATATGCTGTCATGGACTATACCATAACTTTCCCTGACTGACACAATAACTTTCACTGACAAACAACGTGCAACGTTCTCATTACCAGTGGACACTTCAGAAGGCATGACTGAAAAAGACTGGGTAAAATACAAAAAACAACAGACCACAGTATGTATAAGATACTGTGAGAAACATTTAGAAATGGGAACAGTTAGAAAGCTTAATCTTAGTGTGATTTCTCTAAAACAATTAGACAGTTTTTTTTATTCCAGTGAGGCAGCTTCTTGCTTAAATACCAGGGATCTGACTGAGATACATTTTAAGCCAGGTCATGCTTTCTTTTTTCTGCCAAATATAATTAAAAATGTATTGAAATGTGCAAGCTGCACTATTCATTAAGCATTTTCAGATGTAACACCATGAGGAGGACCGCTGCTGTTCTGCTTTTGGCACTTGACATCACCATGGCAAAAAACATGCTGAGCTAATAGAGTGCCTGCACATTGGAAACTAAAGCACGGCTGGGGTTGAGAAAAGAAATTCCCTAAACTAAAAATTAGTTGTAATGCAAGTTCTTAGAATTATCCTTTAACTAAACAAATTTGATGTGAAAATCTAACAAAAAAAAAGATCAGGAATGGCTAAAAATATAAGCAGGGATTTTTTTTTTTTTATCTTTCTACAGATCGTGCAAGTTTGGATTCCTGTTCTTATTTAGAATTAACCCAGAATTACCAAGTTTGAAGTTTGAAGTCCTTCAAACAAATTTTTTTTCTTTTTATTTATGAAATATGTTTAACCATCATTTTAAATTCTGAAATTTGATTTTAAGCTGCAGTATCATCAATAGAAATATGAATTTAAGACCATTTTCTTCCTGAAAAATGCAGGTTTGATAGGGTTGCAGTTGATAGGGTAAGAGCAAGAGGGTATTTAAGCACATACTTCATAACAGAAAAATGCAAAATCATGGAATATTTTAGGCTGCAAAAAGAGTTTTGAGATCATTGAGTCCAGTCATTAATCCAACATTTCCAAGTCAACCACTAAAGAACATCCCTAAATGCCACATTTACGTCTTTTAAATACTGCCAGAGATGGTGACTCAACTGCTTCCCTGGGCAGCTGTTACAATCATTGACAACTCCTTTAGTGTAGAATTTTTTCCTAATATCTAATCTAAACCTCCCCTGCTGGATCCTGAGGCCGTTTCCACTCGTTTCATTTCTTGTTTTTTTGGGAGAAGACACCAACCCACACCTAACTTTCTTTCAGGAAGTTGTAGAGAGTGATAAGTCCTCCTGAGCCTTCTTTTCTCCATTATGAACCACCTCAGTTCCCTCAGAGTAATGGCTTCCAGCTCCTCTTTGTTGGCCATGCTGTGTGCATTGATCCCACCACCTTACTCCTTTTGTGACTGAAATGATCTTGCTCACATTCAGTAAAAGCTTGGTTCCCTGCACTTCTGGCTCAGCAAAATTCCCAATTTTGCAGCTTATCTTCTAGATTTTTACTCTGGCTCTGGCCAATGATACAGGGTTTTTAAAGAAAACCTTAATATGAATTATTCTTATTTATAGGTTGTCAAGGCTCAGTTTGAATTTTCCCTTGAGAATCTTAGATTACCCTATCTGCTGTAATATGAGTCATCATTGTCTCTTTTTTGCTTCTTTTCATTCACGCACAAGAATCCCTGGTCCCTAGTTCAATGACTAGAGAACTTCCTTTTTTCAGTAATAAGTTAACCTAATGTGGCAAGACACTATGTATCAGGCATTTCCCTTGGCACAGTGATTCCTGTTTACTGAAAACTCCCTCACTACAGATTATTTTCACAAACTGTATAATAATTTTGATGTGTCATAACCCACCAGTAATTTTGAATAGTAGCTTATCTCAGTCCAATGTCATTCTTGGCTGATGGCCTGGCAGCATTATCTAGATCTGGAAAGGTCAAAAACAAATTCAGTGCCAAAATAATGATAAGCTGCAGGTGGGACTGCAAGCTTTCCAAACCCCATAAATTGCCAGGAAATTTTCCCAAAAAGATTTTTTAACATTTATAAAATAATTGAAATAAAAATTATTAATATGTCTGTGATATGTAAGTAGCAGAAGAAAAACTGAAACTTTTGCTGTCTGTAAATTATTGCATTCATCAGAATTTTCTAAAACATAATACTAGAGTCAGTGAAGTATTACCAGATCATGTTCCATATTACAAGCTCTCTTCAGTGAATGCTGTGGCCCAATATTTTTTAATTTGTATGTGTAGGTGGTATGTTAATATTTGGAAATAATTTTTGCAATCAGAACAGTGAAAAATACATGTTCTTATGATGTCTGGACTTCTCAATCCTTAAAGTCCACAATTAATCCAGAACTTTGTGGTTACTTAGGAAGAAAAGAAACACCTGTGAAAAATCCATAGATGGAGAAAAATCAAAAGTTTAAGGAAGAGACAGACTAATAGGAGCAGGAGGTTACAGATGGGCAGTGAGATACCCATGCCCAGTTTGGTTTGTAAAATGGCAGTGGAAAATAAACCAGGCATTCCAGCAAAGCCGGGTTCGGTCTAACACAGAATGTTCAGAAGGAGCTGAGTCTGGAGCTCTGCTCCCAGCCGAGCACTGGGGGTCAGGTGGAGCTCTGCTCTCAGGCAGCACTGCCAATGCCCTTGACACTTTATTCAGGTCTGTCTTCTGCACCTCTGCATGATGAGAGATTCATAAAGATGTGTGTCCATGTCAGATCATAGAAAAAACCTAACAGAGGTACTGAAGGGCAGATATGTGCAATCTAGAAATGCAAAGACATTAAGAAAAAAAAACCTGGATTACCCCAGATCTTTTTTTTTTCCAGGTCAAATGAACATTTTACATGAGTCTTGTTAATTTCTTCTTTTTCAAATGGGTGAAAACACTTGGTTTAATTTGGAGCCTACAGCTCTGATGTACCAGGTTGTCAGGAGCTGAGACTGTCACTGCAAAGCCCACAGCTGTGGCCAGAACTGCAGCAGCCTGCTTACCCAGTTGTTTCTCTTCTCTTTCCAAATACTCTGGGCATACCATTGGTCTATTGGATGCAACTTTTTTATTGTTTTTTTTCCCCAGGAGGTGTTAATTGTCATCTTGAAAGATCTACAGTTTCATTTGAACTTGGGAGTGCTTCTGGAATGGTTGATTTTGTTGATGGCAGTGTTGATATGAGCTGCAGCATGCTTCAAGGTGTTTCTCCATCAGATGACAAAAAATATTTTATAATTTGGTTGATTGTATCAGTAGTAGTAGTTCTTATGTTCCTGGGCAAGCAGACTTTAAAAAAAAACAAAAAAAATCATGATTGCAAGGATGTTTAAGCAGCTCTCAGGATAAATAGCAATTCTTACTGTTATCTCTACAAGTTATACTTTTCATCTAGCAATGGCTGGACTTTATCTTGCTGCTTTGATGGTATTGAAGGAAGATGAGCAGAAAAGATTGCAACCGGACTTTTTATTACTGTTTACAAGCATTAAGTGATGAGAAATAAATGAAGAATTATTTTTGCATCTTAGCATCAACAGATAACAAGTATCAGCACCAAAGTCTTGGAAACGTCATCATTTCTGAGGATGCTGTGAAAACCAGGGGATAGCACACATACAGAGACATCAGTTCTTTGTTAATACCTTGAGACTGCTGTATCTATATGGCTCGTGAAGCTGTTGTGTGGTTACTCAATACCTGTGCATCTCAGATAAATGTACAGCATGGCTACTTCCCATGGCATTCAGAATAAATTTATTTAAGAATGGAACAACACACAGATTATCAATGGAAGTGGATTTTCTACGTGTGTGTTCACTACCTACAAATTTTTGCCATAGGTTAAATAAGGCATATCAACCCCTTAGCATTCATTTTCCATCTTTGTTCTCCAGACTCCAAAAACTCTGGACTTTCTCATTATATTTCTTTTAGTTTGGATTTGAAAACAATGAAAACCTAGAAAAATACTATGTATATTTCTAATTTGGTACTTATTGAAATCCAATTTGGAAAAAATTGTGTATTCACATTAACCTCAGGACTGTAATGAAATGCATTTGAGCTGTCAAAAAGGTTAAATGCAGAGGAAGCACACGTAACTAATGAGGTTGATATTAAAGACTTCATTTTCAGAAGTCTGTTTTAAAGATATATGCTTTCCTATCTATTATATTTTACAAATCAAATGAAACATCATGAAAATATTTATTAATACAGATTTTCTGTTAAATACTTCCACCAATGTTAGGGCTTTAGGAGTCTGTGTTGAAAACTGAACTCATTAATGCTATTGAAAGCTTTTGTATTCTGATAATCATTGAAGTAATTTGAGATCTATTATTTTTTGAAGTTTTTCTAGCACTAACTTTCCTTTCCCTGTCAAAAAGAGGTTAATTTCCTAACCACGTCTTAAAGTGCAGTTAAATTGTACGATATTTAGATTTGGCTATATTTATTCCTGGTTTACTTGTAAAATAGAATTTTCTGTTTGAGATATCTGCAAAATCTTTCTGACTTGACCAAATTGTGGTGTTTATTCCATTTTCCATGGAAAATTTTACCAAGTTTAATTAAAACCTGAACTGAAAATTAGTAAGGTAGATACTTAAAAAGTGATTTTATGAAAAATACTGTCACTATTTTCTAAGCAAACTTTTGTCTGCAAGTGTCTCCTTTTACCCCAGCCTCTGGGATACACATGATCCCTGCCAGCTAATCCGGGGCACAGCTGCTTCAGTAAGCCCCCATGCTTTGCCAGACCCTTTCTGCTGATTAACCTCTCCTCATGCTGCCCCTGTTCTGTGGCTTGCAACAAAATATTCTGAGCTGGAAGAGACCGACAAGGATCATTGAGCCCAGCTCTTAAGTGAACAGCCTGTACGGAGATAAATCCCATAAATTTGGTGTTATTCCTTGTTTGTCTGGAATACACTAATAAAAACATTCAGCCCTCATGTCTGCAAGTGCTAAGCTGCTGCTGAATTATTTTGAGTGAAGTGTATTTGTTGCAGATGAGACTTGCTCAGATGGTGTGAGCAAGTCTCACCAGGCTCTGCAACCTGTGTACACTGAGACCATTTGCTTCTGTACTTTCCTTTGCCATGGCAAGGACTCCTAACATCCTCAGAAGGGCAATTTGCCACCTCTGGCCTCCCTGCTATGTATCAACAGAAGGAAAGGTAAGATTTAGGGCAAGAGATAACTTAGGAGTTTTACATTTCATAATTAATTCTTCTACAATCTTGTCATAAGTACCCAAGTACTACTATCAAGGTAAAATTCTATCCTTTTTTTGTTGTTGTTTTTGGGTTTGTTTGCTTGGGTTTTTTTGTTTGGTTGTTTTTTTTAATTTTGATTGGTTTGATTTGGTTTGGTTTTTTTCTTTTGTTTGGGTGGGCTTTTTTGGTGTTTTTTTTCTTTGTGTTCTGAGGCATAAAAAATTAAAGAGGATAATTCCTATTCAAATGTCAAAGTACTGAGGTAAACAGATAGTAATAGACTTTCACTCACATTATGATTACTTAAATACATTTCCATGAAAAGGCAAACAATCAAAAGAGTTCTTTAAAAGGTTCAGTGCAAATTAGTTTTTGGCAAGGACTATGCACTGTTCAAGGCTTCATTAAAGCCTTTCATTTATGAATTATGTCACGAAAAAGCAAAGGATGCTATGTACACTATAAAATAAGACAAAAGCCTCAGAAGTCCTTAAAGGGCACCAGGCAGCTCATTTTAAGGTGGTTGTGAGGGCCATTATCTATCACTGCCTCGGGCTCATGGATAGCAGCAGGACTTGGGAAATAAAGGCATTAATCAGAAAAGAACATTTATGTGTGTGCCTCTCCAGAGATTAATTCTAATCTGGAACAGCATTTTAAATGTGAAGTACAAGTATTTATTCTCCCCATTTTTCAAAGGAAGACCGTATTTAAGGACATGCAGCACCACGCTGCCTTCTCTCTCTCCTATCTCTGAGAATAGGTGAGAAAAACTGGAAATTTTCATATGCAAATCTGTTGAACTTAACCTTCAGTTTTTTGCCATTGAAGTAGTCCCCTGTAAACATTTCCCTGTATCAAATGTTTTGGAAATATCACAAGTCATATCCTTCAGTTATTTACATGGTGTCATCCTATTGTTTTGAGACTATTTGTTAAGTTTATGGCCACAGTATTGACACTGGGAGATATTTTTATTTTTCTGTTTTCTAAATTGGTTATTTTTCATCATACTTTCATTCCTGTATGAGTTAATTTGTCAGAGTTTCTTTATCAGCTCTCTAGGATGTCTGACCAGAACATGACAAATGTTCCAGTTTAGCTATTTTTTGTATGCTTTCCACAGCTTTTGCCTTCCTTGTTCAACGGAAGAAGGAAATGAAAGACACTTGCATTCTTTCAGATGAGGTTTCTCCTTAGAGCACATTCTGCAGCAGCAGAATGCTCTTGCTAGATTCTCTCCTTGTTGAATAGGGTCTGATGGATAACTGTTCTTCTTCAAGGAGGTTGTATCTGTGAATATGCTCTCTGCTCCTTCCTGAACCTTCTGTGGGAAGATTTCAGTGTGATGCAAACAAGCTTCTGCTGGCTCCAGTGGGAGGTGGTCACCTGAGAGCTTCTGAGGGGTTTTCAGCTCTTGCAGGGAATGGAACTTGTGAGCTTTTTTCTTTTCAATTAACTCTGCAACTAAAGGGTCAATAGGTTTATGCATAAAAAAAATTGAATAACATATAACTTCTCCTCTAATGGCTCCTGTTCTGACCTTGCTGACGGTCAACAAATTCTACCGGATTGAGGTTACAATCATTCTTGTGGATTCTGAGCAGAATCTTGTCATATGCAGTGTTTGAGAAAGTGTACTTTAGTCAAATCTGACTGTGTGCTCTCACAAATGGGCATTTGAAATAGACTGAAAGGGGGTGCAGGGAAATAGAAAACAAAGAAAATAAAAAGATGGGAAACCTCCTCATAGAAATGTGGGGATATGTGCAGTCAATGCAGGGTGAGTAGATGAATAGACAATGCAAAGAAACATGGGAAAGAAAATGGAAGAAAGCAATGCCTGTTAACCGATATGGCTGTGTTGAAAGAGTTCCTCTGTACTTCATAAACTGCATCTCTCCTGCAAGCAGTGAAACAAAAGGTAACAGTGACAAGGTGAGCTCTGAGCGTGCTTCCAGCCCCAGTGCTGGAGTAGTAATGACGTCTGCTAGCTCTCTTTTCAGAAAGCACCAGTAGGCTTCACTTGGTTCACACTAAACACTTCCCCAGGACCTCTGGATAGTTCAGACAGCATGAACAAAAACCAGTCACAGCACCTTGGAAAACAAATGCTCACAGCAGGCTGGGCCAAGTGCTCCATTTTATTTGAAACCATTGGTTCCTGGAGAAACTGTCTAAGACCACTCAGTGATGTTCTGCATCTGGGGCTCTTAAAGAGGATTACAAGCCAGCAGACATCATGAATAAGTTTCCATTCCTGGACCAGGCTAGCACAGAGACTAAATCTGAAAACTGAGTACCTGCTTCCATATGGGCAAAAAGCAGAGGGAAGGTGCAGGAGAAGCAGCCACTTATAGGAAACAGTAAAATTTAAGACTTTCAGAGGCTGTGAAAACAGGCCTCAGAAAAGAAAAGCAGAGAACTTAGAGCTGACTGCGGCTGCAAAGCCTGAAAGTAAAGATACAATAACACAATATGCAAGGACATGAAACAATAGATCAGTTTTTAGGCTTGGCTAAGACAGACCTTAAGACTGTATAAAAATATGCTTCCCAAGATAGCAGAAAGTTTTAAGCTTAATGACAGAGTATTATGTATTGTTAATAGAAAGCAAACAAGCAAGCACTGTCTGAAGCAGGTGTATGTGTGCTTTTAGTGATTGGCTAAAATAATTGTCTGTAAGCTTTAGCAATATGCTATCGGCTGAAAAACTTTTAAAATGTCATGTAACAATGACATCTGTGGCAGATGTGAGCTTGTGCCATCTCCTGTATCAGTAGCTGAGGCTGGTGCCCAAAATAAAAAGTTGTGATGTGTCACCTGGCAGTCCCTTCCCATTTGTTAAAAATTAACCTCCAACAGCCATTCACTGGTGGCATCCCTGTTCTCAGTGACACTCTTACAACATATTTGGATCTTTTTTTTTTTTTATTAAAACACTTAAATCATCTTCAATAAACTGTGAAAAAAACCTCAGATTGTATTTTTCCTCATAGAAAAAAATCTCTGTAGTCCTTGCAGCTGACAATGACTGCAGACCTTGAAATCTCTGGAGACTGGGGCTGTGTGGAGGAGAAAGGGAGGGTTGTTGAGGGGTGCAGAGCCTGCAGCAGCCATCCACCATGCAGCAGCTGTACCAAGTGCTACCATGCTTTCTAGCATGTGTCTCCAGCAAGAAACAGAAGCCCATATTTCTTCAGATTTCAAGTAGCAAAGACAAGTGGGAAGTCCTTCAGCTGCAGTTTTCACCTCAAGGCCAATCTCACACCCTGGAACATCTTGTGTCAGGGGAATAGAAGAAGGAGAGAAAGTAAGTGGGATCCTCCTGGGACATTCTCTGAGATCTCTTTCTCTGGATCCAAGGTGCTTCCCAAGTCATCTATGCCTCATTTCCTTAGCAAAGAGAGTGTGAATAGTTGTTTTCTGGACAATTATTTTTTTTCTTAAGGGATCTCCATCATTAGGCTCATGGCAAAGAGAAATATTTGAGGAGGAGCCCATACCTGTGACCCCCTTTGAGAGGGAAGAAAAACCTTCTGCTGGAAGAGAGCATCTTTACAAGTCTTTGTTTTAGAAAAACTTCAATGCAGCTATATCCAACTAATGTACAAAGTATGTACACAAAGCACAACAGGATGGAAAATGAATACCACACAGCAAGCATCAAATACATTTAACAAACTATCCAAATATTCTCAACACTATGTTAAGAACAATACAGGAAATTATATAATCAAAATCAGAAGATGGATAAGCATATAAACTCAATATTTTTCAGAGCTTGATGGAAAAAGTTGTTTTAAAGCTTTCTTGTGGCATTTTGATGCAATTTACATTGACACCTGGCAGATGATTGTTTAAAATGTTATTCAACATATGTTGCAAATCTTTGTAACGAATTTTGCAATGGTTGTGATATTAAATTTGCATCACCAATCTTTTTTAAAATCAAACAACAATTGGAAAGCATAAAATGATTACCAGGAAGAAATATTTTAAAAATTCCAATTAATTTTCTAAGACCTCTGCTATTTTATGAAGTCTCCATTTATTTCAGAGTCCAAAGCTTGTTATATTGTCAAAGCTTTCACTCTTGAGTAGCATATTTCTTCCTGAGTATTAAGTTGTGTTTTAGAAAGCACATTTTTTTAGAAATGGCTTTGTAAAGTTGTATGAAATTTTCATCTGAGATGTTTTGATACTAAAAATTTTTATATATTTGAGATGGATGTTTTCCTTAGCACTTAATATTTTCAGTCACTACTTTTTTGGGTGCAACAGAAGAGATCTGTCTGTGATGACAGGCTTGCTTTGTTAATATACTTCTTATTATTGCTGCTTCTTACCTATTACTCAAATGGGTCAAGTGGTAAAACTTGTTTCTAAAATCACAGGCACTGCAAAGGACTTGGGAATTTTCTATCATTCCTTTCAGTGTTGCTTTCAGCAGCTTGACTGTATAGAGAAAGGCTTGGGTCCCTACTGCCTTTGGACATTTTCTAAACAAGATTTTTCATGTAAACATACAATATACTTCTGTGAACAGAAGTTGTTGAGCAAGCAGATTTTGCTGACCCAGTCCATCTGTTCTCTTCTGTTCTTTGTGGCTGGAACTCTGTTTATGTTTCATCCTGGACTCTGACCAGGATTTTGTCATCAAAACATACTTTAAAACTGTTCTTGTGATGAATATTTGCGTAATTGATCCAGATTTTTGTCAACATAATAGATTGATTAAGACGTGTGACTTACTGCATCATACTAGTAACTGGAATTGTTAGGTTTTAGTTTAAAACTTATAAACTACACTATCCTTCACTGCCCTGATGACTTTGACCTTGGATTTTATGACATAAAATGCAGAAATTACTACTTTTCCATGAAAAGACATCCTGCTTTTCTTTTAAGCCTGATATTCTTGACAGAAAAGGTATTCAGTTTTTTTTCACTAGCTTTGAATGCTCAGCACCTGTCTGCTGGCTCAGTTAGCAGAGTTGCAGGCTAAGCCTGGGGAATCTCAATACTGTGTACATTTTGTCAGAACACTATCTTTTCCTTAACCTGCAAAATATGAGGTTAACAAAAATAAAATCTTCCTAAAGGAGAATTGGAAAGACTGAAATGACTGATCATTGAACATAGTTTTTTCTCATGTTTCTCAGGTTTTTCTCATCCATGCCGTGACAGCAGTGTTGAGTACTAATTTCACAGGCAAACTGGTTTTTGTAGAAAATATTGAGCACCCTATTTAAGGTTATCAGATCTTGTTTTTTTGAATTATTCAAAACCTCATGAGACATATTGAAGCCTCTTCCTATTGGACTGAAGGGAAAAAAAAAAAAGCCTTAGATCTCCTCATAAGCACATGCATAATGGATTCGTAATTCATCTGTAATAAAGTCAATATTCAAAACATACCTTTAATGTATCAATATTATCCAGGGAGAGGATAGTTTTGTGGCTATGAAGAGAACTGCTTAATCTTCCTTTATGATCATGAATAAACTAGGAGTCCATTAACCAGCTTGATGATTTGTGTATGATTGTTAGCACATTGTTTTTAGATTTAGGGCATAATTATTTACGGCTTGTTTCTCCCATTTCACAAGAGAAAACACATATAACAGCAAGAATTTTTGAAGTAAAATAGAAATAGAATGAACTTCCTTAATCATCAAAGGACATGTCCTAATTTATTTTTGTCATTGCTGCTTGTCTGCCATAGATGTAGGCAGGTGTCCCAAAGCACACTGTATGGGATTCCACCAAGACAAGGAATCCTGCCTTTGGGAATCCTGGAGGATATTTCTTTCTTTCACATGCAGCAGCTTCTAATGAAACATCTCAGCTGACATCACCTTTTCCATTAAAACACAAACTGAGAAGATATTTCAAAGATAATCTCCTTAACACCACAAAACTTAATTGAAGTTTGTAACCCACTAACCGGGAAAACATATTTAATTTTGCTTCAGCGTAATTGTCAAGTAGTTTTCCCATGATCTTTTGTGCTATTTAGAATGATCTTCTGGTTACACCACTGTATTATATTCCATTGAATGAATGAAAGATTGATTTATCTCATGATGCTGAGTGAAGTAGCAGATGAAATTCCACATTGATAAACACAAAGATTTCTCAGAGAAAGAGAAGATAAACTATACATAGCTAATAATGAGTTTTAACTTGACCATTACAACTTTGAAAGAAGATCTTTAAGACATCTTGAATAGGATTCAAAAACATCATCTCCATCTTTAGAAGCTGTAAAAAGACAGTAGTACATTGTTTTAAGAAAAAGATTGAGAGAAAATTATAAATTATAAATGATTATACCACTGAATACCTCTTTGGTATAGCCACAATTTTATACCAAGCTTTTATGAACTCAGGTAAAAGAGTATAGCAGAAGTGAAATAGGCAGAAAGACAAACAGGAAGGATGGTCAGAGTTATAGGCCAGTGTCTCTTCAGGAAGCCTGAAATGGATCAAGTTCCTCAGTTAATAAACAAGAATGACTCAAAAATAACAGAAATTTATCAAATCAGGCATAAACGAAGAAATACTTATATTGGTACTTACTTAAGCAGTACTTACTGGTCCTTGTACTTAAGCAGCATTTTTAGCAATATAACTCTAGAAGCAGTAATGTCAATATTCATACAGAATATATATATTCACCCCTGCATTTTTTTTCACAAAGTGTCTAATTACTGACCCATTGCCAGAGGGCATAGTTGTTAAAAGCTTATGTGGTTTCAAAAGATGATTTAACATACTTTTGGAATAATTTTTTTAAAAGAATCCCTAAAAGGCTGTATAAACTCAGACATGAAATCTCTACCTTTGTAAGTCTTTAACTTCCTGAGAGCAAGAGGTAGTAGAAGAGTGCCTTTATACTTGCTCTGTTTCAGCATCTTTGCCTAGAATTTGTGCTTAGACATCAATAGGTCCACATTATAAAATTCTGTGCAAAGAGAGAACTTCTCACATTAGTTCTCCAATAATAGTAATAGGAGAGCAAGTGAAAAAGCTTTAGCAGAGAAACAGAGTTTTCTTCAGAGGTTCTTCATAGTGTGTTCCTGGACTGCACTGCATTGTAAAGATGAGTCAAAAATGGAGAAACTGATTGGAAATTTCTTGTGTCAACTCATTCACTCTGACAGGTAAGTCAGCCAAGAGTGGAGGATCAATGACCATTTTTTCAGTCTGAGAAGCTGCCCCACATATCAGGTCTGCCACTGATCACAGCATCACAGTTGTGTACCTCAGTGATGAGCACGGCCACGGGGGTTTTATGCACGTCTGTTTGCATGGTCTAATGAATATAATGAAAGGCCTTAGGGTTTGACCTTCAACCCTGGGGCATAATACTATTGGGTAGCCTGCCTTGTGCAAAGTGAAGCCACCTGAACCTTATTTCATTTGAACAAAACATCTTCTTCCAGGTATTTCTGAAAACTGGAGATTTCACATTAATCAGAAAGACAGTGTCTCAGGACTCTGTTTCCAAACTGAGGGTATCTGATGTAAGCCTAGAGGCAACAAATACTGTGCAAGACTAATAGTGCATGCTAAATCATGGCTGGTATATGTACTGAGAGCCCCAGGAGCACCTGGCAGCTCCCAGATCTGGTAGAACTTGCTGGCTGCAGACTTGCTCCATGCCATGCATGGAAGGACATTGCCTGTGTGGAAGGGGTTCAGCTCCTTCACCCCCGTTTTCATTGCAGGGGGAGGTCATTGTGTCAGAACTAGATGACACTTGATCTAACAGGTCCTGGAATCACCCTGAAATGTGGGATGTGCTGCTAATGTACCTGCCTTCCTAGTCAGCGTTAGAGAGATAAGTTAAAACGTTTTCAGACATGCAGTAGGAATGTAACAAGGAAAAGTAAATTTTGTTTTCCTAGACCTTCCATCAAAAATTTTGGTAAAGACAGGACAGATTCCTCTGGACAGTTCAGGCATTTTTATGTAACATGTATATAAGTAGATCATGCACCTTGGCCTGTAAGCATTTCATGTTATTATTCTGTGAAATAAAATCTGCAATTTTCTTCACAAGCTTTGACTTGGGCCATAGCTCTGTGTTTTCACTCTACTTGTAGTCTAATAGTTTTATTTATAAATGCAACCATGTGAAAGAAATAATCTTGCCTAATTAATAATTTATTGTTGTTTCCCCTGTATCAAATCTAACTGCTTCCAATTTTCTACTTCCTGCAGGGTGCCCTGACCCATAATTAGTCTGGTAAAAGGATTTGTTGGTATCAGATCTATTTTCAGGCATGCCAGCCACCTCATGTATTGAAAGAACTCTTTTCAATAAATGCCTATTTATATTGCAGAATTATCAGAATCCCAGAAAAAGCCAAATATAGCAAAAACTTATTTTTACTTTATTTTATGAAATATTATTAATTTGAAAATAAATGCTTTAAAAAAAAAAAAAAAGGTCTTGTAATATTTACATTATCCGTTCAGCAGTGATTTGGACTTCTGGACTCAGGACTTATTAGTAAAGATACACAACACAATCCATAGGAGGTGAGGATCCTGTCAATTAGGAGATCCATGGTAGGTGTAATTAGACACATTCCTTACCCTTCTCAGGGATGTTCTCATTATTATTTAAACAGCTTTTAAGTAATTAACACTTCTGAATGTCAATTTCTTGTATCCTTAATTAAAAATATCCTTAATTAACAGAAAGATTCAGAAAAAAATAATTGATGGAATGATACATTGAAAATTTTGAATATATTAGGTTTGTAGTTGCATTGAAGTTTACAACTTACATTTCAGACTGATCTCATTATTGCAAAAGAGCTAAAATCTTTAATAGAATGTGACAAAAAAAGTGATTTTACCCATTTAAATAATATGCTGATGTCTACCTTTTGAAAACAGAAGATGGTACTCCTCTGTTTCCACCTGAAATATTCTAAATTAATGTTTCCTTTGGTATTGAGAGTTGGTAGTGCTTTGGTTTATGAGGATGTTGTAGGAGACCCAAACTGAGACAAGTTATTACATTTTGGCAGCTTCACATGATATGATTGCATGCAAAAATTGCTTTATATAACGTTTAGTTACTACATATGAATCTGAATTTATATTCCTAACATGAATCTTTCAACAAGGAATTGGGAGGTTAATTTTTTCAGTGTTAGTGGAAATAGTTATGCATTTTGCAAATGTTAATGTTGATGAAACTGCACATTATGGATAAAATGCAAAATATATATATGAAAAAATTTAATACTGGTTGTTCTTTTTCCACTTGTCAAACACAGAAAGACATGTGAGCTTTTGATCTTGGAGATCGGCAATAAAGAATGAACAATATCTTACCTTTGTAATAAATAAACTAAATGTTAGGTTTACATTTCTCAGATTACTTTTAGTAGGAATCTGAAAAGTGAAAAGGTGTGAAAGGGTAAGATATCCTCAGGAACAAGAACAGGTGGTCTTGAGTCCAGTTTTCTGGCATGCTAAGGATGTTATGGTAAGGGATATTTCAGAACATTAACCCTCCTATATCTTCCTATTCGTGTCGCCTCCATTTCCCTCCTGTGTTTCGTCTTCTATGCTGACAAACAAATTTTTTAAAGAAAAATTGAAGATTCTTCATTAAGAAAGAAGCTGAAGGTGAAAGTGCTCTTTTTATCTCATATGAATGCTCTATGAACATCATGTATTATTTTGCTTCTAAATCAACACTGCACAATAATTTAATGCATTTATTGATTCTTCAGATCCTCAGTAGTACTCAGGCCTTCTACATAATTTAGTCTAAAATGTTGAAGTAAGCTATGGAAAATGGTGTAATGGCTCTTATTGTATGATCTCAAAGGATGGCAATACCTGCCCCTGTTTTGGAACATTCCTTCTTTTTTGGTTGTGTGCGAGGGTTTATTTATTTGTTTGGTTTTGGTTTTGTTGTTGTTGTTTTTTCTGTATTTTTTTGAGAATGACAAGGCTAGTAAGAAGTGGAAGCTGCAATCTTGCCAAGAAATTGAATCATCCTGCCAAGAAATTGAATAATCATACTGGAAAGTGTACATACCAGGTACTATTTACGTTTGGTAACAACCTACATTTACTCTGTTTCCCTGTTCAGTTAGAACGGAACAGGAACAGAACTGAATGTTTTCATTTTGACATCTGTAACTGGGGTATTGTGTTTCTAAAAGAAGAGAATGCAGGAGTGGGGCTGGGGGGAGGGAGGAAGAGCAAAATTGTCCATAAGGAGAAGAAAAATGACCAAAAGCAAAAAATCAAACCATGTAGAAACAGCTTGAGTTTATTGGTTTTGGGGTTTTTTTTAATGTAGGTTTCAGGAAGGTGCTATTGTGGAAATCATTCATCTGCTATGTATAAAGTGTATTAGAGCCAGCAAAAAAACCTTTTTCCTGCACATGGTAGGAGACATGCATCAGCAAGGTAGACTAGGGATGGGTCATGCACCCATGGGGCTTGGAAAAGAGTATCTGCCTCATACATGTACTAAAATAAGCACTAGCAAAGCTAAAGAAAGCAGATATTTTCTTTCCCTGTCAGAAAACAGTCTTAGAAGAAAGTGGGATAAGTACATGAATCTTGCTTACTTTGGAATGAGTTTTCCTTTATCTCTTGAAATAATACACTTGGTCTGTGAATAGTCTTTTGCAGAAGCCTGCATTCTATAAATTGCTCTATCTCTACATTTTTTCTTAGATAATAATCAGTATTATTATATCAAGAGTTCTAGATAAAAATAATGTAGGAATCAAAGCAAGTTCAAGAAACTATTCAGAATACCCATTACTAATCATATCTTAAGCTAGTCACTAGGTTATGGATTCTGTTTCTGTCATTTCAATTATACTATCTACATTTCATTTTCCTTCCCACTAAGAGGGTTGTAGTTACTTTCTAAAATTAATTTGGTGTCTATGGATAATTTCCTTTTACTAGGTTCAGTCTGTGAGGCTTTTCTAACATACCAAACTGTGTTATTTAAGTCAAGAAAGAATGTTTACATTACTTAGTTTCATCTCCTGTATCCTTTGGGTTGTATGTTTTTCCACAGGTGTTAAACTTACTGATTGTGTATGAATTAATTGTTCCACTGAATAAGACATTTAATACTGAATCATTACATTTGCAGTCACAAATAAGGAAATGACTGTCAATTTTTAACCATGGATTTTTGTTTAAGAAGATCCTTAGGATTTGTATTCCTTCTTTTTTGGTTTGATTTTTTTTTTTTTTACTTTAAACTATTTCTCAGGAACTGGTGTGTGTGTGTATGTGTGTGCTGTAATTAACTTCCATCTTTGTACATAGTTTTAAAATACAACACTAGAACTTGCATATTCTTCATACCATACTTACAAAATTTACATACTTACAATACTTACAAAACTTCCTCAATTTATTTAGTGCTGTCTACTTGTGCAGTGAAAATTTGTTATGCAGTTTTTGTCCATTCCTCATCTTGGAAGTTGATGTTCTCTGCTTTGGTCCATGAGATTTGTAAACCTATCTTAGACTCACTACTTCCCTTCACAGTCTTCTCCAGTATTTCTGTCATCTCTTTCCAGATGTGAAAGTTTGAAACTGGCTACATTAAACATACATTTTGCTCAACAAATTATCAAAGACTCGAATTTATCTGCATGTCTGCTCTGAATTCGTGGTGAATTATTAGACTTCCAGTGTGGTCTTTTCATTTTATGACTAAAAATAAGTATTATTTCATATTTACGCAGCATAAAGACCAGAAATTGTTAAAGGTTTTTGAGCCTGTGGGGAACCTTGCCCATATTCCCTGGCCATTCCATCTGAGAACAGCATCTGAAATCTGAAATACAGCCCTATTTTTAATGTCAGAACACAGGGTGCTTGTATGTCAGATGCCTGCTGCTATTACCTCTAATAATCAAACCTGCAATTTTCTCAGATAATTAAACAGAATAATTTGACAAGATACATTTTCTAGGAAAGCATGTCAATTGTTTGCATTATATTTTTACTCTTTGTCTTATATTAATTACAGCCCTTTATATTCATTATTTTTTGAATTCCATATGAGCTCTCTCATTATTTTCCCCGGGGCTGATGTCTAGCTGGCCTGCCCATAGTCATGTGGGTCAGCCAGCACACTCTGGTTCAATGGTTTCAACGGCATACTTTATTCATTTCTATTTTCTCTGGCATGCAGAGACATAATTAAAATTGCTACCAGGGGGTCAGAGATGTCATCTATCTACAATTACAGCAAAATGGGGTGGTAACTTTAAAATGTTTTCTCCTAGCAAAATCTCCTGAATTAGACCTGAAAAACTTCTAATTATTGATGTGATATTTCAGATTATCAATTTAAATATAATCCAAAAAATTATCACGCAATGTTATGAAGAATGCAATAATCAAGAAGTGAACTAAGGGGAGTTATAACCTCCATTTTTAAAAAAGAGAAATAAGAAAGAACTGCACAACTACAAGCTGATCTTTCCTTTATGGACAGCAAGATCGTAGACCAAATCCTCCTGGAAAATATGCTAAGGCACATAGAAAACAAGGAAGTGATTGGTGACAGCCAACATGGCTCCACAGAGGACAAATCACAACTGAAAAATAAGGTGGCATTCTAAAATGGAGTTACGGCACTGGTGGATCAGGGAAAAACTATTGATGTCATTTACCTGGCAGTGTGTCTCTTTATTGGTGACATCCACAAAATTGAAGGCTGCATCAGGATTTATCTGTTCTTGAAGTTTCTTCCTTTCCTCTCTCCAGTTGTGAAATGCAGAGGCATACTGAGTTTTACCTGATTAAATTTAGGCCGACTGGTCAGATGGTCACAGAAATGCAGTCTAGGGTGCCCTGTGGCATCTCTAAATCTAGTGTAATACACTTCTCAGTACACCACACTCAAGGAGCTTCTGGAACTGATGAAGTAAAGCTGGCTGAAGGTAATTTATAAGCTTAGAAGAAATATTTCCATCTCCAGAGTTATGTAGAAATCTCAGAGAAGGCAAATGAAAGAGGGAAAAACAAAAGTAAAAAGATGTGAATCACAAATCCAGATCTAGGAACAAAACTGGTCCCAAAAAATAATGGTTTTACTCAGGTCTGATACTAGCATAGTGAGCTGGTACAGGAATGAAGGATTATTTGAAAACCAACAATGAGGTGTCAGCCAAATCTTATCTTCACAGCATGGTAATTTGTGTAATGGCTCATAATCAGATTTTATGGCTCTGACATTGCTTTTCTTCTAAATACCAAGCTGAGTAATCCTTAAATAGTTGTAGACAATGAGTAGCTTTGACCTAATTCCTGTGTTCCTATTGTAACAGTTACACAGGTTTTAATTGTTTCTAGTATCATGCATTCATCCTGTAAGAGACTGACAAGAAGACACTACTGATCTTATTTAATCCTAATTTTAGCTAAATCAAACACAAATCTGCACCTGGTATGCTGCCATGGGGGTCTTCACAAATTGCAGCACATAGGGAAAAAAGGGTGGCTACACCTCTTTGTAGAACAGGTGAATAATTATAAAACCTTGGTTGGGTTCATTTTTGGACCTGTTGGAGCTATGTGGAAAGGAGAGAATCTGAAGAAGGAAGGAAAGATAAAAAAGAGAACATGGAGTGACAGTGCTGCTGCTGACTCCCAAATCTCAAAAAAATTCAGTACATTTGTTCAAATCTGAACGCAGCAGACACATAGCTTGGACCAAAACCATGCCTGAAGTTATGGGTTTTTTCTCTTGCTGCCTCTTTGTCCTTTAGATTGTTTTCACACTTTCTTCACTGCAATTATGAATTTGGAGTCTTCCACAGACAGGTGACTTCTAAAGCAGTCTGAATGCACGTGATATGACAAAGCTGGAAAATAGATGTTAAGAGAAGGCCTAATATTATTTTTCCAGTTGCTGTAACTCTCAACTGCTTTGTCCTATTTATTTATTTTTTTATTTATTTTATTTATATATATATATATATATACACAAATATATATGCATAAGTTTTGCTCTGTTTTAGACTTTCTGGATTCATAATTGCTGCATATCTGAATCCCAGTACTGACAACACCATGATTAAATTTTTATACTTTACTATTAGTCAGCTGCTCATCATGTCCATTTTCAAAGTGATGAAACTGTGTGAAATGAACAGACTTTTCCCTTTGGGAAAAAACCCTTTCCCTTTTATTGGCTATTTATATCAGACTTCTAGGCCTTCTGCCTTTTCCCTGTTCATTTCTTGGGAACTAGGTGTCACTCATACCTTAAAAAAATACTTCACCTAGGATTGACTGTGCTTGGAAACTGAACATAAAGTATATAATTTCTGGGGTCACTTCCCTCAAGAAATGAAAAAATCTTCTTTTTTCCAGCTCTTTGGTTTTCAGACTGCCATTCTCATTCAGTGAGGTCGCAGGATGAAAACTCCCTTGCTGAAAGCCTGCATATCGATCATAGTTATGTCTCTGCAGATGCACCATTTTATTGCCTTGCTCTGACATTTCCCTCTGCTTCCTGAGCTGTGCTCTGGTGCTTTATTGTGCTAGGTATTGCCTTCAACGACAGCAGTGTTCTAGCCATGACACAGGAAATAATCCATTGGTTTATGCAATGATCATGAAAACATCACACATAAGTACAATCTACATAAACTGGTGCAGATGAATTGTGAATGTCTCTGGTCAGGTTATGATATCATGAAACGTATTCTGTGAAGTGCAAGTGCCATTGCACAAGGGTGTTATTAATGCAAGTAGATGAAAATGGATACTTCTGAGGATGAGAAATGTTCTATATCTCTTTAAGGCAATTCTTGCTCTTACTACCCAGCAGCCACTACAAAATGTTGCTGAGAAAATAAAGGGAGCTGTGTTTATTTTCATCTCGGTAGTTTTTCCCAGTTTCTTAAACTCTTCAACTAAATAAAGCTTAGCTGTGGTTCTGTGGCTAAAATGATTTGACCAAATGTTTTTCTTGTTTTAGGGGAGGTTGATTTTTGTAGATTTTTCTAAAAAAAAAAATAATTATTTAAATTCAAACTGATTTTGATGGTTGGAGACAGGTCAAAAATAATTTAAAAAAAATCAGCCTCCACACACAGAGTCCTCTCTGTGGAAGAGTTTGCACAGGCAGATTCATTATTCTTTAGTCACTACAGGTCAGTAAAAGCCAATTCTGGTCAAGCAGTGTCAGTTTTCTGTGTTACAATGGAATTGTTAGGTAAATTATTGCTCATTTGTTTCTCTGAGGAGTCTAGCCTAGAACTCAGTTCTATGGAGGACTAGGCATGTGCAAGGAACTGGAGGAAAAAAACAGTTGTTTTAAAAATAATAATTTCCCAAATAAAATAATTCCAACAAAGTAATCTTGTGAAACAGCAAATCTTGAATATGTTCAAGTGAACATACTGCTGCTCCCTGCTCACAGAATCTTCAGATCACCTTGTGGTGAGATGAGAGGTAAAGGCTGTTTTTTTTCTAATGCTGATCTACTGTTATTTGATGTTACATTTTTGATGTACAGGAAAATAAGAGGGAAAGGTAAAGTAACCATAGTTTATTTCCTTCACAAAAGAAATTGTGAAGAGTGCTGAAAAAGGGATTTGTGGTAAGCCTAAGAGAGCACACAGTTGTTTTAGGAATCTCTCATATACTTAATGTTAAGACAATTTAGAAACAGTATGAACTGAAAATTGAAGAATATTCTTCCACAAATTTATATCTCTGCAGCTTTCTGTAAAACCTTTTAATCAAAGAAAGCAAAACAAAAAATAAAAAATTATTTAAAGTCTTTTGTCTTAAGACACTGATTTTTCAAGTTTGTCTTCTGTAAAGTTTTACCATGTATTCTTTATTTCTGAGAATATGCATCTGTGCTAGATGCTCACAGAGAAGTGTTTTAGTCTCTTAGTGCTTCCAGCCACATGAACAGGCAGAAGAGGCAGCTGAGAATATGAATGATCCATACCCTGACCTACTATGGCCTTTTTAAGGGGCACCTTGGGAAGTGCTGGCCTGTTTTGTTTTCTGTCTGAAAAACTTGTGTGTTAGGAAAAGGAATGTTTTCCCTGAGTGCTGAAAACCTCACAGATGCAGACTTCATATGCCAGCACTCTAGCTGAGCTGCTGGGAGAAACAGGCTACACCAGATCCTTGGAATGGGCTGCTTTGTGGGGACTCAGTAGGTGTCTGTCCACGTGGTCATTCAGGATGGATCAAAGCCCATGCAGATGTTTTTTCTCACCTTGGATTTAAACCAAGCACCATGCTCTGGAGGGGAAAAGCTCAAGCTCTTGATTCTAGACTTGCATTTTATCTGTCTCTCTGTGGGCTGAGAGCCAGTACTGGTGGGGCAGGTTGCTCTCCAGCTGGGCTCTTTAGCTTATGTCCTGAACATAACTCCAAGCCCAGGTGGACATTTCAAATCAGAGCTACAACAGGCTGGCTACATGGAATGAGAATTTGCCGGCACAAGAGCTTAGCAGGTTTGATCCTTCTCTGACGTTACCCCTCGGTCACTTTGTGGGGCAGATACAGCTTCAGGGTTAGAGAGGATCAACAGAAAAAGCTGAGGATGTCATGAGTATAGGAGTAAATAAATTCAAGCAATGCCTCTTACAGAGGACACAGAGAATTGAGCCTTACAGAAATTGTGCCTTGAAAAACATCAAAAACCCTACACTGTTCATGAGGAACAACCTTTCCACTGTTTCCTCAGCCTGGCTGTTTTTCCTCCGTCCTGCTTTTTGCACCACTATACTGGAACTCGTGTTTCATTAGCATCACAGAGATGCGCAAATCTCTCTTTAGTTATTTAGAACCTGGCAAACCCTTTTAAATTTTTGACCTAGGAATCTGAAAACCATATAAAGGAATAAAACCAGAGCTGCATCTCACAAAATATTGCTATGTTTCTGTAATTTTTAAACTGAGAATCCCAAAGGGAGTCTCTATAATAGCCTTCATATAACCAGAAAAGAAAATAGCAACCATAAACCCCCTTACCTGTTAAAGTATCTTCTATTGATCTTGCAAATAAGTTCGTCAGAATAATACAAAGTGTTTAAAGTGATTTATGGGTAAAGTGCTGCACACCCTATTGCAGCATAAATGGTCCCTAAATAGGCATCTTTGAGAAGT
The DNA here is from genome assembly GCF_049639895.1 of Pseudopodoces humilis. Taxonomy (NCBI): domain Eukaryota; kingdom Metazoa; phylum Chordata; class Aves; order Passeriformes; family Paridae; genus Pseudopodoces; species Pseudopodoces humilis. Next base: position 24,222,317 of record NC_142205.1, read on the forward strand.
AGCACAGAAAAATAACTCATTAGGAATACTATTTTAAAATAGTTTGTTTCTTCATTGAGGGAATGTGGTATTATTGCCCTAGAATGATTTAATTCTCCCTAATTATATTCTGTTTGATATCTGCAGCTGTCTTGGAAGCAGGCTTCTGCTATGTAAATCCAAAAAATGTTTCTCATCTCATTTGAAACCCCAAAGTATTCTAATTTTCAAAGGAATTTTAAGCTGATCTCTACTTATGTTCATTGAATTTTTCAGAGGAATATCAAAAGAATAACTCAAATTTCTGAATCCTGTCACTTATATAGACCATTCATCCTTAGAGTACCTCATAAATGTATATACATGGAATAGAGTATGTATTTGCACTATAGTGTTAAAAAGTTGTGTAGAGGCATGATTGTATGTGACCAAGAACATCTTTGTTTTGAAAAGTTCATAGAACACATCAGTATATATTGTGTTGTTTTTTTTTTTCCTTTTCTTTGAATTTCACTTCAGAACAGATGTGAAGCTGTCTCTTCAGCAACTTTTTAGCATAGTCATTAAACAGCACCATTTTGGTTGACATGGAAGAAACAAAAGAGGAAAAATTTCTGAAAAAAAAATAAATGTTTTATATGTATCCTTCAGTGTCTTTGGCAGTAGCTGTCCTTGTTACAGTGCCACACTGCATATTACACATAATGATGATTTGCAGGAATTTTTAATTAAATATTTATTCATGGACAGCCACCAGAAATGGCAATCAGCACACACTGGTATTTATTCTGGAATATTGCCATCAGTTCCAGGCAAGATAGGAAAGTGAACAAGGTGGACTGAAAAACCACAGGGACCTGTAAAATGCATGAACATTCAGTAAGTGATGGCTTCTTCCTCCTCTCTACAAATTACTAATCAACAAAACAGAGCAGTCTGTTCTCTTCTACTCCGAAGGACAATGATCCCTTTAGTAATCTTGGGAAGGGTTACAAATAGTTTGGAAATAAAACAAGGGAAGTCAAATGCTTTCTTTCAAATAAAAATACCTTATAAAGACAGAATTCAGGGGTTAGAAATTTTAAAATAAAAGCAGTTTTATTCTTTGGAGGTAGAACATGAGCAGAATTCAAGTAATGATTCAAGAGAAAAAATTCACAAAATTCCATCCATAATCTTTAAGGGTGTTTTTCACTTAAACTCCTTAGGAAACTATAACTCTGTTTTGGTGCCACACCATCTTAACACAACTAGCTAAATTGAGCATGAGGAGTCTTGAAATGGTCACCTTCTACATTAATTTTAAGATAGAAGCCAGCTCATTAGACACAGTTTTATAATATCCAGTGCTTCAGTGCTTCCCAGGTTCCTACTTCTCTATTCCCAAATCTCCCACACACTCTCTGTTACAGCCCATATTAGCAAAGGGACAGGACCACCAAAAAAAAGGAAGGAATGATCTTGTTCAGCTTTGAAAGAAACTAAGTACAAGATTTTGTCAATGAGTCCCAGTTTTCCATGGATGTTCAAATCTCTCATCCTTAAGTTCTTAAAGTCAATTCTTCCTTTACTCACAGTTTCTTATTTTATCTATTTTATCTGCTGCATCCTGACATGCTACTTGCAACGGTTCCCTTTACAAGTTTTCCATGGCTCTACATGTAGGAAGCAGTGAATAAATGTTGTTACCCCCCAAGTCAAAAATTTGGTTTAATACACAGGTTCATGAAATTAAAAGTTCTTTTGTGGATGTAGCATTAGATATGATAAACAAAGAGAAGCTGCAATGATGTTAAGATGGTCACCTGAATATCCTGAAATTATCTTTTGGGGACTGGAAACTTCCATTTACAAAGGAAGACATCAGAAATCATTAAAAAATATTCATAATATATAAATAAATGCTATATTGGGAAAACAGATTAAAGCTGGAATATCTTAACTTTTACACAGTTTTAATAAAAGAAACCTCATACATTTTAAACACATGCAAGATTATTCTTCAGGGAGTGCCTCAAAACTACATTTAGGGAATGATTTGGGAAGAAGCATAACCCAGAATTTTGTCAAACATTTGCAATGTACAAAAATCTCAGGATTCAGAATTAGCATAGTTTTCCATCATATTTTCAATAATTTCCCTCTCTCTTAAATAAATGGGCAGATCATGAGTAAATGCCAGTATACAAAAACACATTTCTTTTCAATTGCAGGCAAAGTGGATAAAAGAATGTGGGAAAATATGGGGATTCAAAATCTGGAAAAAAGTGGCATTCAACAGATGCAGTTTATTATTTTCTTAAAATATTCTACTTCATGGAATGGGAGAAATAGTAAATGTTGGAACATCAGAAAAGTTCTATGACCACAAAAACTTTGTGCAATCATACAAAATACCTATGATAGAATATCAGTACAATAAGGTATTCAGATGGGAGTTTGAACACCAGCAGTTAAGGATGTTCACCTTATGTCTAAATCAATGTTACAATAATAAACACATTATAAAATTTCTACTTACTAGAAGCAATTTCTACAGAAAATTATAAGCATATCAGAGAAAAAAAAATAAAAATTTCAATGGAAGCCTATCACTTTTAAGTCACAATTTTGATTGTTTATAGTGATGCATTTTTCCAGCTTTCAGAGATCTCTATTCTTCATCACTTTTCCAAAATGATAGAAAATGGCCTTGAAAAGATGCCATCTATCTCTTTCAGCACCTTAGCTGTCTTCCATAGGGTGCCATAGACTAGTGTACGTCAATTTTTTCAAAGTAGTACCAAATAGATCCTTATTTACAGCTAATGGTTCTTCTCCTATTTTTTTTCCCCTAAGAACAGGGCTCTAGAGGACCGTGTTGGTGAAGACTGGAACAAAGAAGGAATTGAGCATCTCAGCCTTATACAGCATCTAAGGATGCGTCAGGAAGAGGCTGAGTACTGGGAGTGCTTATCCCGGAGAAGAAAAAACTTCCACGGATCTTATCACTGTGTGTGAGTAGCTGATGGGGGTGGAGGGAGTAAATAAGACAGAGTAATTTTATCCTTCATGCTAGGACAAGAGACAATGGGTGCCAACCAAAATATAAAAAAAATTATTTAAGCTGTTTTACTGTGAGGATGGTTTAATCTTGGAACACATTGCCCAAAGATGCAGTCATGCTTTCTTGGAGATGCTGAAAGCCTGACTGAACGTGACCCTGAACCCCCTGGTCTAGCTAATCCTGCCTATAACTCCATGTTTTGCCCCAGATGATTTATGGGTGCCCCTTCAAACCTCAACCTGTCTGAAATTGTGTGGTTCTGTGACAGATATTGCTTAATAAATTCACATTCCCAGACATAAATACTAGAGTTTGTGATAAAACAAACTTCATGCACTTTTTACTCTCATTTTTAATTTTTATAGATTTCTATTATATAAAAATAGATGTATTTACTTATCTATAGATGTATGGGAATATGTAGATTGGAATGGCCACACACTTAAGCTTATGTAACAGAAAGGTGGATGATAGCATATGGACATTTCCAGCATCTCCTTTAGTGAAAGAAAAGACAAGACTTCTGTGTAAAACTTGATTTGAAGCATTTCTTACTCTGCTTCTCTCCAAGACCCTTCATCTGTGCACTTGTTCATGACAGCAGCATTCCAAAACCTGATGTAAGGCAGGCGGGGATTTTTATTCAGCAGATATGTAAATTTTATGTTGATGAAGATTTTTACAGTGCATGTCTGGAGATGTCTGGCTTGTACTTTTCAAATTCCCATTGCAGACAGAGTCTTGCTGAGCAGAGTAGTCTGCTTTAATCTTGGGCTCAGCAATTTGCCAAGGATTACATGATTTAGACTGCATTCATAAGTAAATCAGGTCCTGATGAGACCCTTTCACTTTATATCACTTAGAAGAAGGAGGTAAAGGAGATCTAAGTCATATGAAGCTAAGTCCATATATTTGGAAAGCTACAGGCAAAAGTTTTTACTATCTTTTGAAAAGTATCCTGTGACAGTGGTATAGGGTAGTAAACAAGGTTCGCAGAACCTTGGTATGAGGTATGAGAAGCAAGGAAGATGCAGAGATATTTGAAACATATTTTTATTAACATTTTTGTTGGTACAGCAGGAAATAAAGATGAAAATTAAATTTTTTATTTTTTGTTTTTTACTGTGCAATTTAAATAGGATTAAAAAATAGCTTAATTACATGGCAGTCTTTAAAATTATTCATAAAGATAAGAAATGGTAGGCTTGGTAAAAACTGGGTTTCGGTTTACACAAAAACTTTGCAAAACAAATCAATTTGCAACAAATGTGTCACAACAGGGGCAAATTGATGCTGGAAAAATTAACTTTTATTTGAAAAACTAAATCATACAAACAGGTGCACACAATCTGTAGTATTAAAGTCACTGTGCCATCTCTCTGCATGACTTTTCTTTCTTCATGATTCATTAATCTTTCATAAATATATATACAAGTGTATATATACTTTATATAGTACAATTGTTAGTAAAGACAGTAAGAAAATTTACCAAAAATGAACAACTTGAAGTTGTGTCAGGTGTTTGAGATTTAAAGAATGGACTTACTGGATTCTAGGTTTGCAGAATAGTCGGCAGCTAGAAGTTTTGCCCTGTATGGAATGGGCATTAGCAACCAAAGACACTTGGCTGTGTTGTTAGCTGACTTTCTTGGCATCCTATAATGCCAGGATTGTCAAGAAAACTGCTTCTGGCAAGAGGTTTTTTTGAGCAGTACCATGGATTTTTATATATAACAAACTTTATGGTCCTGTCTGCATTGTTGGTTCAGCCACTTGCTAGGGCAGCTGAAGTACTATTATGTGTGAGATTATTATGTGCTGAAGAATAGATTATTCTGTACATGTCTACATTTATTTTCAGTGAATAACAGGGTTCATCTCTAGCACAAACTGATCTGTTCTGGAAATACAGGATATTATATAGTCAGTGGTAAATGTGCAAGTAAGATACCAGTTCCAGTCCAACTCTGTGTACTCAGCTCTTCTCTAGGATTGTTGTAGTTTCCTATACCTAACGTGCAGTTTTGACTATTAGAGATTTTGTGTGTTCCTGAAATAGTTGGTTTTTGTTTTAGCCAGTTTTTGTCTTCTTTCTCAAACTATTCACCCATTTTCTTTGCTGATGGATAGACTCTCTGCATAGTAGCCTGCCAAGTATCTTAGGAGATTTTGGCTTGTGCACAATATCACACAGAAAGTTGTTCAATAGATTGTTATGTAACTTGGTATGCGGTTCCAAATCTGTGAAAAAATGTACTAAGTCATTTAAGTCAAACAAGACTTTTGCAAGGAGTAAGAAAACCATCTTTAGACGACTTGCTGGAATCAGTAGTTTCTCTATGCAGAGCTTTAATGGCATGTTAGCTGGAGATAAACCTGACACAATTTGAAGTGTTTATCCAAAATATATCATATGAGACTGTTTCGTCTGTCTACACAGCTGATCCTATCTTTGGTGTTCCTTAATAGTCTTTCTTTGTACCTCACCATTGAAATGTCAATTTTAATTTCTAGGTATTTCTCCCAAAGTGCTCAGGGTTCTGTACCACCTTAACTCTCATTGACCAGGTATCTAAAAGTAGATATTCTGTAAACTCTACAGGCCATACAAAAAATGTCGATTTCCCGGCTGTCACTTCAAAACAGTTTGTTTTCTCTCTAGTTCTAAGGGAGGATAAGGAGAAACAGAAGCTTTACAGTTCCATTAAGAGTCTTTTCTGGAGGCATTCATGGCTAGGTTGGATCAGGCTCTGGGTAACTTGGTCTAGTAAGTGGAACAAGATAATATTTGTGGTCCCTTCCAATGCTTACCATTCTACAATTCTAAAATTCTATGATTTTCCAAATTATTTTCTCTGAGTGATAAGCTCAGAACTGTGACAGTATTTCTTGTCTTCTAATTTTTATTTAATCAGTCAAATGGGACATAGAAGCTAAGGTACCATTTTGAATGAAGACAACACATGTTTGATTATTAAAGTACTTAATATTTTTAAAGCATCTTTTCAGTCATAAAACTTTTTTGTATATAGATAAAAATGGTGCTTTCACCAACAAATGTATTAGGAAGATGTCTATTCCCAATATACAGATGTTTTTTGATAGTCTGCAGTCTTTCAAGAAGACAAAATTTCAGGAAATCTGTGACTTATAAGAGTATGAGGGAAGAGACACAATTTGCAGTAAACACTGTATGGTTATAAAGACATAAAAACTGCTGTCTGCAGAAAGAAAACAGAAAATGGAAATGCAGATAACACTGAAAAATGGTATTAATGGAGGGTACTTTCATAACTGGTATTGAAAATATCAACAAAAATTATTCAATTACCAATTAACAGAGACAAAAGCCGCAGTTTAAGGTAGACTATGATGTTGAATGATGTTGCCTGAATCTAAGCATACCTGGGTTTGAAAATGCTGAAATAAATGTTGTTTTGATTTGGATTTTTTTGTAATGTGAGCTCACTTTGGTAATATTTCCATGCACATTTACTCACATGCATGTTTGACCAATACAAAGACTGAAGACAAAAGAAGGAGTGGAGAAAGCAAAAAAACCCATAATTTTTCAAAATTCACCCCTCATGTAGAAGAAAGGTCTGAACAACCACAGTTGTATTTAAAGCAAATTAAGCAGAGACTGAAGAAAAGATTTTCTTCCTTCTTCCAGAAATATATTTATGTTGCTTTTTCTTTCAGATTTCCATTTAAAGAAATGCCATTTTAATTGGCGTAATCTTTTGAAGCAGAACATTTGCTGCTTTTTAAACAATACCCAGTGGAACAGAGATAGCATGTGTAAATGTGTGCTGCTTATATTTCCTCACCTAGCACCTAGTTTATTATATAGAGTATAGAAACAAAAGCAATTATGCAAAGGACAAAACAGAATTTGTTGAAGGTACGTATACTGTACTAATTTGCACCAGAATATACTTCATTAATTCCATTGCACATTTTATAATCTCCTGCTTAATTTATCTTTTTTTTTTTTTTTTCTCTTGGTAATGTAAATTCATTCTCTAGCCAGAGCTAAGAAGCTAAAAAGATTTAGGTCATGATTAAATGCTCCAGTACCAATGACTATCAGTAGACGTAAACCTATGAAAAGGATTCAGTTTCTCAGTTAACTATGAAGATATCTGACTCCACAGCCTTTTTTCATTCATTTTCAAGACATTCAGTGAAAATAGCACCATTCCATAGTTTCTACATCTAGGAAGTGTAAATGGATACAGCCATTTGTGTCTTAAATTTGCAGAAGGCAGAGCATACTAGACACTGTGAAGAAAATTAACTCCAACACAGCCAAAACCAGCACAACTGAATGTCAAATAATACCCTTACAGTAAATGTATTTTCTTGTAGTAATCAAGAATGAGGTGTTTGTCTACAAAGGGTTTGTCAGTAAGTTGAAACAAGCTGAATTAAACAGAATGCTCACAGCTTAATCATGGACTGATAAAATGCCTATGTCTTAGCCTATCTCAATGATAAGGACAAATCAAAATGACATTTATTCAGTTGTTATTACTGAATATTATTTCCTCAGTGAATTAAAATGGGCTTAGTAAAAGAAAAAAAAAATATATATATATATATATACATAAAAGCACAATTCTTTCAATTGATGTACACTATAAAATGGGAATCAGAAACAGACACAATAAACAATAAAAACTGGCAAATCACGTATTTAAACACATAGAAATTTCTAGGTACATAAAAAATCCTATCATATGGGCCAACACATGCACAGTAGATAGCATCTTAATAATAAGTTACTTTTAAATTCCAGCATTATAAAAGAAATTTGCATGAAAGAGGTGCTTAAATCATGACCATATATTGGTGACTCTAAAAGTAGAAGAAGCAAATATGGAAGCTACCCATTGCTAGAAAGCATAGAAGTATGGACATTTTCCACCCTAATTGATAACCCCTCTTCAGTCTGCAGGGAATGTTTTTCTTCAAATTTCACTTTTTCCAGATTCCCCAAATGGCTGAATCTGGGACAGAGGTTTCAAGAAAAAGAAAGGAGTATGTGAAAAGATGACTCCCAAGCTTCATGTGTAGGGTGATGACAAATCTGTGTTCAATTCCTTAACCTGTTTCTGCATTTTTCTAGCTACAGATGCTGTATTTAAAAAGTAATGCTATTGTAAACTCATGGTCCTAGTCATGATAGATACTTACCTTAATTATGTGAAAGGTATTTTGTAGTATTACCCAATATATGAAATCTGCATGGGCTGTTCAGCCTCTGCAGTCCTGAATCAAGTCAAAGATTAGTTGGAGTAGGGTGCATGGGGATTTCACAAATTAAAATACATTACTAATTCTTCATGTGTAACAAGAAATGGTTCAAAACACCTTGCACCATTTTTTCTTTAATAACAACTGTCATTGGATTTCTGCCATGAAAAAGTTTTCCTGAAAAAAACTTCCATGAAGACAATTTTGAGGTACTGTGATAAATGCTGATGAGATGCAGATGCAGCCTTTGCTTGACCTAGGAAATGTCCAGATATATTTTATGGGGATTAGGTAGCCTTGAGGATTTATGAGTGTTGCCTAGGAACAATTCTGTTCATTTATTTCAGTGCATACTCAGTCATTAAAACAAGTCACTGGCAGCTAGAAAGAAAAAGTGTTCTCAAATTACTAGTGATGCATCCTCAAGAGAGATGGAGTGGATCCCTAGTCATAGTCTTTAGTTCTGTGCATTGTGCAGCTCCTTCTTCTTATAGGCAATGGAAATATTTCCTTTGAAATGTAATGGTTTTGTGTCTGTGAGTGTGCATGGAATTTTTCTACAGTCTTCTTTCCATTTTTATGTCTCAACGGATGCCATCAAGGATGCAGAATACACTTTTTTATTTGATCAACCATCCCAAACTCTTTGCTTGGTTTCCTCTTTCCCCATGCTCTCAGCTCTCCTTCCTCGAGAGTGCTATCTAAGTTGCATTATTTACTTGCAATGATTTATCAGCAACTCTAACACCTTTAAGATATAAAGAGTACATAGAAAACATACTAATGGGAGGAAAAAGAAGAGAAAGGCATAACAGAAACACCCAGAGACTTTGGAAAACATTCAAAAGTAAAACTAGGCAGGAAAAAATTTATATATTTCCTAGAGGAAAATATATCTGTGAGAAAAATATACAGAAAGGAACACAGGTAGACTGTGGCAAAGACAACTGCCTCTGATACATCTGTCTGACCTTGTTTCTTTCAATCTTATACGTTGCAGGTTCAAGAGAAGCACAGTGTTAGTGAGATCAAACAGAAGAGGAGGGTTGTCTTATTCTTTGAGTGTGAAAGAAGTCTAAATATCTTTATTTATAGGGGGTTTAAATACCTGCCAAATGTATTAATTACCTCTCAATAATAATATTTCATCTGTGAACATGCACACTGAATGCAAGACTAGATGAGTTTCTGGGTGCAGACATACTTGTTAGGGTACCTGGCCAAAGAGCACTGGGGCAAAGTACCTGAGTCTGATAAAAATCGCTTGTCCTTGAATGAGACAAAATATGGAGTTATTGCCATAAATGCTGCCCAGGAAAAAAGCCTGCAAACAGATATCAATGCTGTTGGTACAAGTCTGCTGCAGCAGCTCCTTCTCAGTCTCAGCAATATGGCATGACTGCCTTCACCTCACAGATATTTCCTGATGTGTAAAAGTATCTGCTAAACACTTAAGAAATCTAGGATAAATCATGTCAGCTTTGAGTGAATGGTGGAGTTGAGAAAGGTGGCAAGGTGGTCTGTGGACATCAGTCAAGCAGGTCCAGTACTGGGAGCCACAGCCACCTTCTGGAGGGGAACTTGTGAGAAAAAAAAGCATCTCCAGGAAAATGGGAAGGGACTATGTGGGAGGCTTCTACAGATGGGAGCAATGGAACTCCAGAGGATCAAGAAACCTATAGCTTATATAGGTTTATAAGTGATATATCAGTATATATCAATTCTGATATTTCACTTGGCGAGAAAGAGGGTGTTAGGAGACTGCTCTGATAATACTGCTACAGTATTATCAGAGACAGGCAGCTCTACTAATTGCTTCTTGCCATGGGTGGTTAGCCAGAAATTAAATATAAAAGATCCCTGGTAGCTGCAAAGTAAGCACTAACAGCTAAAATGCTTTAGAATGTCTCATTTTCCCAGCAAAATATCAGGTTTTTTAATGAACTCTCTTCCTACTAGCATCCTTCAGCCTCACTCCTTACAGTTACACTACTGGCAGCATGTCCTACTCTACCACACTGCATCTTTAGGGTATTTCCTTTCTCTCTCAGTGAGTCTTATCTTTTCTGGTTTCAGAGTTTAGGGCCAGAATCAATAACATAGGTAAGGCATGAATAATTTATATCCACCAGGATCAGTTTTGGTCTCCCACAGGAGCCCATGACAGTGATCATTTTGTAAGCTCATCTCTCAGGTTTGTGTACTCACTCTGTCACTTCACAACAGCCAGAGTCATGAGACAACCTCTACTTCTGGAAACCTGTATCGCAGCTGTCTTTGCTTTGTCAATAAAAAATTGATTCTGCAGATGGGTCTTATTGATATTGTAGGAAGTTTAGCCACATTATTTTTCTTCTCACTTTTCTGCTTGAATTCAGTTCTAAAATACTTGTGTAACATCTTCTGCTATATAAAATAAAATATATATTTGACTTGATTCCAGCTATATGTCTTTTGGATTTATAGTTGTTAACTGTCTTCTGTTAAATAAGCACTGATTTACATTACCTTGAGTACAACTTCACCAGCTGTTATCCCAGGCTTCAAAAATATCCTCTAAAATCTCTCTCAGGTACTGCAAAGTTAACTCACATCAGCAGACAGGTTAGACAACCTGACTCATGTTAAGAACCAGGTTTTTTCCCCATCTATTTAATAGCTCATGAAGTTTAAAAGCCGGGTTCCTCAATCACTTTTTGCATTTCAACCAATTCATTCTGGTAACGTCTCCCTGTAAAAATGAGATAACGTGCTGTAAAGATAAAAGTGTACCAACGTGCACTTTATTGAATGTCGGGATTATGGGGGTTCTGGATGTCAGAGCTGCTGTGCTATTTGAAGACAACTTGAAATAAGCCCTTTAATTGATCTGCACATCAAATGCTCTGAAAATGTGAAAGAGGGGCTTAGACTGTCAGATGTTTGGTTAGTTCGCAGTGTATTGTCTCCAGTGTAATTTCTTTAAAGTGCATGGTGATAACAATGGCTAAAATTCATCTGCTGCCATGTGTCATGTGTCAGTACATTTCAACAACAATTAACAAAAGGTTGTTGGAAAGTTTCCTTGTATTTCTTTCTTGAATACAGAATCACTAAAGCAGTGTTGGTATTTTAGCATAATATCTCCTGGGTCATTTGTGGTGCCCATTTTTGTATGAAACATGTATTTTCACCATCTCTGGCTGTTATAGAAGTTCACAGTGTTTATAGAGAGGAAAAACGTTGGGAAACTGTTCCAGTGTGCTGCAGGCTTTCTGAGAACAGATGTCAGTTGGACATAAAAAAACCCCTTGGCTCAGCTGAGTTTACCTTATAGACATCCTTGGGCTATTAAAAAAACAACCTTGACTTCTGTTCCCCATCACATAGAATTAGTTTGCTATTGACTTCATGCTTGATCTAACACCACTGAATTTAGTAGTCTTATGCCAGGGATGAATTCGGCCCTTGGTCTTTAAAGCAACCTTTCCCCTTGTGTGTAACAAAAACACCATATGGTGAGTCCTTGGCTTGGTATCCATAGCTCAGCTTGCTATCACTCCTTTGTGATGCTGCTGCTGGAAAAGGTTAGAGCCTGCAGATCTGGTTCAGTCAATTCAAAGTCTGCAACAAAGGGTGAAAAAGGAGTTAACAGAGAGCTTTATCCATACAAGTCCTCCTGCACATACTCCAGGGGCTTTACATGACGCACCTTGAATTGTTTACTGTTTATGAAGTCATGGACTTGAAATACACATAGAAGAATCAAATCAACAATCCTCTTAAAACTGTTCAATTATTCCTGTAGTTCAGTCAGTGAGGCATCCGTCCTCCCAAGTACTTGGAAAAGAAGCAGTGCCTGGATAAGCTCTCCTTCACACCATCTCCAGTGAAGACCTTCTCCACAGAATATGGTCACCAGTAGTACAGGAAGGTGTTAGGGAGCCCAGTGAAGCAGCTTTGTCATAGTGCACAATGTCTTCACAATCTGAGGACCTTCGCTCAAAAATTCTCCTCCCCATGCTGAAACTATAAGCCAGGAAACTGCAGTTACAATCACTATATCTGCTGACTTTAATTGTACTTTTTCCCTATACTGGTAAAAACCTGTGCTTGCATGTTGCAAACTAGGTGGAATTGTAATTTGACCATGCCAGTTTCTTCAAAGGCTCTCCAGTGGTTTCCTCCCTGAAGCCATATCCAGCACAAATCCTGTGCCATGAACTGCAGAGCTGCACCTCTGCCTTCTGCCACCTGCCTTGTAGCAGAATTAGCTCCTGTTTGGTCTGTTATGCCAACCTTTGACTTGCTGTTTGTCTCAAGCATGTCTCTAATTTCTCTGCTGAGCTGCATGAGGAAAATAGCTTACAGATAAAAAATGTCAGTTGGATGCTTTCAGCTCTCTCTCTAAAGCTGTTCTAACACATTTAAAAAACTTCCACAGTTGGATATCAAAATACTAAATTTAGATTTTTTTCTTATTTCAAGATAGGTTTGTATATAAAGAAGAATTCAAACACACATATAAAGAATGATATTGTTTTATCCAAAGTTTTTAGAAATATTGGATTTCTTTTGCAAATAAATTAATTAGTCTTTCACTTGAAAATCAATCCTTTAGGGACTTTTCATGCTGTTTCCAATCATGCACTTGTCTCAGCTAAGCTCAGAAACAGAGAGACAGTTCTTCAAACTTCCTGTATCATTAAAATTCACAGAGCATTTATGGAAGAAGAACCATTAAAAGATTTATTTCAATGTTACTGGTGGGGTTGTTTTCACTTGTTTTTAATAATGGATGGTTCTATTTCCTGTAGAGTGAGTTTATACACTTGCAGTATGGCATAGAGGAAAATTCACAAAGCATAGATGAGCTCGAGAGGGGATACCTCTTCTGGGTCCCTCCTCATTTGAGGGGGAGAGGCAAACTTTTCTTAACAGCAATTCTAGAACAGGAGCCCATTTTAAGGCACATAAATATTATCCCAAAGGAGATGTCTCTTTCAGTTGACAGCAGGCCTGGAGGTTACTCCAGTACTAAAGTTAGCCTTTGTGGACACCCTCCCCCATTGCAGGGCTTTTTACTGAACAATCACCTACCTTTTATTTCACAGATTTCTGCTTCATTGGGTGCACTGAAGGGAAGAACAGGCTGTGTCAGTACTTATTTATTTTTCCTGCCAGCCTCTCTGTCAACCTGTGGTCTTTTGCTTTATTTACTGCCAACTGTTCAGACCCTGCTCTGAGTGCAGAAAACATATCATTTTCCAATCCAACTGTGAGATGAGAGGGTAGGATTGTTCTCCTTTTACTAATCAGGACATGAAGGACAGCGAAATTATAAACATAAAAGGAAACTATAAACACCTTGAGACAGACAAGCAGGGCTTCTGTGGCTGGGGCAGTAGCTGATAAACAATATGGAGTTTTCATTCTCCGTGTGAGCTAGTACCAGTGGAGGATGAGATCCACAATTTAGCAGAGGATTTTCCAGCTTTGATGGCTGTGTGGGTCCATTTCTGCACTTGGGAAGATGTTTCGCCCTCCTCTAGGCCTGCACCTCCCTGTCCCTTTAGCTTGTTCCTACCCAGTCCTCCTATGAACCTCTTAGAGGCTCTCTTTCTATAACCCTGAATGCCATATCCTCATTTGCAGATCTTTATTCAACTCTTTGCATCCTTTATTCATCTCCTTGCATGTGTTCACTATTTTCTGCCTTGCTGTCCTAGTTTCGCTGTGTACTCCCCTTTCCCAGCATACTTCTTGCTCATCTAGGTCTTTTGCCTTGTAAGGCTGCATTTCCCCATTTCACAGGCTGCTGTGCTTCCTCCTGGGCTCCAGCAACAGCCACACTTAGAGAAGTGGGACAGGCATTCTCATAGACCCATTGCTCATAGCAGTCAGTAATCATTTCAATAAGTAGAAATTTATGTTTCAGAGGCAATTCACTCACTCTTCAGAAGGAAGAGCACTGGAAATGTGAAAATCGGTAAGGATTTTTTTTGCAGCCTAGTAAGTTGACCATGCTTTTGTAGGCATTCTTTGAAACAGCTGCTTTCCTGAGTCAAAGCAGGAATATATTGGAAGGCCTTATTCCATGGAGTCTTGGTCTCAATGGAACATAAACCAACTACTAATCCTTGTTGCTATTGTTGGAAACTTTTTTAAAGAAACTTTCTAAAAGAAATTCTGCCTGAAGTGCATTTGCTGACATGGAAAATTTTAGCAGCAACAGCTGAAATTTGACAAACTGGTAGATAATTAAATGCAGGATCTCATACAGAAAGTGTTAGATGGCAGCCGTTTTTATGCTCATATTCCTACTCAGCTCCATTTATAATGTGCCACTTTACAACTGCTACATTAATGGATGAGAAAAATATTATTCAACTTTTCATCATATTCTTGCAATTATAAATGGAATAATTATATTATTAAGTGTATCAAACTTTTCACATAAAATGTGTTGGTAGCTTCAGGATATTCTTATTTAGCTTTTAATGAGAAAATGCATAACACTATTTTGGATTGAAATCAATAGAATAGTCATGATAATTTTTTAAGTTATTATGAATATGTGTTAATTTTGGTACTCAAGTTCCATATTTTTCTATTTTTTTTTGTTGTTTGATTGATTGTTTGCTTGTATTGTTTGATTTTACATATAGTAATGTGTAAACACTGTTGCAGTAAAATTGTGTTAGCAGGAAAAAACAGGTTATTCTTTTTAAGGTAATTGTTTTGTTGAGTCAACATAAACTGCTTGCTTTTGCTCTAGGCTGCTGCAACTCATAGGAAGATTATGAGTCACCAAGCAGCAGACCTCTGTAAACAGAATAGGAAATTGGATTTGTAAGAGCTTTTCCATTTAGGCATGGAAGCTGTTCTAAAACCAGAAGCATTGTTTGAAACTTCATGTAACTGTTGTAATGTAATTTTAGCTAATAAAGTTTAAAAGGCTATTTTGGTAGAGCAGATGAAATAGTCAGATATAAACCCCACATTTATCAGAGGAAGTAGCTGTTTAGCTGGAAGGGCTTGTATCCCTATTTAATTTCTTTTCTCTGACAGAAGAAGACAATGTTCAGCCTTACCAATACAAAATAGACAATCTTGAAGAAGCCCTGAGGTATTTTGTTTCAATACCCTTTCTTTAAGAAATGCAAACTGGCACTCTCCAGTAGCTGTGTGTATGCAAAAATGCAGGCTGGGGCTTTTCCTCTGACTGCAGGAACTATGGGGTAATCAACCGAATATGCCACAGAGCTCCTACCCATCTGCCATATGACACAATTTAATAAACTGCATTTTTTTTAATCCCCAGACAAAATTTGCACATCTGTTAGCTGCATTAGCCACCTGGGCTTGTAATAATATTTCTGAAGTATTTTAAAATAAATGTGTTTCCAAAAAGTTAGTGCATTTCTTTGAAATTGTCTATCAGAAAAATGCATTCTCAAAGTCTGAGCTTGTAGTGATTACAACTCAGTTTTGTCACCTTCAGCTGCTCTCAAGCAACAGGATAGCTCCTGGGAATCATGAGCATCGATATTTATAAGCTACAGGAAATGGGTCTAGACAGTACCTGTTTCTCCTCCTACAGTAATATCTCTAGGTTTCCAACTACAAAGGAAAATAAAAATAAAAATAAAAAAGAATCCTTACTTGCACCATATTTATCAGCCCTTGAAATGAATTTAAGTTTAGCTATGCTTCCAGTTGCAGGGTAGTGCTTACTCATGATGGGAGCACAAGGTGGTTTGCCTTACACAAGCTATTGACTTTTCATTTCTTTATTCTGGGGCAGGGACTCGGCACAATACAGCTGTATTTGCTTTCTGTGAAGCAGGACTCTAGGCCTGTCCTTGTCAATGGTTAAAAATAACTGCGGAAACAGATGTTTCTTTTATGGGAAAGCAGAAAATAGGGCTGGGACTGTAACTTGTCCTACTGACATTATCAGACAATTACCTAAGTTTCCTGAGCTCATGTGCGTATTCCACCTCGGAGATGCTCAGTAACACTGATGAAAAGACACGTGATGCAGTTTTTATGCACAGCAATAATGAAAACACATGTATGTTGCAGCAGAACATCCAATGGCTTCTGTATTTCTGATACAGAGATTAGTACAACATGTTTTATTGAGAAATAGTATTTAATTTCTGAGACATCAGCAAAATGCAGGGGCACTTTATTCTGTTTTTTCAATTTGTTGAGTGTGAAGAAACAACTATGTGTTTTAACCTGGGATCACTGAAATATCATTTTCTTAGGCAGTGTTCTTGGGAAGATAGATTTTGTCTTTATTATATACTTTACACAGTTTCCACAAGGGGTAAATGATTATTAATAGCAGATCTTGCACATTTAATGAGCACCTGCTATGCAGTTTGGGTCAGTTTTTTTGCTGAAACATTACGAAACACCTTCTATAATTAGTACAATTAGGTCTTTCAGAAAGCTGCCGTCTGTGGAAAATCAGATTCTGAAATTTACTTTGTGCTGGTTACACTACCTGCTGATTTAAAGAAGATTCCAGCTGTTTGGGCAATATATATTAAATTGTCAGCTTTTCTGGAGAAGTACTCAGGAGTAGCGGTTATAGCCATGCAGAAATGCCCATATTTGATTAGGGTAATTGCCTATTTATACTTCTGTCCTATCTTTGACAATGGCTTGTATGAAATGATTCAAGGGGAAATGCAAGAGATTGCCTTCTATACAAGTATAAAACCTCATCATTAATTGAAAGTTTCTCATTAGTAGTCCTCTACCAATTCCCAGCAAGCATGTGTATGACATCCAAAATGGGCAGTTCTTGTCTAATTTAGTTCTCTACTTGCTTTCTTCTGAAAAACCTTTGTTCAAACATGCATTGTAGGGACCAGCACTGCTGTGCTATGCCATGCTGCAAAGTTTGGACATGGCCTACACATGACCTACGCACTGTCCCCTTCCTGCTTCATCTTTAATCTGCCTCATTCATTTAGACATGCAGAACAGCCAAAAAAATCATCCCTTATCCAGAAACCCCACATCTCTACATCTTTATGTAGCAAAAGTAATTTACAAGATCCTTTTTAAGTTTCATAGCAAATTGGATTACTAAGATCATGACATTTATTTATTTATTTATGAGGGTTATTTTCAGCAATATTGGTTCCTTTCATGCAAAAGCTTTGATTTTGCCTAAGGTTTTTCTTTAAACCAAATTAACTTATACCAAATGTCACTGCTAAGAAGGGAATGTTATTCCAATCTGAAATTATTTGCTTTACTTCTGAAATATTAAAATGTTCTTTGAAATGCTCAATCAAGCAGTTCCAATAGGAATTTTTAAACCATTAATTCTGCAAAAAATGTTCATGTTACTTTTGAAATACTCTTCAGTAATGAGTTCTGAGAATGGGCCTTCTGTGTTTGCTTGTTGAACTGAAAAAAATTTAATATCTATAATATATATTACATTAATATATTTATATTAATATATATTATATAACATGCTCAGAATGTAACTGTGAAACCATAAAAATCACAAAATAATTTTTTCACTGAAGACTTGTTAATTAGTTTATGAAGCAGATTACATTAATTTCAATTTAAGCCCTTCAAAAAATCTACAAAATTGCTGTAAATGATCTTAAAGGAGAGAGCATGCTGCCATTTAGTAAATGAGATGTTGGGGAGATATTTTAACAGAATTTACTGCAACCACACTGTCTTCTAGTTTCATGACCTGCTATTCTTCCAAATACTATGGCTAGTAGTGTTTTAGAAGCCCAAATTCTTGTAAATAACTAACTGTTCTGTTGCTGAAAGAAATTTATTGCATCTTTTGCTTTACATTGTAGTAAGACTTTCATTTTCAAACCTCACTTTTACTCATTTTTGCTTGAAGGACAAAAACCAGAGAAATGGTTTAGCACAGAGTACGATACATATGGCTGTGAGATTGCTGTGGGCAAGTTGATCATTAACTTAGAAATTCAGTTTGACTAACTTTTCCATGCACATTATGCAAAGTTATATTCAGATTCGGCAAATATTTCCAGCATGAGAAAATATTGGTGAGAAATAAACACATGGAAAGTTATTAACTCAAACATTGAAAATATGTTTGCAAATACAAGTGAAGATCTGCCTTATGCCTTTAGAAAATTCACTTTGCTTCAAAAATATAAACACTTTAAAGGAAGATTTTTTTAAAATAATATTGGTATATACCACTTTCTGCAGTTTATTATTCAGTTTTCTCTGTTCATAGTTTGATTAAATAATTGCTAATTATGAACTAAGCATATTTACAATGCTGCTATCTTATGATTATAGTGTGATGCATGTAGATATTTTGTGTATGGCTGTATCATCTACGATGTTAAGAAACATTTTTCTTTTCACATATTTTGGCTTAGGGAAAGCACTTGTTTTAGCAGGGTCAAAAAGCACTGCAGGCAGGATGCCAGCTCAGAATGAATCATTATGTTTAAAACTTGTAGAAATCAGTTCATTTTCCAATTAAAAAAAAATAAGTATTAAGCTAATGTGTGCAAAGACTTTAGCATTAGTTTCTTATGTATTTCTTGGGTTCAAAGTACAGCAAATTAAATAAATCTATCCTCTCTCAACTTCCCAAAACCCTATCATCAGTTCCTATTAATAATTTGCAAAAGGATGGTCAAAATTCTTCATATATTGCTGATATGATTTGGGAAAAAAACAATAAACAAAGGAGTGCTTTGATCAAAGAATCCTCTTGAAGAGAAGATGCAGTTTATTTGGAGGTTAATAGTCTTGGAGTGCTTCAATACTTTAGATCTGCTACAATGAAGCTGTCAAAATATTTTTAATTTCAGAAGCCTTGACTTCAGAGAAGCAACTCTTACTGTCACAATGATCCATGACCTAGTTACAAAAATATTTCTTTCCTTTTCTCCTCACCAATTCTCTTTTTCCTCCCCTTCCCTTTTCCTTTGCTTTATTTTACTTTATTGCCTGCCATGAGATGGCTTAAGGAGAGGAATCACACCAGTGTCAAAAAAGGGAGCACGTTGTCCAGTACAGGTGCCAATGGAGAAGGCTGGTGCTACCAGAGCAAACTGAGCTCCAGCTACACAGACAGGGTAAAAATAGTACAGGTTCTGCACATGTTGTGTACAGCCGTGTTCTGTCACAAGTAATTGCAATGAAAGCAGAGTAAGATTTTTCCCTCAGTTCCTTTTCCTTCTCTGGCTTTAATCTAGTTTGGGAATTGCCCTAAGAACATGGATGTGACCACTTCCATCAAAATAGGGTAGGTAGACCAAATTTAATGTTCCTGTGAGCCAAATAGCTTCACACACAAAATCCCAAAGCAGGAGAGAAAGTTGTTCTATGTTACAAGGACCTAAGAAAAGTTTTTTCTTTCAAATGAGTGGTTCAGGTATAGATTAGTTTTCAGGGATCAGAAAAAGCACCAGAGA
The DNA here is from genome assembly GCF_049639895.1 of Pseudopodoces humilis. Taxonomy (NCBI): domain Eukaryota; kingdom Metazoa; phylum Chordata; class Aves; order Passeriformes; family Paridae; genus Pseudopodoces; species Pseudopodoces humilis. The sequence goes on from NC_142205.1 coordinate 24,242,042, forward strand.
TTGCTTTTATATACTATTTTCAAGTCACACCTGCTCACCATGAGGCAAGATGTCAGAAAATAATGAAGCAACATTATACATATTGAAGTTGCAAGATGGGAAACGGGATTCAGATCAAAGGTCTCTGAAAGATGAAACTTAGAAACAAATGAATTTCTGACACTGAAGACTATCTTTGAAATTCTTTCTTCAGTCATTGGAGCATGCTAATGGGCTTTCTATTTCTTTTTTTTCTTCATCTTCTCTTTATAAACATCTCATGTGATAGAATTAAGTATTACAAACACCAGATTCAGTAGAGCTACTGCTGTAAATTTTCCACAAAGAAAAAAAAAAAAAAAATTACACTGTTCTTACATACAGATGCATATACTTAGTGTATTTTACTGACCTCAGTATGTGTTGTTCTGGATAAAACTACAGACAGTAGTTAGTTAGTTCGACATATTAGTCTCTGGGAATTTACATTGTAGTGGTGGGTTTCAGCTGTATGTTCCCAGATTTGTTGCCTTTTGGGAAGAGCAGCTCTCTGCAATTTTTGCATTTGAACCCCAATCTAGAGATCAGATATGGTGATGTAAACTAGTGTGAACACTTGCAAAAGAGATTATCCCAGCCTGTTAGGGAATCAATCAAAATTACCCAGAACATTCTGATGCTGGGCTGCTGTAGCCCACGTGGTAGGTGCTGTCACCATCAGAAGCAGGGAGCTCATTTCTCTGAAGTGAGAGCCCCAAATTGGCACTGCAGCTGCTGCTGACAGACTGCCACGCTCATCCCCTGTGATCAAACTCAAATAACCTTCAGGAGCAGGCAGTGGGGCAGAGGGAAACAACCCCTGCCCTGACCCAGATCACTGAGCGTGCTGGACACACGCGATTGACCTCAGGTGAGCGCTGGGGCCAAACATCGTTGTTCTCACAAGTTCTCACGGTGTGAACGCTGCTCAGCTTCCATATCACCCCAGCACAGAGCCTGCTCCCTTCATTTCATCCCTTCACTGTGCTTTCACCTGCTCCCTTCATTTCATCCCTTCACTGTGCTTTCACCTGCTCCCTTCATTTCATCCCTTCACTGTGCTTTCACCTGCTCGCTTCAGATACTGTAAATCCTGCCCTGCACTGAAAATAACCTTCCCTTCGGTTATTTTTGTTTGTAAATGTCACAAGATCATAGATGAAACCTTGGAAAGGTGTCTCTTTTTCACTCTGTATTAATTCATTGATATTCTACTCGTATTTAAAGTAAAAGGCAAAATATTTCCTCTGAATCTCTGGTCAATTAACTTTTCGATGTTCTTAAATAATCCTTTGCCAGAAACATTAATGCTTTTAGTAATGAAAATTGCTTCCCAAATCCACAGGGGGTTGAAATTCTTTGGAAAATAAGATATAATAATGAATATTAGAAAAGAAAATATAGATATGAGCTTATTTCTTCACTGAAAAGTCAGGCCTGTGAGTCAAAGTGAATTTAAATAATTGTTTTTCAATTTTTAACAGACTTGCAAGAAAGACTATTGTTTCCTTTGACATAGTAAAACAATTTTGAGAACAGGCAATCTTATTTGAAATGACTGTGTAGGTGTCATGCTTAGCTAATCATGAAATGTCATTTTCAAAAATATTAATGTATTCCTCTTAGAATGGGAGGTAAAGTAATGCACTTTGTAAATGAGATCAGCATTCATTAAGTCTGGAGAAATACTATTCACTGGCTGCACCATAATGCTGGTTCCTGTCTTCTAGTAATAAAAGCTGTCATGCTTCCTCCTATGAAGTGCTTGAAGGCTGAGCACTGATAAGATGAACAAACAATAAAACCCACACATAACCCCTACAAACAAACAACACTCCTGCAAAGAGAGAGCAAAGCTGTAACAGCAGATTATAGAAATTCAAATACAACAATGGAACTGAACTTCCAGGATGGGCTCCTCATTCTAAAAAATTGTTCTTGTATTCACATCTTACCCAGGTCAATGAGATAGGAGGGATTTGTAGTACTCCTCATGCAAGATCCAAGCCTGGAAGGTCACATTGTGATGGTCTTTAATCTTAGAGCAACAAAATATATTCTGAACCTGTTGTGTAAATCTAATTAAACAGTAGAGCTCTTTCTATTGCATGATGAAGCTTATTCTAAAGCAGTTAAAGAGTTACTGTCAGATCAAAAGAAAAATATGTCCCGCACAACTGAGATATACAGCCCCAGGCAATTGGACAATTGGATTTTAAGCAATTCTGCCTTTTTTTCCACTTTTTTGCAAAGTTCTCTCCATAAGCCTAACATGCAAATTTTCACCATCATTTAAAGATTAGTGAAAGTGAAATCCTGGAGCACAAAAGCTAAAACCTCTCAGACTTTACTTAGTTTACTTTCTGAGGCAGTTATTTATGTGACAATGTCGATTTTTCAGTAATTCATGCATGAACTTGTCAAAAAAAACCTATTTCCACTTTCCAGTAGTGCAGGAAGTTTTTGACATACATATAGGTGATAGACTGAACAAATAAACTATCTGGAAAAATTTTAGAGGGTTGAAAAATAAGGAAATTTTTCCAGACCAGTAAACTGCTTCATGTAGCCTTTTCATAAACCAAGAGCTGCCAAAGAACACATTAATTTTGTTGAGTTTGTTTCATATCCATTTTCTTCTGCTTGTACTTTTGTACCATAAATCACAATGTCAAAGCCTGTTATATTTTACTGCTTTTAACTTTTAGGCTGAGATAATAGAACAAATATATTTTTCTCGGAATGATAGGCACATAATATTTTCTGATGAAAAACAACAAGCAACTATGGAGTAACTAACAATAAAGATGGGGCAAAATTTATTTTTCTTGTTGTCTGAAAGTGTTATTTATAATGACAGACTTTGTGCTAATGCCCAGCACGCAAAGTGTACTCATTCAGGCAAAAAAAAATAAGAGTATGTATTTAAAACTTTCCCAATGTACAACCTTCTTTGTTAACATTTTAGAATTTTGCCTACAATATCTTTCTCATACATGAAAAGGGCATTTCATTCAATACTCTAACTCTTGATTATTTTCCAGTGACTTAGAGAAACTGTGCAAAGTAACTTGATTATAGTGGAATAAAGACAGATTTTCAATCAATGACTCCTTAATAATCATGCATAAAATTTTAGAGAAACTGAGCAATGCAGTTTTAATCGGTGGTGATTTGGGACTAATATTGCCTTTTAATATATATGCCTGCACAGCTTTTTCAAAATGAGTCCCAGTCTGTTCTCAATTGTTACTCTTACATTTCCTTAACATTTCAGTGTTTATAATCACAATGGTGGAAACAGAAACTAGCTCAGTGTGACTCAATTGACCCTTCAGTTTTCTAACTCAAAGATTAGTCTTTTCTTCCATTCAGCCTGGATATTTTCCTCGGATCCTCAATTTTAGAATAATCATACTTTTTTTTTAGACATGGCATTTAATTTCAGTGTTAGATATGAAAAGAAAGGTGATCCCCATTTGCACAGAAGTATGACTACCTCTTATAAAGTCCTTTCCATGTGTTAGTAATTATGAAAAAAGGTGAGTATTCGGACATTGAAGTAACAGGCCCTAGACTATCAACACAGAACTCTACTAATGTGACTGAACATTAGTATGGCTTTTGTTTGCTCACACACTTTTTCCTCTAGGACAATGTTAGTGTCTGTCTTATATTTCCTCCTTATCAAGTGGGAACCATGAGATTTCTGGTCAAAAATTATATTAAAGGAATTTATCTACCTCTGGTATACAGATTTCTCGAGAAAGCATTGTGCTTTCAATTCATCGTTTGATTTTGGTTTTTAACTTTGGTTGCTACAGCTCTGCCTAGATTGATGGATAAATTCACTTCAATGCTGTTTGCCATGTTTTGCGTCATGCCTGAATTATTCAGTGATCTCATGGGTATCCTCACCCATGCAAGACAGAGATAGTCCAAGTGAAAAAAACCTCTTCATTGACAGTCACTAGCATTTGAGGAGTCTAATGGATCTCACTGTCTCACTCTGAATTTTTTGCTAAGAAGAATTGAGTGAACAGACAAAAAGGCAATCATTGCACACGTACAACTCTGAGACATCGGCAGGATCAATACATATCACCGCTAGTCAGCCAGCACAGTGTCTGCAACCTGCCATTTTCATTTATTCTTCATATTTGTTTTTACATACAGAATGCAGAAATGTTGAGGGTTTAATAAAGGTATATTGGTGATGTTTCAAATTCACTTTTTTACCTTTTCTTTCTAAATTTTTATTTTGTTCCTGGTAATTTCACTTGGATATCTATGCAAGGCTATCCTTCTGTATACTGAATATTCTTCTGAACCAGCATAATTCAAGGCAAGTCTCTCTTAATTTTAACAGCTGTTAATGCTTGTTAGCCTAAAAATCATCTCTTGACTGCCATTTATGTTTGTTCCTTTGCTCCCTCTTCAAAGATGCTTGTACCTCCTGAGAGAGATGCACCTAGGGCAGGCAGCCATGCTGCCGTTCATTTTCACCCCCTGCTTTCATTTCTGTAAGAAGCTGGCACTAACAGTGTCTGTATTGAGTCATTTATCTCAGTACTGGAGGATGGAGCAAGTGGACTTGCTCCTGTCTCTTGAAGGAGAATACTTGCACTTGAAACAGTCTTCTCATCAATCCCAATGGTGAGCTGAGAAAATTAGAAAGGATAAGTACAGTTATCACTGGTGGTATTCTATGCAAGCATTAATGAAGAGATGTGCTAAAGGCTACTTCATTCTAACCCATCCTGGAAATATTTCTTCAAGAATCTTGTCCAACACGTCCCTTACTTTTTATATAAAGGCTATAAATAATTGCAATGAACATGTATGTGTTTCTAGGTACTTGAAATGAGACAAAAAGACAGAGGTAAGAAACACCCTCTCTGCTACATTTGCATGACTTCTACCAAAAAGCTCAGACAAAACCAGTTTCCAAATGGATAAATGCAACACACAAATTTTAACACCCATTTTCTTTTGCTGTGCTGCAAACTCTTTGAAAACTTGCAAGTGATCTCTCTGATTTATCATTTTATTATATATATATTAAGGGATGTCCCTTTCAATTTAAAAAAAAAAACAAAACAAAAAAACCACATAATTTTCCTGTTTCCAGTCATGGAATACAAAGACCTAAACTTAGCCAGAAAAACTTTTGAAGCAAAGACTTTTTCTTGTGGAGCAATATAATGCCCCTTACAAACAAGAAAAATGTATGAGCACAGCTGAATCTACATAAATTTTACATTAAAATAAGTCCTTGTGAAAATGTTGTTATGCTAATTGCCTTACTCAGTATGATATCATGTCAAAATGTAATCATCCAAATTCATCTCTAGATCCAAATGTGTCACCAGCTGCATATATCAGCAATTGAGTTACACGAGCCATTCATTTGGCCCAGTATGTAATTTATCTAGTATTTATGTGATCTATATAAAACTAATTCCTTCCCAGGTCGGGGCACCACTGCAAAGTTGATTAATGCTTTTGTCATTTCACATATTGATTATTGTAATTCACTACTTATTGGTTCCCTCATTGCACGTTGCACAGGCTTTAGCTTATGTAAAATGCTGCTGCACATATCACAGTCAAATGATAAAAGTTTAATAACATCACTCTGGTTTTAATGAAACCTTGCTGCCTCACTGCTCATTCCTGGAATAAGTACAGTGTCCACAACTGTCAGTGTAATGTGTAATCTTTCTGAGCATTTGCTGATGTTGTGGGGAATGACCTTCCTCTTTTGTCACACATTAGTTTCTTGATAGCTCATGGGGAACTTGCTGACAGCACTCATGCATTAGACAAAGCCATGACTAGTTTCCTTCTGAAACTCTAATTCCTGAGCTGGAAGGGACCCACAGCCATCATGGAGTCCAGCTGTTAAGTGTATGGCCCATGTTGGGGATCAAATCCACTGCCTTGGTGGTGTTAGCACCATGCTTTGACCAAGAGCTCATCTCAGGGTCAGTCATCTACTTCTCTTTCTTATTGCTTGGTTTTGTCATCAGCTTTAACCATGCCCTCTGAAAGGTTCTTTTCCAGGGAAAACAAGAACTATAAAGAAGATTGATCATAGTCTTTGGGAGTAGTTTATTAAATTTAAGTGGTCCCACTTAACTTTTTGGAGTCATAATCTGCTCCAAATACGTTTCCCCTGTTTAATGATATATTTGAGTCTCTGAAAGGTGTGCTAAATCTCTTATATTTTCCCTAAAAGATGGAAACAAAACCAACCAACATATTTGAAAGGAATTCAGGAAATAAATCTGTTTAAATAATCAGTGTTCCAAAACTAGATTTTATTTAAAGGTTCACATAATCTTTGAGAAAAAAATGTCCAGCTTATCTTTTCTATTTGGTGCAACTGAAGGTGTATGTAAATAGGTAAGTAGAAAGTGAACAAAAAAAAAGTGCAATTTCTTTCAAGAATTCTTATAAGAGAAGTGCTTCCCTTGTCTAAAAAGAGTTGTCTTTCAATACAGGCAGAATATATTTACTTTCAATAATGGGGACAATTTAGGAACAGCAGGTGTTTAATAACAAGTTTTCTGTGAAGTCTATGCTCTGTATAGTTATGTTATGTGACATTATATAGAATTTAAAGAAACTTTAAATATTAGGAAAAATAGAGTATGGGAAACATACAACATATCTTACTGTTCTACATAGCTCACAGAAAGGGTTACAGAAAAAAAAAATATTCCTGGGCCTAAGTAATTATTTAGACAGAGGTACAATGACTGAATGTCATTTTATGCTGTATATATATTTTTATTTAACTGAGCAATAATGATCAAGTGAAGGCAATTTCTGATGATTAGCAATTAAAAAGAAAACATGATGGACTGAGGTTCAGCTGCTGCTGCATAATTCTTAAATTATGTCTGAACCAAATCGAGTTTCATTATTTTAAGATGAAATCCATTTCCTTCCCATATTTTAGTGTGATTGACAGCAGTGAAGATTAAAACATACATTTTTTTTGTCCATATACTTATTTTCAGATGACCACACAACAGTGTGACTCAAGATCAGAAGCAGGCTGGTACAAATGTGCGAGAAGTAGCCCAGGAGATGATGTGCTGCAGTTAACATGGGGCCAGTTCTGGAGCATGTGCTTGTAGTGTCTTTTATGGGACAGACATCAGTTGCCTTACTCCTGCTGTGCAAAAAGAGGGTGGTGCTGTGGATTTAAAACCAGCCCTGATATCAAGCAGATTCTCCTGAGAGCAAGTTTGAAAACAAATGCTCAAATATAAACAGGATTTTATTTCAGGATGAAAAACTTGGTTAGAGAATTCTCTCAGCTGAAAGAAACTGGGGCTGAATTTTACTTACTTTTTACTTTAATCTCAGATTTTTTTAACTTGCTTCTATGCTCAAAGTCAATATTCATTTTGAAGACATTTACAGTAATCAGTGCAGTAAAGTTTAGTAGGCACTAGATTGAATTCTAGACTGAATTTGCAGGCAATTCCTTACTGCAATGAATAGAGGAAAAGAAACTGACAAAAAGAACAAGAAACTTTTTGTTCTGCAGACAGAAGAAAACAATATCAGGTAAAACAAAATATTTATCTAGTATGTGGTGAGTTTGCCCCTCTTTTCTTGATTTTCTACATAGTCCTGTTTAGGCTATAAAAAACAGTGAATTTAGCAGGTTAACTTTTGCAATTGAATGACCAGAGAGTTCCTGCCAGGACTGTTCCAGATCTCTTTTTGTGCAGTTGATATAGTTCCTATGGATTATCTTTGCCAGCATAACAAGGAAAACAGCAATATAGACATATATTTTAGGTAGGTGAAATGGGCAAAAATTATATATTTTATTCAGTTATCATCATATATTTGAATCAACTCAAATATAGCACTGAAGCTAGGAAATGTCTGCTATTGTATCTATGGAAGAGTACGTAGATGGCTAAAATAATGGCAAAGTGCATTTCAATAGTAGAGGTTTAAAAGTGCTGTTTTTCTTTAAGATCAACCAGAAGGAATTGATATCCTGCAGTAAATTCTTCTACCATGTGTGAAGAGAAAGTAGGGAATTAGATTGCACAGTAAGCAGAGATGAGAAGGTCAGAGAGTGAGGGTACCTTGGCAGTCCCAGCATGGTAACAGCCAAGATGGTCTTTCCATATCATCATAGGTGGTAATTAACATTCTTGATGGATTCACACAGGCAGTAGAGTAACAGAGTTGTAAAGAAGATGATAAGAAAATGAAAGAGATGTTCCACGTCCTATGGAATACGATCATAAGCATCATGCTCAGCATATAGAGCTTGGGGAAGACAGTGGAATGTGAGGATGTTTGACATGATGGTGTTTGTCCTCCCAAGTAATTGTCAGGCATGCTTGAGCCCAGCTTTCTTGGGGATGGCTGAACACCTGCCTGCCCATGGGAAGAGGTGAATGGATTCCTTGGTTTGCTTTGTTGGCATGTGCTGCTTTTGTTTTACCTGTAAACTCTCTTTATATCAACTCACAAGTTTTCTCACTTTTAGCTTTCCAGTTCTCTCTCCCATATATATGTGTTGGGGAGTGAGCAAGCAGCTGGGTGGGACTTAGCTGCTGGTTGGGGCACCAACCTAACCCCAACTACTTTCAGGAGTTCCATCCCTGTGGGTGAGGAGAGCCTGATGAGATTCACGTTGCAAGAAATGTATCAGGAAGCTCTTAGCAGAACATTATTACTGCAATAATAGGGGAGCACTCAATAATAAATCATGTTCTTACCACAAAAACTTTTTTTCTGGTGGTATAAAGCTTCATGTTGCCATTTTGAAATGTTTCCCAAAAAAATCTGCAAAATTAAACCTTTCAAAATTAATTTCAAACTAGAAGTTCAAAAGATTGTTTCTACTTGATAGTAACAAAAATTGCTTACTGGCCAAATGTTCTTTTAGTAATTTGATTTTCTAAGAAATTTTAGAATTTCTGTTTTTAAGCAAAAGTAGATGCTTAAATCATAAGAAATTGAAATGGAAATTCTTACCTACCTCTATTTAAACTAATGTTCTTCTTAGGACGAATGCTAATGAAATGTGTGCGTTGCAGAAATCTTAAAGGTCTGTCCTTAAAAGTATGTAAACCAAAATTTGTTCTGACAGGATTAGTAGCTATGCACATTCACTTGAAATAGTAAATTAAATTCTAGTTAGCTCTAACCCCATTCTGATATTACTTAGGGGGGAAAAAAGGCAGGATGCGAAACATGAAAGCTAAAATCTGTATAAGAAAATAAAAGCTCTGCCTATTTTTTGTCTCAGTGTTTTCTGATAGTTTGGTTTTTGTGGAGTTTCTTTGTTTTGCTTTCTTTTAAATAATCTTCTGTGCAGGGAAAACATTACTATTGAAAAATATGTAAATGTATAGCACATGTTCAGGAAACTCAAATACAGTCTAAACAATCAAAAGACCATAAAGAACATACTTTGTTTTTGCAGAAAATTACAGTTCTTAGAAGTGATGGTCTGAATCATTATAAATCTTAGAAGCAGAAGCTATATGATTGTAATTTGTCTGTGTTCAGATAATTCAGATAGATATAAATTCAGATTTACAAATTAGCATATGCTATTTGCTTAAACAGTGTGTGTGAAAATAGTGTCTGAAAAATCTGTCTATACTGTAGCTGAAAGCCAGCATCAATTAATACTTAATTGATCCCAGCTATGTCTTTAATTGTTCTTACACAATTTTTACATCATTTTTCCTGAATTTTAATGCACTAATAAGAAGTTTCTCTAAAGAAAATATATCCAACAGTAAAAATGAACCAAGTTATAATGTGAAGAATTTGATCTAAAGGTGAACTGTCAGAAAAGCAAATCCATGTTGAAGGTTTTGCCTGTCCATACTAGAAACACTATTGTCTGAAAATTCAGTAATAATTGGATAGGATTTTGTGTTTATAAAAACAAAATTCTGTGCCATTTTATAAGCACATTGTGCAATGCAATTTATTTGGTGCAAAGCATGAAATTCATTGCTCAAAATCAGAAGTATCAAAATGCTGAGGAGGAAGATGGATAACAGGAATAGATTGTGCCAGTCACAGCAACTAACATAAAAGAAACATGACCATATAGAAGGTCAAATCTTTATATCCACCTGAATGTGTGCATTCCACAGGTGGATATAATGCTCATGGATAAATTACTGTATTACAATAACCATAAATATCAGTTAGATCACTTAGATTGCCTTGGCTGAAAGAATGATGACTTGTGATAGAAAGCCATTAACACAAGTGTCACAGATTTGCATGCTTTGCTCTCTCCAGGTACCCTACTGCTACACCCAGGTGATTAAGCCTTGTGGTTTTAACCTCTGTCTACAGATCCATGCAAGTCACTGTACAGCTTTGAAAAGCATGAAAGGAGTCAAGAAAAGCATGAAAGGAGTCAAGAAAAGCAAGCACCAGTGCAGGAAATCTCAGAAACCATCAAACACACAGATCTCAAGAACAGCAGGCAGCAAAATTATGTACAGGATCTAGCCATTGCTGGCTGTGGGGCATAAAGGACACAGCTAAATGGAGATGACTAATGTATGAAAAGTGTGATACTCTGGAAGGCTGCAAAGAAATGGTTTCTCTAATCTGTGGAGGCAAGTAGCCATGGAAAGAAGAATCAGACATAAATGTAATTCAGGCCCTACCACTTCTGAAGCAGATTTTGGCTGTTTTTTCCTGGGAAGTTTTAAGATGGGGGTAAAGTTCAGGCACAGATACTTCGGCACAGTCAGTATTAGGGTGATGTCACCACAAATACAGTTGAACTAAGCAGGAGATGGTAACTTTAGCATTGGAGATGTTCTCAAAAACGTTGTTACAGAGCATATTAAACTAATGCAGTGCATATCACACACAGCTGGTTTGTTTAGACCTTAGAAGTGTCATAAAAACAGGTCATGAGTTTGGAATGACTCATTTCTGCATTCTGTATATCTCTTTTTATTTACAAGCAAAAATGTTAAGAGAGACCCTCTACTAGCACCAGCAGATTTGACTCAAGGTTCTCCCAGCAAAACAAAGGTAAATGAGTGTAAATGGGGTGTGACAGTGCAGCTCATAGCTGTTCAGCAGAACACAAAGCCTCAGCGTCCAAGTCAGCTACTTCTTGGTGGAAATAAAGCAGCTAAAACAGGATCAGTTTTAAGTCTATGACTCTACCTTTGGCGCCCTTCATATTTGTCCTGGAAATTTTGAGGTTTTGTTTCATGTTACAGCCTCTCCCTATAATAGCTCCTGCACACACAAGGACTAATATTTTGGGATTTTAGGAGCTCTGTAAGTAGCCAAGTAGTTGTCTTTCCAGTATCAAAATTCAAAATTAGCTCAAAAGCCAGACTTCATTCTCTTCCCTCTCTCAATGTCTTATACTACTAAAGTTCCACCCTCTCTCTGGAGGATGCAGATTGTCATACTTTAAGCATAATGAACTATAAGAGGACTGAAAAACCATGCAATTTTGCCCTTTGAATGACTTTTGACAGTCCTTTTATCTCTTAGAACCTCACTTCTGTCTGCAAAATGGGGGTAATGGGTTCATTTTCATCTCAGAAAGATATAATGGTGGGATCTAGCAATGAGACAATTTTGTATAAAATTAAGTAAGCAATCTGGTATGGTTCCTAAAAGCTGTCAGTAGCTTTTCATTATTATATTTTCTCTCTAAAGCACAGTTAAGAGTTTTTGTTGCCATTAGTTACACTTTAAATACAGAGTCTGGGCCAAATTAATAGTCTTAGTAACCCCACAGATCAGTCAGTGTGAACCTGCTGAAGTTATTAATGACGTTACACCAGAGCTCAGATGATGGAGGGAAAACGAGATTCATGCCCTTAATGTTAAAGGTGACCTCTGCTATGCATACACACTATGAAAATCTACAGCCCACAGGCAATTTGATTTTCTGCCTGAAAATTACTGTAGAGACTTCAGTATCTGAGGCAACCTCCTCTGCTTTTTCTTTTAAAAATGTTATTAGTATGAAGGACAGAGTGAAGATATTAAAAATCAGATCAGGACTCAGCTAAGAATCTGGTATTAAGAGTGCCTTAACTTTAGAACAAGGCACAGTTCAGAGTACAGGGGCAGTTTGTGCAAGTTTGGTGGTTTCTGATGGCATGGAATCTGCTGACTGCATTTTCCATCTCATTAACCTGAGGTTCCCTGGAGGGGGAGAGAGTCTCTGGTGCTCAGGCAGTGTCAGGCACAGCTAGATCTGTCATTTGTTTTCCTTCTGAGAAAGCATAAAATTACTTCCATCTGACTGGGACCTTACTCCTGCACACCACCCATGACACGTCCCATGCACATGCTGCAGTCCTCCACCAGGGTGTTGGACAGATGTAGAAGGATCTTCCCCTTTGCAGATCCACATGAAAGAAAGAGAGCTTGGCAGGTGGCAAAATAAGCCAGAAGCAACATCTTTGTGGCCCAGGAACCAAAACAGAATAAATGAAGAGGAGACAAAACCTTTACCCTCCCTCACCCACTGCTGACCTGTACAGAATCAGCCAGACCATGCAGAGGACCAAAATACTTCCTCTGTGGCTGAGTCACAGATAGCACTACACACAAGACAGCAATACAAAAAACAAAAATGTAGGCTCTCACAGCACTTGTTAATGCAAAAGCTGCTTTCAGTGTAACGTTCCAGAGTGGTTTGTTTGGAAATCAGATATTTTCCAGGGACTGCTCAGGAGCAGACACAAATGTTGGCATGGGCTGGTCAGGCCGGCTGGTCTTTCTGGTGGCTGGTAGGTCACATGAAATCATGGGGTGCACTCAAAGAGAAAACAGACAGCCCAGGCAGCCACCATGAGATATGACTACTCAATGCTTCAGACTAGATTTCTCACATGACTGTCTACATCAGATTTAAGGAACTTATCCATGGACACCCAGATTTTAAATGAATGTGTTTACAGGTTTCCACTTGTCATATTTACTACATTATGCGAGCTGTTGTTTTTTTTCAAAACTCGTCAAAAAGCATCCAGAAAGAAAAAAGGGTTCTGTGCTCTCACTATGTTGGAATCCAAGCAATTATTCAAACTACAGTTGCCAAGCATGGCTCACTGACTCAGACGGTATCACACAAGTCTGCAAAACCACTCTTGGTTGCCCTTATTCATAATTGGAGTTCATAACAAAAGACAAGTCTCACAAATTGTTCAAATCCATACCTGAGACAAAATAAGCTCAGAATAAGTAAAATTAGAATATAATTAAAGTACTTCAGGTGTAAATGAGCCAAGTTTTAAGGGCTCAGAGAAGAGGAAAGAAAAGAAAATGAGAATGTGCTGAATTCCAAAATCGTAGATTCCTCCAATGAGAAAAGGATAAAGAAGATGAAGGGGCCAGGGAGCAGAAGGAACTGAGCTCCAAGCAACATTTTGCAGCTTGAGATAGAATATATAGAAGTAATGGGTTGTAACAGGGAGGATGTATCTCACAAAGAAGCCACAGAGAGTCTCCAAAATCAGTGAAATCGGAGCTCAATATATGAAGGGGAGTAACAAGGCTAAGCTGAGAAAAATGTCTGATAAGTGGAACAGAAAACTCACAGTGTTAAGCCTAAGAGGAAAAAATGAAAACTGAATCAGGTGAGAGGAGAGATAATAAGACAGTTTTGATAAATTATCAGAATTTTAACAGCTTAAATAGAGAAGAAATTATATAGTTTCTTTATCTTACTGAGGAAAAACTGGTGACATTTAACAACATTCTAGCAGGGGGTGGAAAGGGAAAAGGGGGGGTCAAGTTTAACGTTCTCCTATTAAGCCTGAATGACTGGGAGCATGGTGGAATTATCTCACAGTGATGATGAATGGAGGGAGGGGAGAGATAGAAAGGAAATTAAGGATCGTGGTATTTATATAAAGCTATTTTTCTGTATGTATAAGAATAATTAATAACACTTGGTGTAAAAGCTTATTTTATCTTCCTGTGCTGCATACCTGTCAGGTACAGACTACAACACAGCATAATAACTGCACAGCGCTCTCTGCTCTCAATGAGCCAGAGCAAAGATAATTCATTTTCATGTCATGTATCACTCAGAGCTGTCTGCTGTGATTGCAAAAGTCAAATTACTCCATCCTACATTCACACTAAGCCAAATCTGTTTGGGAAGAGGGGGACAGAAAGTGGGTGTGTTAATAGCAGATCATTTGCTTCCTGAATATATTTATGAGGTCAAAATGGGAACATTAATAGTCCTGTGTGGTATCTAATACTATTGAATGTGTAGGGCAAATACTCTTGCCCTGCTTCTTCTCCAAAATATAACACATAAGAGCTTAACTTTATCCTATTATAGCATGGTATAACATCTTGTAATTTTCTGTGTACTTTTCTCTCCTGATAACAAAATATTACTCTAAGCAAGCATCTTAAAGGGTCATATTCCTGAACAAAACTGAGATGCAGGACACATACATGAAAACTCAAAGAAAAAGGAATTTTAAAATTAGCTAGTCATGTTATTTGGCCAATGCTCTCTGCTGTGGTTTTCTGCATTCTGGAGACCACAGAACATGATTAAAAATCTATTCCCTTTAATGTAAACAGAATAATCTTTGATTATGCTACTATATTACATACTTTTGTTATATTATTTTATTAGATTATATTACTTTAGTTTTGAAGACAATTAATTTATGGTAAAATATACTTTTTCTGTTTTGGGTCTGGCTACTGTCATAGCAATCAAATATGTGAGCTTTTTTTCTTGGTATAGACTGTACAGGGGTTCAATAATATGAGGGACTTAATCAGAGCAAAAGCTAAAATTATGAATTTTGTAATGCTAGCCCTAAAAAAAAAAGTTAAATTTCAACAGTAAAGTCACAGACAAACTCTGAGAACTTTGTTGCTTTGTTTTTGTCATCTTAAGGTGGGTGACAAAATTCCTCTGTAGAAAATGAAGAAAACTTTTATGTCTTGGTCCCCTTCCAGGATCTCCTCATAAAGACTTCTAAAATGCAATTAGAATAACTTGACTGAGTCCACTAAGTTTTCTTCCTTGAAAGAATAATTTGAAGTGTGCAGGTGTTGCTGCCTATTTAGAGGATCACTTCCACCATTCAGACTCCTGACTTCATGGCACAACCCAAAGTCAGTACAAAGCACAGGTACGGTGTGTTATGACCTACAAACAGAGCTTGCTTTAGGATCTCACCACTTCGTCCTATGAGGTGAAGCAGTTAGAAGGTGCCCTGCAAAGATGCTACCTGAGATTGATCCCAAGTCCCAGTGACAGTGTCATGTTAGTTATTTTGACAAATCTTAGGTCCTTTAACAGTGAGAAGCCAGAGTTTTCTCTCTTGTGGGGTGTTATCCCCCTCACTTCCATGAATCCTGCTGCCATCTAAACACCCTGACACAAAGCAGGAGGATTCAAGAGGTTTGCAGAGTGGTTCAAATCTTCTCTTGTGAGGGTACCACATGGTGAATGGTTAGTATTTATCAGTAGTTTCACATGAAGGGTTCTGAGATTGATGGTTAAAACAAAGCATGATTGCTTATAAGATGTTTTGCTTCCTTGGGGCTATTACTTTGACTCTATTTCCAGGGCTTGGAAGATTCTTTAGAGCCTTATTTGGTGAAACACTATAGCAACAATTCAAACATAGTTCTGTCTTTTAAAACTTGTCTCTGTCTTCCTAAATATGTATTCAAAAGTATTCTACTGGAGGACTTATTGCACAGACATATAAGCAAGAAGACTTTTTTTTTCTGCAGCATACTTTAAATAAGATTTGATTCAAAATAGTTATAAAAGTGTCCAGAATCCAGAAGGACTAAATGAATCAATTGTGTCAATTATCAACCTTCAATAATACACTTTTGCTACTACTGAGACTCAGTTTCACTGAAATATATTGTTATTGTTTATTTATATTGCTCAATCACTGTTGTGCTACACTGCCAGTCAAATGTTAAGTATCACAAAAATGTCTCCAAAGGATATGAATGCCTTCACCTAAATACATGGTTTGAGCTTAGAAAGAAAAAGGTAGTTTATAATGATAGTGTGGTTCAATATAAAAAATGGTAATTGAATCCCATCCTGTCAGAAATAAATAAATACAAGGAAAAAAGTTTCTCTTGTGAGTATTAGGACAGGAAAGTTGAGAAAAAAATATTAAAATAGAAAAGTTTAATAAGATGTCAAGCGTAATAATTGAACTTCATTTTCCACTGCATACACATGGGTATGAAAAAGTCCATTGCTGTTGGTTCTGTGACTACATTTGGAGACACCATTTCATTGCAAAATGTATTTGGAATTCTAAAATGATTTTTAAAAGCAACCCATGATGCATTCCATTCCTGCTCAAATGGAATGATACATTTCACTCTTTTTCACCTCTAAAAACATCTTGCCCCTTGTTGAGGTCCTGTGTTCGCTCAGCAAGTTTACTTAAAAGGTCTTTATGGTGCTACTCTTCCCTGAATTGGGTGCACAGGAGATATGCAACAATGTTCACAGGAGGTGAAAAAACAAACTGACAACTTTTAGAAGACCAGAAATTTGGCAAAACTGAACACAAAACATTCAATCAAAATAAGGCATTTCACCAAGCACTGACTTAGCAAACCCTACCCATCCAACCTAATATATCCATATTTCAAGGGCTTGATTGGTGCTCTGGGGGCAGCATGTGGAGCATTGCTTCAGGTGTGCCAGCCACCCTGGACTGGACTAGAGTTTCCACAGGTGGGGTATGGAGCAGAGCACCATCATACCTAGGCAGAACTGCCCTGCCACACCTGGCTTCAGTTGTATTGAGCCAGTAATAATTTTTTCCAGTCTCTAACATCCCTATA
This sequence comes from Pseudopodoces humilis, assembly GCF_049639895.1. Taxonomy (NCBI): domain Eukaryota; kingdom Metazoa; phylum Chordata; class Aves; order Passeriformes; family Paridae; genus Pseudopodoces; species Pseudopodoces humilis. The sequence continues at coordinate 24,258,932 of NC_142205.1, forward strand.
CTAAAAATAATTTTGTATATAGAAAATATTATTATAATTGATTTTAGGTTAATATATTAAATTAATGCATTGCAGAATTATCCCATACTCATCTCCTACTCTTTTTCCCCAAAGTATCTTTAGCCAAAAAAATGGTGCCCATGAAAAGCTATTTCTAGGTTATAGCTGATTAGGAGTGAGATAAGAATGGAAGTATCCCTTGCAGACTACACCTTGAGCAGCTCGTATTTGTCTATATGAGAAAGCCCCTGGCTCCAGATGCTCAATTGCACACAGACATAATATGATGTCCTTGAGAACAAGGTGTTACCTCAGATAGCCAGGAATTGAGTCATAGAAAATAATGGATTCAAATCAGAAATCACACCTGCAGTTTTCCTGGTGTCTGCACAAGGTTATTGCACGAGAAAACTGCAGCCTCACATGATGACAGAAACCATCATTTTGACCCTGACTTTTAGAGTAACTTGAACAGTAGCTTCATCAGGGCTGCAGTGAAGATTTGAATCTAGAAGCAGTCTAGAAATCTAGATTTTTGAATCTAGAAACAATCTGAGGATTCTTGCACACCAAAAAGTTCTCAAAATATTGCACATTTGTATCATATGAAGAAAACTTTGGATTTTTCAAAAAAGTTCTGGATTCTAATTCCTCCTAATTATGCCACCTTTGTCACCAAGAGTAAACTATATAATTTAAGTAAGAGTATGTGCTCTAACTGGAAGGTCACCACATTCCCTACTTTTGCATACTACTTGTTTAACTAAGGTATAGATCAGTCAGTATTTGTAAAATATTTCAAGGGCAGCTGGAACATAAATTAAATAGGAAATTAAAACTCAACTATTACCCTTGAAGGACACCATCTTTTGCTTAATTTGATTTTTTTTTTTCATACAGTTTACATTTTTCTCTGTGTGTGCTTTTTTAGCATTCATGAGACACATAACAAATTACACTGAACCACTGTAATCTGACCTATTCAGTATTCAGTCATTTGAATTCCTAGAAAGGATAATTTCAAAAATTAAAGAAGCATATTACTTTCCCCTTCACGTAATGGAGGGTGACATGTAGAAGCAAAAGTGAAGCTAACTGTATGCAGTGTGATGACCCTGGCTAAATGCCAGGTGCCCACCTAAGCCATTCTATCACTGCCCACCTCAGCTGCACAGTGGAGAGAAAAAGTTGAACAGAAGGCTGGTGGGTTGAGGTATGGGCAGGGAGAGATCATTCACCAATTACTGTCATGGGCAAAACAGATTTGACTTGGGGAAAATTACTTTAATTTATTGCCAGTCAAGTCAGAGTAGGGTAATGAGGTATAAAATCAAATCTTAAAAAACACCTTCCTCCGTTCCCTTCCTCCGTTCCCTTCCTCCTGGGATGAACTTCAGATTTCCTTTACCTCCTTCACTACAGTGACACAGGAGGAGAGGAATGGGGGTTGCAGTCACAGAATCACACCTTTTCTCTGCCTCTCCTTCCTCCCCACACACTTCCCCTGCTATAGCATGAGGTGCCACCCACAGTAGACAGTCCTCCACAAACTTCTCCAACCTGAGTACTTCCCATGAACTGCTGCTCTTCATGAACTCCTTTGGTGTGGGTCCCTTCCACAGGGTGCAATCCTTCAGGCACAGGCTGCTCCAGTGAGGATTTTCCCCAGGGTCACAAGCTGGGCCAGCAAACTAAATCTACAGTGGTCTATTCTCTCCACGGAGCCACAGGTCCTGCCACAAGCCTGCTCCAATGTGGGCTTCCCACAGGGTCACAGCCTCCTTTGGGCATCTGCCTGACCTGGTGTGGGCTCCTCCAAGGGCTGCAGGTGGATCTCTGCATGGTCATGGACCTCCATGGGCTGCAGGGACACAGTTGCCTCAGGATGGACTGCAGGGGAATCTCTGCTACAGCACCTGGAGCACCTCCTCCACTTCTCCACTGACCTTGGTATGTGCAAAGCTGTCTCCCTCACATATTCTCACTCCTCTCTATGGCTTCAGTTGTGCAGAAGCTTTTTCCCTTTCTTATTTATGTTACCACAGCGGTGCTACCTCCATTGCAGATGGACTCAGCCTTGGCCAGCTGTGGGTCCCTCTTGGAGCTGGCTGGCATTGATTCAGCTGGACATGGGGGAAGCTTCTGGTAGCTTCTCACAGAATAAATACTTGTACCCCCTTCCACTCCCAAAACTTTGACATGCAAACTCAATACAATGAAATATAACAAATTTATATTACTGTCCAGTTTTCTATGTTTTACTGCAGCAATAAAGTGAGAAATATCAGTTTAATATTTGCTTTCTGTGCAATGTGCCAAATTAGTAGAATTGGAGAATTTTCAGCAAAGGAAATCTAGGATAATTAAAGTTATGAACTGGCTTAGGTATGAGAAGTATATTTATAGAGCAGTGAATGCCATGGAAAATAAGCAAATGTGAGGAAAGAGGTAAGACAATTCTGCTAGTCATCAAGTAATTTGAATAGAATGAATAGCATTCAAGAGCAAATAATGAAGAGTGAATCTGATCAGATATTCATGGTATCCTGTAATAAAAGAATAAAAAAAGTTCAATAGAAACAAAAAGGTATTTCTGAAAGTGAGGGATTTATTCTTTGATTTATAACTAAGCTGTAATTACCTCTCCATAGGGTTGTAGATTTCTAGTAAGTGACAGAGTTGACAAAAATCACTGGAAAAAGACATGGAAGAAGAGTCTGTCTGTGATTATTAAATACCAAGATAAGACTCTCTAAGGAATCATCTAACCCAAAAATTACTGGAAGCAGGGAGAGCATTTGTGAAAGTTCATCTTCTTGCATCTCCTGTTCTGATTGTCTCCATTGGGAATTCTGTATGGGTGTCTGTTGGTCAAAGTGGCAATAGCAGACTGAATAATCTGTCAAGTTCTTGGGAAGTCCCATCACCGTGGTGGAGAAAACCCATGAAACAGGGTCTCTGATGGGTTTATATTTACCAAGGTCCACGTGGGAACCCCCAGGTACCTCCCCTGTGGCAGAGAGTTTCACACGGAATGCTGTGAATCATGAGGTACCTGAATGATGAAATGATGCTTCAGGAGTCTCTGACACCTGCTAAGATGTTACAGATTCCTGTTACATCCCCGGCAGGTGAGTTATGACATCTGAGTTCACTTGACTGAGGACAGGGACAGTATCTGCCTCCCAAGATTTGCCACTTTCCTTATCTTGTTCAACACCCAGCTGCAGCTTATAGGGCTGTGCTCACCCTCTCCACATGGGCAGGTTCTTTGCACATCAGCAGCTCACCACCTCAGTGTTTGAGCCACCAGCACTCTAGTTTCCCTTCCAGTATCCCTTGTGGATACATTCCTTCCCCAAACTGGGGTAACTGAACCACCTTTATTTTATCTCAAGTTCTCTGCACAGTCCAAATTCTAGTTGGTAGCCATATTCAGTGAGGGGTGGGCTTTGGTGGTTGCAGATGAACAGCTGCCTCTTTGCAGTTCACTACAGTGGGCACAAACCCTCAGAGGATTTTAAGGATGCTTAAGCCATTAACCATTTCAATCTCTTACAGTCAATCAATATAATCCAGTAATTAGGAACAATCTATCACAAGAATTAACAGTTCTGTAATGACCTCTACTTTCTTTGACCCCTCAGAAAAAAGGGAATGGAAACTGTGTGATATTCTCACAGTAGGGCAAATAACTGGTTTTTATGATACAAGAGCCACTGTGTTAATTATGCATCAACTGACTAAGGGGATGCTTATGCCATGGAAGAAGATATTAAAATTCCCTGTTAAATTTAGAAATAACTGTAGGAGACAGGCATTAACACATTTTGTGTTTTCAGACTGATAAAAATTATAGGAATGTACTCATGTATTTGTAATATAATGTGAAAAGATTTTTTTGTCTTAATAATTTAAATATGAAGAAAAATAGTGAAACCTATGATCTAACTTTTCAACTTGAAATTAAAAGAAGCTAAAGAGAAAGTTACTTTTCTTAGTTGTAAATAATTGAATGTAAGACACTTTTCTGAAATCTAGGCTAGCTGTAAGATCTGTCTAAAAAGCTAGAAAATTGTATCATCTTAACTGAAAAATATTTTATATTTTCAACACCAAAGCTCTCCAGTTAATAGTTTTCTTTGTCAGATTTTTGCCCTCCAGGCTGCTTGTGCAGGCCTGGGCTTTGCAAGGTATCCTGACTGCACAGAGCACCTCAATGAATCAAGTACATAAGAAGAGGTATGAACCGCATTAATGACTGCTTCAGAACATGCTACCACTTCAAAGTGCAGGCAACTTTGCTTTCCCTCCCACACCAGATGACATATCATAAAGCAAAACTGAAAAACACTATTGATGAAAGCACCATTTTATATCTCTACAATTTTTTTTCCATTAATTTACTTTTATTCCTGGGGGACAGCTGCCTAGATCACAGTCCTCCCCAAAAACAGTGCTGTCATGACTTCAAAAGTAGTCAGGAAGCTTTGAACTTTAGAAACAGTTATTTCCTTTTTCAGATACCATGAACAAAGATTAAAGAAATAATAAATTATTAGAATTTATAGCACTTATTACAGTCCTATAAAAAAGTAAGAATTTTTCAAGCATGGAATACAACAGCAAAACCAAGTTGATTTACATACAGACATACCAAACAATGGACTTCTAATTGCATGTACACAAACACATCCACAATTCTGTTTCAATGCTTTCTCCATCTTCTTTCTGCTCTGGGTGACACAGCTCATCAGGAAGGAAAAAACTCACCATGTACCTGGGTACCCTGACACTCTTCTTAAATTCTCCACTTTTCCTTTTCTGTCTTAAAGACTTGCCAACACATATGAATATGAGAAAAAGCTAAGGCAAAGTTATGTGTTTGTCAAAGCAATGCTACTTCTCCAAAATGCCTTCTCACCATGAATGGGAATCATTGCCCTCAACAAACTGCTACGGTTCAGCTATTAAAATTATTAGAGAGATGCCTCTGCCTGAATTAAAGGGCAAACAAGACCATAGGCTGAAATCAATAGTATAGATTTTATTTAACAGTAAATGTGAGGTAGAGAGACAAAGAGATAGAAAGAAAAAGAGGAGTGGGGTAGACAGATTGGAAAATGGAAAATATCACCACTCCACAGACCCCAATGGCATCCTGCTGATACTTTTCTTCTGATCTTCTTGGTGGTGAGGGTCCTGCAGAACACAGAGTTCAATGGATTAATATCATGCTTGGGCCAGTTTGGCCAGGTAGGGCAGGGGGCAGGTTTGACATTCTTGCAGCAGACTCTGGATCTGTTGTATCGCTTGCATCATGAGCAGTGCGCTGCTGCAAGGCCTCAGGAATGAGCCTGGGGGCAGTGCTTCAGTGTCTTTGATGGTTTGTGACACGCCCTCAGCTTCCTCTCATGAATTTTCCATGTGTATGTGGCCTTCTCATGGGGGAAAGGAGGGTTACAACTGACAGCTCACACAAATGGATTTGCATTCTGCAGTGACTTCCTCTTCTTGTTTCCCTTGAGAGTGGGATTCATTAGTCTTGTTTTGACTGTCTGAATGGTGAGGATCTATGCTAATCATCTAGATCTGTTGGTAGACAGCAGGAGAAAATGAACTTCTGTCAGGAATTGGTTCAGGTGATAAAGATAGCTATGTAAGACCTATATCCACTGACTGAGGGAACCTACTTAGCTCATTGACGGCTAACTTGGGTTAGACAGTCTTTTTGGTGGCTAAAGTTAAGGGAGATAGATTCTGTCCTAAATATAGATTTTGTCACTTAATGCTACGTTAAACAGTTTGTGGTTGGATGTGCAGGAGCTCGAAGCCATTACCTGTGTGACCAGTCACATGCTTGACCCCAGTGGCACAAAGAGGAGTTTGTTTCTTTGTCAAACATGAATCTATATTTGACAGTACCACCATAGCTACTGTTTGTGTTCAAGGACACTTTGCATTAGAGTCAGTTGTACATTAATGTCAAACCCCAGAGTACCATCCCATGAAAGTAGGGATAAATGGATTCATGGACCTTGTTTTTCAGCTCTTTTAGGGAAAACTAAGGAAGACTTATCAGGTAATTTCCCCATTTGTAGTCAATCCAATTTGTACTGCTGAACCAAGGATATAAACAAAGAATGCAATTATAATTGTTATTTAATCATAGAATCATTTAGGTTAGAAAAGAACTTTAGGATCATCAAGGCAAACTCTTAACCCAATACTGCCAAGCTCACCACTAAACCATACCTCTAGGTTCCACATGACACACCTTTTAAATCTCTCCAAGGATGGTGACTGCACCATTTTCCTAGGCAGCCCATTCCAGTTTTTGTTTGTGCCTTGAACTACATGTGTTTTGATGGTTTTGAACTTGTAAGGCACTCCAATTGTGCAAGCAAAATTTTGTCCACTCTCAAGGAGACAGGAAAAATTGCATAAATACATTTTTAAGATGGACAAAATCCTGACACTCTTCATTGTTGACTTGTGCTTCCATACTTCATTAACACTGAAGGATTCAGTGAGACTCGTGGATATATTCAGCCTTTAAACTGTCATAAATTAAAAAGTAACTGCTCTTCCTTGAGAGCTCAAACATGCCTTTCCATAATTTCATCCTTATCTGGCTTAGTTTAGAGGTACCTCACTGATACTGGCCAGACCTTGGGAAAGGTCAAGACAACCCATAATTAGATACAAGGAAGGAGAAAGCTGGTTATCCTACTAAGAGCAACAGAATGGCAAGCCACGGGTATTTTTATTTTCACTGCCTATCTCACAAAGGTTTCAAAGGAAAGACAGCAGGACTGTGTGGTACCTTACAAGGCACAGCCTCAGGATATGTGAGAAATGCTTCAGATTGGCTTTCTTTTTTATTTGGGAGAGAAAATAAAACTTCAAGGATGTGTACCTTTCCATTCTCTTCCCCACCCACATCACTACTTAGTCTTGTCATTCTCAAGGGTGAGCAGCTTTAAGGATTTGATTTACATTTTTGCATTTTGATGTCACCCACTGAAATAACAGAAGAACCATGTCAAGCTCAAGTGTGCGAAATGAATGAATGCACTAAAAGCAGACTTCTCCGCCTCTGAAGCACTAACTTGTGGAATTCAGGGGTTGTCTGTTCTTCTTGTTGGCCTGCCAGATGATGGAAGATTTAATACTTTTGTGCTTTGCTTTGCTCACCTGAGCAATGCTTATGTCCTTTGCA